>NC_081419.1:76266138-76618203 GCF_949786415.1 Peromyscus eremicus
AGTGGAGAGCATCTATAGAAGGGACTGTCTCAATGAAAGGTTTGGCAGAGACCCCTTTCACCCGGTCCCGGAGTTCTTCCACTGACTCGTGATAGGGATTGGATCGCCAAACCTCATAGCGCTCCAGGTTCTCAGCGTGGCTTCTGGTTATGGAGTGGAGGACAAGATTTTGAGAGGCTTCCAGACGAGTGGCATCACAAAGGGTACAGATGTAGACAGAGCCAGAGGCTTCTAAGCCTTCTACTTCTCGGACAAGTTTTTCATCATATCCGGTGCCCCTGAAGATGAACTTGAAAGTCCTGGGGATGCCTCCCATCTCCAATATTAATTCACTGCCCTTCATGGCCTCCCTTTCAGCAATGAGAGGGCTTAGGATGGCAGTCAGGGTCTCGTGGTCAGACTCATCTGCCAGCATAAGACACAATGGCTTGCAACACAGTTCAGAATTGGGCTTGGGTTCCTCAAATACCTTCACATTCTGCGAATCATGCTCTATCATAATTCTCATTACTGTGAATGAAAAACGAACTGCCTTTTCTGGAACTGCAGGCCCACTCCCATGCTTCTCACTCACATCCCCCATTCCATCACAAGACTCCTTTACCACTACAGTGAAGGGACCGTTCAGGTAGTCGTCAAGATCTTGGGATCTCATGCCTTCCAAGATATCTTCTTCCATGTCCATCAAAGCAGACACCAAAGCAGAGTCATAGCGGAACCTCTTTGCGATGGTATCCACCGGGTATTCATCCACAGAAGAGGCAAGTCCGGACAGCCCATCAATAATTCCAACATCAGTTCTGGAGGACACATTCTTCAGAGGGGGCTGCCACTCAAAGGGATGGTAGCCTGGCAGGAGGACTTTCTCAGCATTTCGAAGAGCATGCAAAGGCTGAAAAATCTGCCTCCCGGTGATGGCTTTCACAGTCCTGTACATCTTATGGTACTGGCTGCAGCTGAGGAAGGTATTGACACGGATGGCCAAGCAAACAGCTGGTTGCAGACCAGAGCCCCGCCCCTGCATGATGGCCTCTAGCTCATCGGCTTGTCTGTGTTCATTCCTGGCCCTCAGTGCCAGCAGGAACAATGTCAAGCACACAGACTTCACATCTCCACCTTCTTCTTTGTCGGCAAATTCTTTGACTTGAATCTTGAGCTCCCTGAGCCTATGTTTCTGAGCCCTGCGTGTCAGTGACAGGAGATGCTGACGAGGCCGGCCCCCTTTATTAATATGCACCAAAGCCTCTTTAGACTCTTTGTGGCTTGAGACATGATGGTTATATTTTTCCAGACTCACCTCCTCGTTGCACTCCTGTGCAGGACACTTCACCATCAGAGAATTCAAGATGTTCAGAAAGGACTTCACTGGACTCTCCAGGTCAGTAGGGAAGCACGGGTATCGGCAGGAAGGACAATAGCTGCCCATGACTTTGAGGCATCGGAGGATGCAGATCCTGCAAAACACATGCTTACAGCTGGTCTCCACGGGGTCAGCCAGAATGTGTTCACATATCTGGCAGGAGATGGATTTCACAAAGTGTGCTGGGAAGTCCACTGCAAGAAGCTTGGTACTGAGATGAATCTTACTGCAGTTAGAGATCTTCTTCATGACTTCCTTACTGCTGACCCTAGCCTGAGCTCTCTTGCGCTGACGGTCCCGTCTCGCTTGGTTTAGCACAGTTTTCAGTTTCTTGCTGAGCTGCACATTGGGCTGATGTCTCTTCCTCTTGAGTCCCCCATGGGCAGTGAGGCAAATGTCACAGGATGGTGTGTGGGGATGCCACTCCGTGGTCACATTCCTTGGGAAGTAGACCTCACAGGGGGCACTACTGAACTTCCTGTACATAATGCTCCAACAGTTATGACAGAATTCAGTGGGGTGGATCGAGTCAAGATCCGCCTTCACATCAATCCGGAAAACTCTGGCAATGAGGTCTGGCCAGGAAGTAACTCTCTTTTCCTTCTTTCGGAAAAGGCTTTGGGTTTTAGCATCCACGGGCCCATGGACTGGGTATCTCCGGTTGTGCCCATCACTCTTGAATGGATTCCCACAGATGCGGCAGAAGTGTCTAAGCCTGGCTTGGTGAATTGCTTTGTCTCTTGACTTTCCATCAGCATGGAATTTCTTTGAAAATTTAGGGTGAAGTTTCAATGATCGCTGAGTCAGAACTGATTTCTGACCACCAGGCTTATCTGGAACTACTGGAGACTGCTCTAGGTAAGGGTTCCCCTCTGAGGAACCTTTCTCCTTTTGGGCTTCTTCGGGTGCCTTTTCAGGTGCCTTTTCAAAGGATCGCACCCTGAATAGCTTAAATTTCCACTCAGAAAATTTGATATGCGGGTGCTGAATTTCATCAGGGGCAGGACTGAGTCTCAGGGTGGGTGGCAAGGAGACAGCCATGTTGGCTAAGCTACCTGGGAACAGTGGGAGGGAAAAAAAAGTCAAGTTAAGAAAAATATCAATATCTGATTGCTGTATCTTGGAAATAATTGAGATTGATGCACTTGATTTTTCATTCATTAATTCTTTCCAAAAGATATTTATTATATCTCCTGCTGTGTTGGGTGCTGATAATACAGCCAAGAATAGTCAATCTCTTTTCTAACAGTATTTGGGGGCCACTTAAACTATATATATATATATATATATATATATATATATATATATATATATATATATATGCATGCTTTTAAATACTGTGTATATGTAAAATTTAATTCCCTTACCACAAAAACCTTATCTTTGAAGACAGCATCACTGAGTGATTGATCTTGTTTCCCAATATCCCTGGTACCCATTAGGGGCTCAATAGTTGTTTGTGAATAAATATAATGATAAACTGGATACTAAACCAGAGAAAAGTAATATTTTCAACATTGTATTAGCCTCATTACACTAACTGGACAATATATTTCCAGGTTTTTAAAACATTCTTCCGGGAGATTGGTTGTTTATTTCTTCCAAATAGGTCATAAAGAAATGATAAAGCTACAAACCCAAAGAAACTAATTACTCACTACTTGAAAGGATGAAGTGAATTTTGAGCTTTATGGATGCAAACTAATAATAAGTATCATGGATAGTAATTATGCCTACAATTTTAATTAGTGAATGCTGTTGTAAATTAGAAGGCTGAGTCTACATTAGAAACAAAACCTTTAAACCTGCAACAAACCATAGCATGAGCATGCTAAGGAGGCTGAAGGACTTTTAAGATGAAAACTTCAAGTAGTTTCAGACAAAACTCACACAGGTCATCCTGAAAGTCACTGCAGAACAAAGGTCATTAGTACTACAGTGTTTAACAAGAAGAGATATGAGGAACATTTTTCTCCTGGTTAAAAATATTACAGATGAGGGAAATTATGTAGTTGCATTATAATCTCCAAAAGTAAAAGAAGTAAATTTTTTTTAAATTACAGGTAAATGAAATGATTCCTAATGATATTCTGTTATTCTCATAGATTGGTGCCTAGCCCAATTGTCATCAGAGAGGTTTCATCCAGCAACTGATGGAAACAGATGCAAAGACCTAGAAACAAACATCAGACAGAGCTCAGGGAATCCTGTGGGAGATGAGGAGGAAGGATTGTGGGAGCCAGAGGGTTCAATGACACTACAAGAAAACCCACAGAATCAACTAACCTGGGCTCTTAGGGGCTCACAGAGACTGAACCAGAGAGCCTGCACGGGACCAAGCTAAGCCCTCTGCATGTGTTACAGTTGTGTAACTTGATCTTCTTGTGGGGCTCCTAACAGTGAGAGCAGGGCCTGTCTCTGACTCTGTTGCCTGCTTTTGGGACTCTTTCTTCCTACCAGCTTGCCTCATCCAGCCTTAATAGGAGAGGAGGTGCCTAGGCTTGCTGCAACGTGATATGCCATGGATGGCTGATATATACACAGGAGGCCTGCCCTTTTCTGAAGAGAAAGGAGGAGGACTAAATGGGGGTGTGGCCAGATGGAAGGCTGTGGGGAGAGGCTGGGAGGAGAGTATGAAGGGAGGGGAAACTGTGATTGGACTGGAAAAAATTAATTAATTAATAAAAAATACAGATGAGCATGATGGTGCATGTCTGTGGTACCAATACCAAAGAGGTGGGAGCAGAAGAGTCAATGCAAGTTTGAGGCCAGCCTGGTTGACCCCAGGGAGGTCTAGGCCACCCCAGGCTACATAATAGGACCCTGTCGCAAGTAATAATAATAGTAAAAGCAATGATAATAAAATGATATGCCAATTATGGTATAAATATGAGTCACAAAATAGAAGAAAAACAAACAATGCTATCTGAGTACTCTCTAGACCTAAACTAAACCAAACTGCCTACAGTTCCGTAGTTCATAATATACCATCCCATCCATGCTCCCCAAATGTGTCTTGGTTAACTCTTTTGACCTACAACCTATGTCTAGAAACTCATTTTCCTCTCAACAGATTAACCACCTCAATGAGTTTTATAGCCACATAGGAAGATAATCCCTCAAATAATACATTTTGACCAGGAGTGGGACTTGGGCAAGTGAAGTGATGGAGGTAAAGACTAGTCCTGGATCCTTCTAGCAACACTGCTTTTTAATTCTGCCTTTTAAACTAACACACTTTATTCCATGTATATGTGTATTACACATCAGAGTTGTTGATGTGTTTTTTTTTTCATTAAAATTAAAGGCAAATTTCTAAGACTTGATTGAAAGGGAAACACACTTTGGCTGTTCCTCATTCGAGACTATGGAAGCTAAATAATTCTAAAAACATTTCAAAGGTCTCAAGAACCCCAAAGGTATTTCAATTGCAACCAAAGGCCTCAACGTTGCTTTCTGATCAATTATGTTTCTTCATTCTTTCTTGTAACAAATGTGAGGCCAATCTCTGTGTTCCTTGCCTTTGGCTTGAACCAAATGCCATTTTCACCACATTAAATATTAACCTTTCACATTCAGTAAGTCAACTTCCCCTGACTCCCACTAGCCTGAAACTCTTACCAAATCCACCACCACATCTGTTAAAGTGTTCCCATGGAATAATGTAGTTATTAACTACTGCCAGTCAAATCTAATGTATTTACTAGATTGTTTTACACCACAAATCATAAATGTTTATCCAAACTTTGAAACAAAACAGAGGTTGAAAGCATGGGATAATGCTTTAAGGGAATATACACAAAAATGCTAAGGGGGAATTTCTGTGGAGATTACGTATTTTATGGGTTTAGGAGATGATAGAACTTGTAAAAATCTGATTTAGTGAGTCCTTGTAATCACTCCAGTTACCAAAGACTGAAACTATTGTTATCACTTAGTTTTAAAGAAAGCATGGAGAAATTAAGATATTTTCATATACCCTTGAGAAGAGCATAAATATAAATTAGCATAAAATGTCTAGAGACACTTTTGTAATGCCTTTTAAAAGTTAAGATGTGTTGTCTTTGGTGCAAATTTCCTTTGAGGAAGATATTCTACAGTTATTCTATAGAAATACCTCCACAAGTATATAATGACATTTATATTAAGCCAGGGGAGATTTACTTGAAAAGTTGTTAGCTACTTTGAAAAACAGAAAATAATACAGATAATTACCAAAGGTGCATTACTAAATAAATTATGGTCTAAACAGAATAGAAACTACATCACACAATGTATAATTTTATATGCATAAAAAGTAAACAAAAGATGTCCATGTGCAAAAAGAGAAGACAGAAACAATAGCAAGTACAACAGGATCCTGTTTATGTATACATATTCATATTTCATATACATTGAAAATACAGGAACTCTAGAACTTTCTGCCCTAAAATCTTAGCAGTACTCAAACACTGGAAAGTAGAATTAGAGCCAAGAAAAGCGTCTCTTAATTTCATTATTTTTTGTTTGAAGTTTCCACATAACACATGTATTTTTTTTTTTAGTTTTATGACCAATTCAGCTCAAATGAAACTTTTTCCAAGACTAGATTTGTATGTATTCATGATCTTTTTATATTATTTCTTTTTATTTTTCTCCAAAAAAATTTTAAGACCTGACTAAGTCTTAAATCTGACCAGCATCCTTATTCTTGTTTGTCTTTTGTTTGTTTGTTGTTTTCTGTTAAACATGTCTCAAGGGGACAAACATCCAACCTGTAGAAAGAAACATGAAGCTAGAATTTTGGAAGGGTGATTTTGCACCATGATTTGAAATTCTTCAAATGCCTATTGTCTTCTCTTGCAGCAACAGGTCTGAGAGTAGACACCTCAGAGTCTTGAAGGCTGAGGATCTGGTGCTGGCACAGCTCTATTCCAGTCAGCACTATTACCTCAGTATTGCCATCATCTACCACCACAGCTGTAACAGTCCCTCCCTCCACAGATCAGTGACTCTATGAAACCAGCCTGGAGTGCTGTAGATGGGGCAAAGCTGTAGCTTGTAGTGAGTAACCATTAGTGTCCTGGGGTGTCCGGAAAGCGAGCAGGAGAAGCTCATCTCTATCTCAGCCCTAACAGTCACACATGCATTCCTCTCCTTGGCTCACCATCTCCTGGTAACAGCTACAATATCATCACTGACTGGCCAGCGAGCCCCAGAAAGAGCTCATTGTCTCTTTCTCCCTGATGCTGAGATTACAAGAATGGGATATCACACCCAGCTGTTTTACAAAGGTTTGGGGGAATCTGACTTGGGTCCTCATGCTTGCAAGCACATTATCAGCTAAGCTATCTCCCCAACCCCAATCACACAATTTCTGTGTGCCCAAGTGTGATCACTCTTCGCCACACCTTTACTAATTTGTTCTCTTCAGAGGTACTACTCCCAAGTATCTGCACAGCATGCACCAAAACATTTCTAGCATCTACAAAATAACCAGAACGTGCATGCCCTTCTTCCAGGGGACCCTCTCATTGAAATGCTTTAGAAAAACATATACAGTCACAACCCTTCATTACACATCCCAAGAGCGTAACTTCAGAATAAGGTCTCTTCCATGGCAATTCTCAAAACTAATATGAGTCAGAATCACCACAGGGATTGTTTTCCAAAGCATGCAGATCATTAGCTTTGCAGAGAGCCTGCCTATTTGTCTAGGTGGAGTCCAGAGAATGAATTATTACAATGGTCCTGATGGAGTGGCATACAGATCACATTTTCAGAAACACTGGATGTCTCAGTTCAGGAAATGTCAGGTCATATTGCCAAAACCTGGGAAACTGCACATTTCCTCCAAACCTGGAATTCTCTGCTCCTGATTATTTTTTCTTGCCTGAGCTAACAGTGTGTTAGTTCATCTCTCCTTCGCAGTCATTCAAGCAGCTCTCCTTAAGCCCTGCTCTGCCAATAGCATTCATTTATATCAACTTAGATGTGTTCCATCTGCCCTATAAGCCTGCCATATCTCTCAGCTTGGCCTCTTATTCCTTTTCTGTTTTTCCTTCATTCCAAACAAAAACAAAATCAGTGCCAGCTTTCCTCATTCCCTCCCTTCACTGCCTGCAAGGAACACATCTCTCATGGTTCTGATTAGAAACACAAAAATATATATATATAATAAATATCTTGGCTCAAGGCATGAGAAATATGAGAGTTACCTTGCTCCACAGGCCTCCTGGCCAGAATGTTGGGATGTCTGCAGTTTAGTTGTTACTTATTATTCGATAGCACAGAGATAGCAACATGTGTTGTCTACTCTCTCCTTGCTTTCTTGCCCCTTAGTGCGTAATGCTGCATTATTTATCAGTCCCCACTGTCCTTCCCACCCTCCCCCAACACAGAGGGCTAACCACAAATGATGGTAGCCAATCACAGGCCACCCCCTCCCCACCAGCTCCAGCTGGCACCTGGCTCTTCAGGAAGCTTAGTTGGAGGACCCAAATGTAGAAACATGCATGGTGTGTTCTGGAGAGCTAGCTACCAGTTCACTGCCTGAGAATGCCTGGGGTAGAAATGATCTCAACAGTCTATGCTCTGGTTTCTACCTGGATTCTAAAGCTCCATGCTTCAATTTCTGCATCCAAAAGTCAATGGGAGCTAGCAGTGAGAGTTCTTATAGGAAAATTACTGGAATGGTACCTGGTTCTTAGTAAAAGCCTATCAAATATTAACAAAGCTATGAATTTTTATTTATTATTTGTTATAAACAACCCAGAACACTCCTACCTGGTCAAGTCTTTGTCAGAAAACTTGATACACCTTGAAAGGAAACTAAGTTTAAACTTAGTCTTGAAGACAAGAGACCTGGATATAAATGACTCAGGCCTTAGATTCCTTACTTAAACCCTATAGGTTTAAATCTGGTCACCCACAACATAGGCTTGGCGTTATTAGATCAGTGTGCTAGGTCTCCAAGTGCTTTCTACATACGTAACTCTCACAACAATCCTATACATTTGATAGTATTATCTCTAGATAATAGAGATAAAGGTTTCAAGCAGTAGAAAACCTGGCCCATGGTCACTTGGCCACTTGTTGAAGGTGGGTTGCAATTGTGAAGCCCTCTCCCTGTCTCTGTCTCTCTCTGTCTCTCTCTGTCTCTCTCTCTCTGTCTCTGTCTCTCTCTCTCTCTCTCTCTCTCTCTCTCTCTCTGTGTGTGTGTGTGTGTGTGTGTGTGTGTGTGTGTGTGTGTGTGGTGTATACATGTTTGTGTAAAACCACATGGGCAGATGCAAGTGCACCTGTATATAGTGCGCATGTAGAGGTCAGAGGCCAACATCACTGGGTGTCTCGCTTCATTGCTCACTGTTTTTTTTTTTTTTGGTTTTTTTGTTTTGTTTTGTTTTGTTTTTTGTTTTTCGAGACAAGGTTTCTCTGTGTAGCTTTGTGTCTCTCCTGGAACTCACTTGGTAGCCCAGGCTGGCCTCGAACTCACAGAGATCTGCCTGGCTCTGCCTCCCGAGTGCTGGGATTAAAGGCGTGCGCCACCACCACCCGACCTGTCTTATTTTTTGAAGCAAAGTTTCTCACTGAACCTGAGGCTCGGCAATCCCAGTACATAGGCTGTCCAGCAAATCCCAGGGATCCTCCTGTCACCGTCTCCCCAGTACTGGGATCATGGACAATGCAGCACTATACCTAGCTTTTATATACGCACCCTGAGAACTAAGCTCAGGTCCTCAATTCATGCACTTGGGACACAAGAGAAGAAGCACAGGATGACTTACATGGAAGCAGGTATCCTCCATTCATGCCATACTCTTCAAAATGCTGCAACCCGACTGGGATCGCAGAAAGGAAAAGAAAAATCAGACATTCATGCTTCATCTTGAAGGAAAGAGAAAAACAGTATTATCTCACAGAACTGGAGCTTACTTTTATCAGTCCTGTATCACTTTATAAACAAAAAAATCCAGAAGTATTACAAAAACTAATCTTAATGAATTAATAAAAACATTGGATACATACAAAAATAGACTTAAAATTGTCTAGTCTTACAAAAGTTTAGATGTCTTTATATCAAATTCTTCAAAGTCAAGAGCACTAATATTATCCCCCATTTTACCCAACAGCCTCTTCCTTGCCACCCACATTGCAACCATATTGTTGTTATTTGTCGCCCACTGTGAGCTGAGACCACTTTCCTGGCACATGGAAAAACAAGCTAAGCAAAGGACCCAGGTCCTTTTGACTAGCGACTATCCTTTCAAGTATTTTCAATGAAATAAGCCCCACCTGGAGCAATCCTTGACTTTCATCATAAAATTGCAAAGTCAGAGCTACCTAAGACTCTGTGTTGTTCCAAGCAAATTAAAAATGGAACGTGCTGACAGGTGTTGGCCAAATTTTACAGGAGGCAAAAAATGAAAAGGGTGAACTAGCATCTGGACAATGTGGTGCCAGATTCCAGCCTGCAGCATAGCCTTCTAGCTGAGTGATTATCTATGGAGAACCCTGGAAGTGCCCACAGGTCCTTTGCTCTCTGGGCTTCTTCATGCATGCCTTCCTGCTGTCCTTCCTTTCAGCCTGCCTGTCCATCCAAGTCCCAAACCCTCCTTAACAAGTTGCCTGCACTTATTCCCTGTGACTTCCCAAAGGCCCTTTTAAAAGACCTTTTCAAGTTCAATTTCTTCCCAGACAGCAATGAGCTCTAGTTGCTGATACCAATCAGAATCTCCTCCTGCAGCCAGAGTCTGAGTAGGTGAGCACCACATTTCCCACTCTTATCATAACCCAGCAGACGCTGTTTGCCAACATTGTGATTACATACATAAGCATGTATCTATACATCTCCAACTAGCCAACGTCTTGTCTTCTAACATCATCGAAAGCCGAACTAAAGGGGGACTTAGAGGTTATCTGGTCCTGAGGCTGCATCTTGAAGGACAAAGGGCCTCCACGCAATGTCACAGGAGAGGAAGAGCCGCAGAGAGAATGCTTCAAATGTGGTCTCCAGGGTCCCAGGACAAGATTCTTTTCACTCTAGTAAGAAGAGTTCCTTACCCCTCCCACCCTGACACCACTTTGATGAGTTTGGGCCAACAAGGGACTTGAGTTGGTGACAGATCAGAACCTTAACAGGTCACTGCTAAATTCGAGCCTTGGATGATTGTGAGAATTTGCATGCTGAATGGGCCATGGAGAGACAGTATCTCCACTCATTCATTTCTCCCCCACTTCCCCAGCCTTAAAATTGCTTTCTAATTAACTCAGTGTGGATTATCCCTGTTAGTAAATTTTCTAATGCGTTATTAATTACTCTAAACGTCAACTGCAGCTCATTTTCAGCACGTTCTGGAATGCCACAGCAGGTTTCCCCAGCACGGCCAGCCTGTTTTCTAAACAACTAGTGCCACCATGTGGACAAAAATGGGCAGATTCTTGAGGAATCCAAGCAAGCCACCAGAAAAACAAAACAAGTACTGAATTTCTGGACTGGTTAAGGAAGAAATTGTGTGTTTTATTTTCTTCTCTACCTTTGTCTCAACCTCTATCCCCCATCTACCCTTTCCACCATGGCTTGCCACTCTAGGAATCCTCCACCCCATCCCCATAGTTCCTACGAACCAGGAAACAACACTAAAAGCTTACAAGGTCAAAGTGATTTGCCCAAAAGCTCACACCTAGTTAGTGTCAGTGTTCCACCAAAGTCGAGGGGTCCAACATGGAAATCTGGCATCACTGTCTCTCTACTACTGACTGCTCCTATGCCCCCTTAACACCTTCTCCTAATTCCTCAAGCAGGTAAAGGTGTGAGAGCTGCAGCTTCTTTGGTGATGCTGGGGACTGAAAAGTGATCGGCTAGACACAAGTCTCTATTAGACAAAGTTTCTAACCTGGTGACAGGTATTCCTGTCCAAACCCAGCAACAGAAGGGTTGCCTCCATTCCATTTAGCTGCCAACCATTTAACAATGATTTCAAAGGTCAGATTAGGATGGAATTGGTCTAAAGTTCTCAGAGCTAGCACTCATGTTTGAAAACCAAGCACACCTATCCTAAAACTCAGAGAACAGAAACGGTGTTGACATGACACCACCGTGGAAAATTCCTTTGTTTCATGCACAAAATTTTAAGTCATACTCAAAGCCATATTCAGATATGAGGTATGAATAAAATGGCTCCCAAGGCATCTCATAACGCATATATTGATATTTCCAAAATCTGGAAATGTGCCAAGTGAAGTTACACACAATCAATATTTTATTTTGTTATAACAGGATAGTTTAAAGGACCATCTGAATTCTAGTGCTTTTTATTTATGCCAATTTTAGATTAAAAGTAACTGTCATGCATGAAGGATACAAGTTGAGTTTAGCTGTAGCTGGCATTCACAGTTCTTAACTCTGCTGTCAATGGGTGACCTATTTCTTCAGGCTTCCCTGAGTCTTTCCCAGTAGTCCAGTGAATGCTCACTCCAGAATCAATCACAAACCAGAACCAACAAGGGATGTCATTAACTAACATGTGGCAATGGTTTGGAATATTGTTTGAGTATCCCCTGTGGTTTCAGGTGTCTACATTTAATCCTCATTGTGGGACATTAAAGGTGAGGACTTTGGGAAGTCAGATAAGGTCACTAGAGCAGAGATCATGATTGAATACTTAAGGGAGAGAGACCTGATAGAAACACATTGACCCACATGCTCTCAGTCTCCTGCACTCCTGCAAGCTCTGCACCTTCAGAACTTTTTCAGCAAAAACTTTTTGTACCCCTAGAGTTGTGAGACGAAATAAACTTGTTTCTATTATTGAATAGCCTGCCTCGGATATTTTAGTACAGTGATGAAACACTAATACAGAAGTATTACATGTATCATACCAGAAAAAAATTATTTATAACAATATGACAAAACAATATGTAAGTAACTTTCAGGCCTCCTAAACATCTTCATGGCCTCATAATTATTCATTGGCTATCTTTGTTTTATAGAGACTACAAGTAAAATATAGAGGCTGAACTCAGATTAGGTGGTTTCTAGTCATTTGGATTTCTAATCCCCTTTCTCTAACACAGATGTTTCATGAGCTAATGAAATATCTCAGTAGGCAAAGCCTGATTACCTAAGTTCAATCCCTCGGACTTATTTGGTAAAAAAAGACACAGACTCCCTCAAGTTGTAGCTGTCTTCTGACCTCCACATACCTGACATGACATGTGCATGTGAGTACTCCACACACATACACACACACACACACACACACACACACACACACACACAAAGAGAGACAGACAGACAGACAGACAGACAGACAGACAGACACAGAGACAGGGACGGAGACAGAGAAGAGAGATGATAAATAAATGAAATGTAATGAAAATAATTGTAAAAGGAGTAGAGTGCTGGAAAGATGGTTCAGTATTTAAGAGCAGTTACTATTCTCCAGAAGACTTGGAGAGCAGTTCCCAGAACCCATGGCAGGTGGTTCATAACCACCTATAACTCCAGCTCCTGGAGATCTGATGCCCTCCTCTGGCTTTCATGAGTATCCACACACATTGACATAAGCATTCACACATACATACACACATACAGATAAATAAAATATGGCTGTCTTTGTTGATCTAAGGGCCTGTGTATTGATGCTTTGATGCCCAATACCTCAGGTTGTGACTGTATCTGAAAACAAGTACTTGTATAAGTCAGTATTCTCCAGAAAGAGGGGGATGGAGCAAGGGAGGGGAAAGAATGAGTTTGCCTCACATGACTATGGAGCTGAAAAGTCTCACAACTACTTATCTAACAGGATTGTGAACCATGAAGGCCAGTGGTGTGAATCAGTCTGAGCCTGAAGGGTCAAGAACCAGGAGCTCCAGTGTTCAAGAGCAGAACACGGAAGTTTAGCTCGAGGAAAGCAAATTTCCCCTTCTTCTGCCTTTTTCTTCCACTGTAGACCTAAACATATTGGGGGATACCCGTTGTCACTGATGAGGGTGTCTTCTTTACTCAGTTCATTCAATTACTAATTTCTTATGAATAAGCCCATGTTTTACCAGCTACCTAGGCATCCCTAGTCCAGTTACATTAACACATAAAATTACCTATCATGACTCCCTGTAAAGGTGATTAGGCTAAAATGAAGCCATTAGATTGGTTTCTAATATACCAATCTGACTATTGTCATATGTAAAGGAAATTTAGGTTTGGAGATATGGCTCAGCAGCTAAGAGTACTTGCTGTTCTTTCAGCAACTGGAGTTCAGTTCCCAGAACTCACACAGGGTAACACCAATTGGTTATTCAATACCAAATGGTCAGTCCTGAAAATATACATACAAGTAACATCACACAGACTGAGCAGGTTGTGTTTATGTATTTAGGAACATATATGTATATACATATACGTACATGCATATAAGAACATATATTTAATAAAAGTAGAGGCCGTTAATTTGAGAGAGAGAGAGAGAGAGAGAGAGAGAGAGAGAGAAAGGAGGGAGATGTGGGAAGATTTGGAGGGAGGAAAGGGAAGGGAGAAATGATGTAATTACACTACGATCCCAAAAAGTACAAAAATAATAATTTTTAAAACACAATTTAAGAAAGAATCCTGGCTTTGAAACCGTATAATGTCTCCCATTATATTCTAGCCCTACCTCTTTTAACCTGTGTGAATTTGGGAATATTCCTTAGTCTCCCTGATACCACTTTTTTAATTTTAAAATTGGATTCATGGGGCTGGAGAAATGGCTTAGCAGTTAATAGCACTTACTGATCTTACAGAGGACCCGGGATCAATCCTCAGCACTCACATAGTGGCTAACAATTGTGTATAACTCTGGTTCTATGAGATCCAGAGTCCTCCTCCAGCTTCTGTGAGACCCTGGATACATGTGGTACACATCAATGCACACAAACACACACATACACATATACATAAAAATAAAGAAACAAGATCTTTTTAAAAAACATAAAATTGGAATAACACTGTGCACCTAGTGATGCCCTTGGAAAAATTAAACAAATTAATCTGGGTGAGGTGATTATCACTCTGTTACACAGATCTCCCAATCTTCCTCAAAACACTCTCCTTCGGTCTGCTTGGTGACAATTCCACACCTCAATGAGAGCTCTTGACAGATCGCACTGACTGTTCTCGGAACCCTCACATCCAATCAGTCAGCAGCTTTTAATCTTCTTAAAATCACGGAGGATATTTCACTTCTCTGGACAAAAGCCTTTGTGCTACTTTTCCATCTTGGTTAAATCTAACACCAAAGGTCTCACAAGAGCCAAGAGCAGACCACCTCCTTCCTCTCCTACTTTTCCCACTGGACTGCAGCCGCTCCAGACTCCCTGTGCTCCCCAAAAAGCCCAGATAGCTATCACATGCAGTTCACTTACTGAAATACCACTTTAGACACCACTGTGCTAGTCAGGGAGCTGCAGAGGGAGAGGGGCTATACATACATACATACATACATACATACATACATACATACATACATATACACACACACACAAACACACACACACACACACACACACACACACACACACACACGCACAAGGGAGAGAGAGAGAGAGAGAGAGAGAGAGAGAGAAAGACTGCTCTCTAGATTTTGTGTTCCCAAAGAATCTCACTGCCTCACAAGGCTGGAACTGTAAAAGGCCACCATGTGACCTGATGATGAACTTTGTGAGAGGAAGTCCAACCAGACAAGAGAAAACAGGAAGCAAATTGGGGGGAGGGGGGGGTAGAATCTGACATGAGAATATTTAAACTTTTGGATTAAATAAACAACAACCTCATAGGCTTCTAAGTGATAGAAGTCATGAAATTCTATGGACTACTTAAGTGAGGTTGATTTTAGGGTTTTGACTCATTTTGTTTGGTTGGCAAGGTCCTGTTAAATAGGTTGAGTTGGCCTACAGTTCACAATCCTCCTGTCTCAGTCTCCTTAATGCTGGGACTTCAGGCATGTATGTGCTATTTATACTGGGCTGAATTTAGGTTTCTGTCCATTGAAACCATCCTAAGTCCAAAGACACAAAGATCTTATCTTCTATCCTTGTGAGTTTTCCATAGAAGTTTTGAGTTCCTGGAAAATTACAGCAATGTCCCAAGGAAAACTTTCCTTCAACCCACAGTGTGTCTGGAACTTTAACATTTCCCTGGCTACTAAAAAGAGTCCCTGCTTTGGTAGTGTTTTCCTTAAAGAAGATAGAATTTGGGTTTCTCATTTCCCCCTTTTTTCAGATTGATACAAATTCATTTTGCATAGTGACGTGTTTCCTAAAGATAATTTGTTCAATTACATCATGACTTTGGCCATATTCACCATTCCCATATCTTTCCATTCCTCCCACCTCCCTGTTTACCCCGGCAACTATTCTCTCTCCTTTCCCATCTGCTTTTTCATGTGGGGTTGGGGTGTGTGTGTGTGTGTGTGTGTGTGTGTGTGTGTGTGTGTGTACACATGTTTGGCTTTGTATAACTATGTACAATCTAGGATTCACAGATGAGAGAAAATATGCAACAGTTTTATTTCTGAGCTTATTTCACTTAGTATGATAACCTCCAGTTACATCTATTTTACAACAAACAACATAAATTTGTCTTTCTTTACAGCTGAATGAAAATCCACCATGGAGTTTATTACCTATGAACCAGTATTCACCTCTCCACCTTCCTGACTGTGAACTCATTGTGACCAGCAGCCTCCCACTTCTGCCTCCATGGCACTCCTGCCATGATTAACTGTTTCCCTTAAAACTGTGAGCCAAAGATCCACCCGGGGCCTAGCCATGGATCTCTGCATCCAGATCCCTCAGTAGTTGGATGAGGTTTCTAGCACGACAATTAGAGTGTTTGGCCATCCCATCACCAGAGTAGGTCAGTTCGGGCTGTATCTCGACCATTGCCAGCAGTCTGTTGTGGGGGTATCTTTGTGGATTTCTGTGGGCCTCTCTAGCACTTTGCTTCTTCCTATTCTCATGTGGTCTTCATTTACCATGGTCTCCTATTCCTTGTTCTCCCTCTCTGTTGTTGATCCAGCTGGGATCTCCTGCTTCCCCAAGCTCTCTTTCCCTCGACCCTCGCCCTTCACTACCCCCACT
This sequence comes from Peromyscus eremicus, assembly GCF_949786415.1. NCBI lineage: Eukaryota > Metazoa > Chordata > Mammalia > Rodentia > Cricetidae > Peromyscus > Peromyscus eremicus. The sequence continues at coordinate 76,282,598 of NC_081419.1, forward strand.
CATGTCCAGGCTGTTCATGTAGATCTCATTCCATATCTCTGTCATTGGGCGATCCCCGTGTCTTTCTTGGGGTCCTATTAGTGAGAATGAGGGTTTATATGAGCGAGAATTGTTGAGACCAAGGTTGGATAAAGCACAGGGACAAATAGCCAAACGAATGGAAACACATGAACTATGTATGAACCAATGGCTGAGGGGTCCCCAACTGGATCAGGCCCTCTGAATGGGTGAGACAGTTGATTGGCTTGATCTGTTTGGGAGGCATCCAGGCAGTGGGACCGGGTCCTGTGCTCATTGCATGAGTCGGCTGTTTGAAACCTGGGGCCTATGCAGGATCGCTTGGCTCGGCCTGGGAGGAGGGGACTGGACCTACCTGGACTGAGTCTACCAGGTTGATCTCAGTCCGCAGGGAAGGCTTTGCCCTGGAGGAGATTGGAATGGGGGGCGGGCTGGGGGGAAGGTGAGGGGGGCGGGAGGGGGGAGAACAAGGGAATCCGTGGCTGATATATAGAACTGAATTGTATTGCAAAATAAAAATAAAAATAAATTTAAAAAAAAAAACTGTGAGCCAAGACAAACTGCTCTTTCCTTAAGTTGTTTTTCGTCAGACATTTTGCCACTATAATGAGGACAGTGGCTAACACAGTGATAGTTCATGATTGCATAGCCTGCCTCATCTTCATGAGTTCTTCAGTCGTACCACCTTTGTTAATGTTTGGTTCATGTACAAATCTTGAGAACCTGCTCATAACACAGAGGCACTCAAGCCATCCCCCTGTGCGTCTATATATGCGATCTAAGAATGTCCATAGACACAAAGTGGAAATTGATTGTTAGCCAACTGCGTAAACTATTCAATAGGCACAGAGAGGGAAGAAACATGCACACACACACACACACACACACACACACACACACGAGAGAGAGAGAGAGAGAGAGAGAGAGAGAGAGAGAGAGAGAGAGAGAGAGAGAAGCAGGTGCTAGCACAAAAATTAAAGCAGCCACCGGGTTTCATTACAACCTTTTTGTATGTGTACATCATTGTATGTACTCACATCAGTCTCACCACGGCCCTATCCCAGCCCTCCTCCCCACCTCACTGCCCTTCCCTACAAATAGTCCCCATTCTGCCTTCATGTTGTGTATACATGTATGTACATGTGCAGGTAATTAAATCTGGATTCTGCATATGAAAGAAAGTTTGTGATATTTCGTTCCTCCCTTCCGCCCCCTCTTGTTCCTCCTCCCCCTTCCTTCAACTTCTTCCTCTTCTCTCATAGTTCTCCTCTTTACTTTCATGTCCTCTCTACATATTTATTTTACATGTACATTCCATATAGGAAAGAAACCTTGGTACTTGTAAAGGCTCTGTCTTTAAGTACGGACACACTGAAGATCGGCTGTAACCTGGAACTTCTGAGAAGACCCAGAAGTCCCATGCCTACTCATTTATATAAGTCTGTTCAGATGAAGCCAGGTGCAGGAACACACACCTGGAATCCTAGCACCTGGGCTAAGACAAGAGGACACTGAGTTTAAGGCAAGCTGGGCTCCATAGGTAGTTCAATTTCAGTCTGGGGTACAAAGCAAGATCCTGTTTCCAGAGAGCATAATCACCCAAAATGTAAACAAAAGTATATACGTACAAGATAATTTACTAAATCACAATTGCAATAACAAAATATTGAGAACAACCTAGGTTGTTATTTGTTAAATCAATTCTACTCAACATTTTAAATGGTCTATACTGCAACCATAAAACAGCAGAAAGATGCCATCTACATAGAACAATCCCCAAGGGTTAATTGTTGGTGGAGAAAAAAGCATGGTACAGAAGTCATGTGCAAATCTGTGACTTTTAACAGCACCACTATCCAGCCCTGCAAGAATCTCTGACTCCTTTTTGAATTTTTATTTTTAATTGGCTTGCAAAATGGTAGGTTATTTTAAAACAAACAAACAAAACTCCAGTACCAGGTATGGAGACTCCCATGCCTTCCTAAAAAATACAGGCTCTTGCCATTCTTATTGTTTACCCACCAGAGCTATTTAGTAAGACTCTGTTGCTGAAGATAGCATAGACTTTAATTACAAGATATGAAGAAATCAAACTAGAACTGGGCTAGAAGCTTCCTTCCTGCTCGCTAACTTTCATGGTGTCAGAAGGTGCTGCACACGGTTCTAGGAAAGATGTATCAATAGTCTTACCCAGCTATGAATCCAATGAACTACAATACCAACCTGCTGGGCAACATGCACTCACTGGTGAAATAGTGCTACAAGAGGTACTGGGGTAATCAACCACTCTCTAATTGGCTCTGAGGCCTGTTCTGCAGGAGAAATTCACTCCTGGGACGAGAAACCCAATCAAAAACCCACGCTGAGGAGGTCTTAGGCCACAGTGAGGAACTTTACTACTAGTTAGCTAAATTGACATGGGGCCAAACTACCTTTTACATACCTGTATTTAAAACCATAGACAAATGCTGCTCTCAGCCTTAACCACAGAAGCTTCTCTTTGCAGAAACAGTTGTTAACGTAGAGGTTCATAATTGTTCACGGTGATGAAAGTAAGTGGTGGTTGATTGTTCAGCCCTATTATAAGACATACCAGGCACTTATACTACCCCCTCAAAGTCTTCGTGAACAGTGAGGAAGAAGGGGCGGAAAGACTGAGCTGAAAGGTAGAAGTGAAGGGACCCTGGCCAGCTCGAGTGAGGCAAGCATGGCTCTGGCAGGCCTTGCTCTTCTCTCCATTCCCTCTGCCTTGCTAAAAAACCATTAGATTATATTCCTAAAGCTAACCACCAAGGTCCATTCCCTTATTTGGCCACTTCCTCCTCCTGAGGCTGACTACCGAGGATTGAAGTCCAGCAACCAAAAGCCCCCTTCAGCTCACCTAATTAACATGCCCAATTATAATTAAACACCTCATCCTAACAGGAGATTTTTCCCTTGTATCTTGTATAAACTGCCATTTGTCTATGGGCCGTGTCTGTCTCCTCTCTATCCAGAGGCAGTCCTTTGTGTCCCCCTAGCCCCAAGGACAAATACCACTTCCCTCTCCCTTGTTATTTTCCCCTACTCCCTCATCCTCAGTCTCCTGTCTTTGTCTCTTACTTCCTGCCCCATGTCCCTCTGGGGCAAATAAATTTCCTTTGTGATGAGAACTTGGTCTTGAGGGTCCTGCAGAATACTGTCTTCTGGGCATGATACAGCCATTGCCATCAAGATTCCACAGTAATGTTGCCTGCACTGGACATGCACAAGACTGGGTCTCTCCAGAGTCAATCATGAATCAGGGAGGGCCTCCTGGGGCTCTATGCCTCCCTGCTGAACTGGTGCATGTTAGGAGTCTAGTGGTCATTGTCTTTACTGGGGAGTCCACCATAGTCTAATAGATGGCTTGAAACCCATAATCACATTGATGGACTTGTTGAAACCCAGGGGTCACAAAACAAAACAAAAAGACATGTGTGTAAAAAAAAGGACTAATCGGGAGGAGGGAGGTTGACAGGGTGACAGGGAGAGCAGAGAGCATGGGGTTGAGAGGAATCAGAATGCACTATATACATGTATGAAGTTGTCAAAGAAAAAAATTAACAAACTTTATTTTAAAAATGTGCAAATCATTTAGGTGAAAGAGAGGGAAGATGGGTGTGTATCGCCTGTATGTGCAGAAAACATCCCCGAAAGATGGATGGGCACTTACACACACTGGCTGCCTTCTGGAAGGAGAACTGGAGGAGAGAGGCTCCAGGCTGTGCCTTGTTTGTATCCTTTAAATTTGCAGAGTCTTACCTCCGAATTAGATCCCTCCTCTACCTTCCAGAGCTGCATCCTTTGTGTTCCATCAGCGACAGCACAAATTTCAATCTGGACCTCAATTGTCACATTGTCTTTTTCCAGCCACGTGGTAATCCATGATTATAATTCAGTACCTTCCTGTTTGATCCAAGATAATTTTCCCCATCACAAAATCCTTAGCTCATTAACCATCTACAAACCCTCTGCCATGTTGGTAACGTGGTTAGGTCCCAGAGATTATGACTGGATATCTCTGGGAGTCATTACTCAGTCTACCATAGTTATCCTAAGAGAATAGCTAAAAGACGTTTACTATTTATGAACTGCAGTGAATGTTTTACACAAATATATGACACTATTAATAGGGAAAATAATGTAGGATATATGAGAATTCCCTATACAATCTTCTCAATTTCTCTGCAAATCTGAACTCTTATTTTTTTAGTCTATTAAATTAGATAACACTAAATGTGCAGCTACCATGTGACTCAAGAATTGGCCACCTGGGCACTAGTGGTCATAGAAATATAAAATTTGGTTCCTGCAAAAACTTGTCTGCTAATGTTTACAGCAACTTTCTAAATTTGTCTGTTGAAATGTGTTACCCAGAAAATAAATCCAAAAGAAATGTTTTGGTTTTACTTTAGCCTGAGATTTCAGAATTTCATATATCCCACAAACAATGTGGATAAAATCAGGCCATCCATCCCCAAGTGTGGAAACTAAGTGTTCCATTACATGGAGAATGATCTTGAAGGAAAGTTTGGAGCAAATGGAGAGGCCAAGCAAGACAGAGATGTAGATGTAACCAACCTTCTTTTTAAATAAGAAACACAGAACCAATGCAAAGAAGAAAGCCAAGAGGTCAGAGCTAAGAGCTAAAACCTTACCCTTCCTCCTGCAGTGGTCCTACCTCTCTGAACCAGAACCACCCCTGTGTTAAAAATCTTTATATAGAGTTCCTGTTCTGCCTTCTCATTGGTTGTAAACCCAACCACATGACCGCCTCGTCACGGCCTATCTGTATGGACCTCCAGGTTTTCCATGATTGGTATTGAGATTAAAGGCATGTGTATCCAATACTAGCTGTATCCCTGAACACACAGAGACTTACCTAGCTCTGCCTTACCAAGTGCTGGGATTACAAGTGTATGCCACCACTGCCCTGCTTTCCTATGGCTTGCTAATAGCCCTGACCCCAGGCAACTTTATTTATTAACATACAAATAACATTTTAATACAAATAAAATATCACCATACAGAGATGCTGAGAAGAAGGAATCATTTGCCCAGGCTCCAGTGCTGAGTTTCTATGTGCATCTCCAAGTTGGTGTGCTAGGAACTAAATGTCCAACATAACATTGTGGGGAGGTGGGACCTTTAAGAATTGGTGAGGTCATGAGGACTCTGCCTTGTAAATAAATCATTGTATGTTATCTTAGAAGTGGCTTCACTGTCACAAGAGTGGGTTTGTTATAAAAGCAAGTTCAGCCCTCTCTTCCATTCCCTCCAGGCAATACCTTCCTTGCTTTATGTTACAGCAAGAAAATGCCAGGTGCAGCACCTTACTCAGGCTCCACAATTGTAACAAACAGTTTTCTTTATGAGTTACACAATCTAGGGTATTCTGCAATCGCAGCATAAATCAGACCAAGAAATCTATAACAGTCCAACTCAGGAAGTCACCATAGAACCACTTCCTATTAAGTTTTGGGACCAAAGAGCAGAAAAGATCTGACTTCCTCCAGAGCCCCTGCAAAGAAAAATCCTTCCAGTACACTATAGCAAAGCTGCATGAGACCTGGGGAGAGGAGTCACTAATGTCACACTCTTGGTGAATAAGACATCCTCACCATGGGCTTTTGGAGCTGAGATGTAAAAATGGCACAGGCACGGATAAGAAAGGACCTCACACCCACAAGAAGGAGGAAGCAGAGTTACATACTGATGACCAGTAATGAAGAGTGATGTCCACAGAGTTTCAGGGGTAACTAGGACAATACCCAACACTCTGAGAGGATATCAGCCAGATCTCTACCTGCCATCCTTGAGCTGTGATGTAGAAGTGCAGGAGCATAGAAGGATGGGGGATGAGATGGAGAATCTAGGACTGATTCATCTGAAAGGACAAATAAAACTAAGCATTGATTGGAGTAATTTTTTGCCTTCATGTCTAAAGAAAATGCATATATTCGTGTGTGTGTGTGTGTGTGTGTGTGTGTGTGTGTGTGTGTGTTGGGTGAATAGGTGCATACAATGATGCACCTGTGAAGTTGTGAAGTTTAGAGGAAAACTTTATGGAGTTAATGATCTCCTTCACGAAGGTGAAGGTTCAGGGCACCAAACTAAAGTCTCCAGGTTTGTGCAGCAAGTGCCTTTTCTCACTGAGTCATCTGGCCAGCCTCAAAGGGAATTTCTAATACACAGTCTGAGCTCTACCTGCTTTGCTTGGGAATTTCATACACAGTCAGCCTCCAGTCTCACGGATTCTCCATCTGAGTATTCAAACAACCATGGAACAAAAATGATGTCTGGAAAACACATAAATACATTTGTTTCTTGTCATTATTCCCTAGATACAGTAGTCTATATAACAACTATTCACACAACACGTTGTAGTACATAGTATACATAAACAGAGACTATTTAACATATAGAGAGGATGTTCATAGGTCGTGTGCAAGTACTATGTTATTTTATGTAAAAGATTTGAGTATCCCAACTTTGGTATTGGCGGGAGCCATAAAATTAATCTACACAGATATGAAGAATCATAGTATGGGACTTTTTCTACTTTTCTACACAGGAGGTATAAATGCATATAAAAATAGCTCATTAAAGGAAAGATTAAAAATGACACACAAGACCCCAAGTTCAACAATGATGACCTTAAGCATCATTTCTTCCCACAGCCTTTTTGGTTAACATGCCCCTTTGATGTGACTGAAAATCCTTGGTTTCTCATACCTTTCAAAGTCACAGAGGCTATACTCCCAACTCCCCTCATATTCTTCTCCCCATGAACTCCTGAGGACCATCAAAGAGTGGATACATCAAAGATGCTCTCGGTGCACCAGCCATCATCAAGCTCCATGTAGATGGGCAGCCTCTCCTGATAAAGAAAAGTCAGCCTTTTCCAGGACAGCCTCTTCCTTCATCCTGGGCATCCTGGCCATAGCAGATGTCATTAGTCAACTATCCCAAGTCTCAGAATAGTCACTTTACATCATAGAAACAATAGGAAGGTGTGACCCAGTTTATCCATATCAATCTATTCACCTCCCCAGTTTTTCTTACTCAGTAACACCTGCAGGATTATTTAACATCTCTACTTAAAGGGACTTGTGTTTTTAAGTTGAATTCACTTGCTTAATTATTTGAATTCTTTTAATGATATCAAATGGTAGTAACAGAAACTGAATAGGATAGGATAGGATAGGATAGGATAGGATAGGATAGGATAGGATAGGCTAGGCTAGGCTAGGATAGGATAGGATAGGATAGGATAGGATAGGATAGGATAGGATAGGATAGGATAGGATAGGATAGGATAGGACAGGATCTCTGTTAGAAAGGGAAGGTAGTCAATACAGACAAAAGTGTCCAAAGTCCCACCAGCACCATCCCAAACAAAAGGACACTGGCAATGCAAGTTGCTGTTAACCTTTGCCTGATAGTAATGTGTGCTCATCTGCTGTCACCTTGCAAGCAATTGAAAGCCATTCTGTGTCCTACAATAGGATGCTGTGAAACACAAAAGAATATGATGTCTGAGAATCCTTCCAGTCTGATCCTTGTTACCAATCACTTTGTGTTCTATGGCTGTCCAGCTATCCATTCAGGAGATGACCAGTAGGTGGCAGGATTGAAGCACATATGGCAGATGCAAGGCTTTTCCTGATGTATTAATAGCCCAGTTGTTTACAGCTCTGCAGCTGTTGTTTATAACTCTGCAGCGCGCTTAGTGGCTCTTCTTCCTCACCTGCTATTTGTCTACATCTGCCTCTATGTCTCCAAGGACCTGTCACGTGGGAACCAGAACTAAAGAGTCCTAAGTCTTTATGTTTGTTGGGCAAAGACACCAGTCTTCTCTCCTCTCACTCCTCATGAAATTTCAACTTCTAAAACTAGGCAACTAAAAGAATCAAGGTCTCTGCCTATGATTCAACTTGAGGATTTGAACTAATCAACCGCCTAGAATTTTAAAGCCTCAGCACTGTGTTTGACAGAGATTTTACAGAACACAATAATGTGCTACTTGCATGCTACAGATTATCTAAACAAATGGCATGAAAACTGCCACTGCCAATGAAGAGAAAAATGCTAAAGCACATGAGAGGAGCCTTAAGAAATTCTAACTTTCATTGGACAGACCTAGGCCCCCTGGGCACATGTTCCAGTTATATAGCTTGGGCTTCTTGTGGGACTCCCGACAGTGGGAACAGGGGCTGTCTCTGACTCTCTTACCTGCTTTTGGAACCCTTTGCTCCTACTGAGTTGCCTCCTCATCCGGTCTTAATGGCAGAGGAGGTGCCTAGTCTTACTGCAACTTGATATTCCCTGGCTAGCTGATATACACGGGAGGCCTGTGCTTTTCTGAAGAGAAAGGAGGAGGAATGGATGTGGGGAAAGATGGGAGGTTCGGGGAGGGACTGAGAGAAGAGGAGAGAGGGAGTGGAAACTGTGATTGAGCTGGGGGAAAAATAAATAAAACTTTAAAAAAGAAATGCTAACTTTCAGGAAGACTAATAGGTGATCACATGAATTCTCTTTCCCAATATCCCATCCAACAGTAAAGAGATATTTTTACTTTACCGAAACTTAGGAATAAAAATTAGTCATATACCAAAAACTCCAGAAGAAGCTGCTACATGTTAGCAGAATGACGGGTAGACACAGTATGCTTTTGGCCACCTAGGGCTGCCACAGCTAAGCCATAGATTGTAGATTAAATAGCAAACATTTTTTTCTGATATTATAGAAGGTCAAAGTTCCAGAGGAAGGAGTTAGCAGGTTTGCCTTGTGAGTCCCCTTTTCTAGGCTCGAAGGTATTGTTACACATCTTGTCTTATTGCTGTATCATTATTCGTCTCTGGCATCTCTTCATCTTGCTTCTCATAAAGATGCAGGCCATAGCACATGAGGGCTTCCCCTTTACCTCCTTAATTACTTCCCAAAGGCCCCATCTCCAAGACAGTCACAGCAGAGTACACAGCTTAGTCCACAATGCAGCTCAAATCCATTCTTCAATTTTTCCAGGAAAACAGGGAAGGGAAAGAATGAAGGGAAAGAGAAAATGAAAAATTGAAGCCAACTATGAGTCACAGTCCAGTTCCAAGGACAGAATCCAACTTGAAGATGGAAAGAGAGGTGACCCTGATGAACAGAGTCACTCAAATTAAAAACAATATGAGGAATGAAGTTGATTAAGCAGGCTTGAGGACAGAAATCACACACACCTATCTCAATAGATATGGGAAAAGCTTTTGACAAAATCTTACATTCCTTTGTAATAAAAAGTCCTAAAGAGATTAGTCATTAGACAGGCTACATATGGCAGACCTATAACAAACTTATACAAAGTGTACTCAAAGCATTTATACTACTATAATATCAATAACAAGACAGGGGTGGTACTGACTGGTTTTGTGTGTCAACTTGACACAAACTAGAGTCATCAGAGAGGAAGGAGCCTCAGTTGAGGAAATGCTTCCATGAGATTCAGCTATAAAGTATTGTCTCAATTTGTGAGTAATGGGGAAGGGCCCAGCTCATGGTGGGTGCTGCCATCCCTAGGCTGGTGATCCTGGGTTCTATAAGAAAGCAAGCTGAGCAAGCCAGGGGAAGCAAGCCAGTAAGCAGTATCCCTCCGTAACCTCTGCATCAGCTCCTGCCTCCAGGATCCTGCCCTATTTGAGTTCCTGTCCTGGTTTCCTTCAATAATGAACAGCAATGCTGAAGTATAAGCCAAATAAACCCTTTCCTCCCCAACTTACTTTTTGGTCATGGAATTTCATCACAGTAATAGAAACCCTAGACAAGGGTGTTCTTCTCTGTTCATATTCAATATAATTTTTGCAATCATCACTAGAACAATAATACAAGAGAGGAAATAAAAGGGACATACAGGAAATAAAGAAGTAACCATCTTTATTTGCAAATGATATGTCTCTAAAATTAAATATCCTAAACACTCCAAGAGAGATCAGATATGTTTATATCTCATAAACACCTTCAGGAAAATGTCAAGATGCAAAATCAACATACAAAAATCAGCACTCTCCCTATATTCATACAACAAGCATGCACCATCCACCATACTAAAAACATTCCTTGGAATAAATATAACTAAGTAAGTGAAAGATCTCAATGAGAACATCAATTAGAACATTAAAGAAATAAGTAAAAAAGCAGATTAGAAGATGTAAAGATTTCCCATACTCATTGATTGGAAGAATTAATATTGTAGCCGGGCAGTGGTTGCTCACGGCTTTAATCCCAGCACTCAGGAGGCAGAGGCAGGAGGATCTCTGTAAGTTCGAGGCCAGCCTGGTCTACAGAGCTAGATCCAGGAAAGGCACAAAGCTACACAGGGAAACCCTGTCTCGAAAAACCAAAAAAAAAAAAAAAAGAAAGAAAGAAAGAAAGAAAGAAAGAAAGAAAGAAAGAAAGAAAGAAAAGAAAGAAAGAATTAATATTTTAAAAACAACTGTAGTGCTGAAAGTAATCCACAGATTCAATACAATTATCATCAAAGTCAAAACGCCCTACAAAGAAGAAGAAACAAAATCTTAAATTTGGCTTCTCCTCTGCTGCTGCCGAGTTGCACAGAGGTGGAAGCTCTGGTGCGTTCAAGATTCTGCCTCATCCACAATCCACTGCCATGGAAGAGGAAGGCATTGCTGCTGGAGGTGGAATGGAGGCCAGTACTGCTCTACAAGAGGTGCTGAAGACCACCCTTCTCCATGATGGCCTAGCATGCAGCATATGCGAAGCTGCCAAAGCTTTAATCAGGCACCAAACTGATCTTCGTGTGTTTGAGTCCAATTGTGATGAGCATATGTATGTCAAGTTGGTGGAGGCACTTTGTGCTGAGTAGCAAATCAATCGAATTAAAGCTAATGACAACAGGAAACTAGGGAAATGGGTAGGCCTCTGTAAAATCGATCAAGAGGGGAAGCCACAAAAAGGGGTTGGTTGCAGTTGTGTAGTAGTTAAGGACTATGGCAAAGAATCTCAGGCCAACAATGTCATCAAAGAGTACTTCAAATGCAAGAAATGGATAAATAAAGTTTGGCTCATTATAAAAAGAAAAAAAGAACCAGCCAGGGGGTGGTGGCACACCGTTAATCCCAACACTCAGGAAGCAGAGGCAGGTGGATCTCTGAGTTCAAAGCCAGCCTAGTCTACAGAGTGAGTTCTAGGACAGTCAGAACTATACAAAGAAACCCTGTCTCAAAAAAATGAAAAAAAAATGCCTAAACTCGAATGGAAGCACAAAACATCCTGGATAACCAAAGCAATCCTAAACAAAAAGAATAATGCTGTGTATTGAGGTACTGTCAAACCTGATTTCAAGTTATACTGCAGAGCCATAGTAACAAAACCAGCATGGTGCTGGCATGAAAACACATACATAGGTCAATGAAATATTACAGAGTTTCAGACATAAACCCACATAACTATAGAAAATACACATTGTAGAAAAGACAGCCCCTTCAAACAATTGCGTTGAGAAAACTTGATATCCATGCCTAAAAGACAAACTAGATCTCTATCTCTTACCCTGCACAAAACTCAACTCCAAATAGAACAAAGACTTTCATCTAAGCCCTGAAACTCTACAACTGCTAGAGGAAAAAACAAGGGAAGCATTTCAAGAGCTAGGCTTTAGACAGGACTTTCTGAATAAGACTCCAATCATACACGAAGTAATGTCAACCATTGGCTAGTGGGACCTCACGATATTCAAAACTTTCAATACTGCAAAAAGAAAACAGTGATCAATGGAAGAGACAGCCTTTAGGATGGGAGGAAATCTTTGTTAACTATGTATCTTGAAGAGGATTAATATCTAAAATGTAGTCGGACTTTCTTTGGACTGCCAGCCCCCAAATAGTGACACAGAGACTTTTTACTAATTACGAAAGCTTGGCCTTAGTTTAGGCTTGTTTTCAATTATCTCTTAAGATTTAAATTAACCCATTTCTATTAATCCACATTTTGCCACCTGACTTTTTACCTCTCCTCAGTTCTGAGTCTGACTTGCTCCACATCTCACTGGCATCTCCAAAAGAGAGTGCCTTTCCATTCCACCTAAACAACAACAAAAAAGCCACCACGCAAAGTCCCTCCCTGTATGTCTCTCTATCATCTTCCAGATACCCTCTGACTCTCTATGGTTACTTTTTGTCAGCTAGTTGCTAACTTGGCCTTCTGACCCAAGGTTGATTTTATTTAAATAATGCAAACACAAACTCAGGGTTCACAGTGTGATCAAATAACCCACAACATTTCCCTCTTTTTGTCTAAATAAAAAGGAAAAGTTTTAACTCTAACACAGTAAAAGTATATACATTAAGAACAATTATCAGCTATTATCTAAATAAAATATAAAGGTTTTAACTCTGAGATAGTAAATTATATATAATAAGAACAATTATCAAGTAAAGATTACATTCACAATGTCCAGTCCATTTGTATTTGGCAAATTCAGAGAAACTACTCTATTATCTATCCTATCTTGGTGAGTCCAAAGTTTTATACCTAAATCAATTTCTATCTTGTATTACCAACCTTGAAATGTCTTTTTAGACCTTAAAAACATTTTTAGATAAACAACTTAAGCTTTTATGTTTCTCAACTATATAAACTTTACATCTCTTATGTAAGTTTCTTTTCTGAATTTGGTAACAAGGAAAACTATAAAACTATAACTATGTATTCTTCAACCCCATCAGAGACTGGAGAAGGACACAATATTACCTGAGTAAACAGAAATTGCAGAGCAAGCAACTTCTAAAACTATAAAAATGACAGAAGCAGCTGGCTGCCTAGACAGTCACTCAAGGTTCCTCTGCAATGTTGGGACATCCTTCTTTGGCCTACAGGCCTAGAATATCTGACAGACATTTTGGTCAAGCAGGAATTTTGAAGGCCTGTCCTACCTTGTCTTGGCAAAGTTTGTCAGTCCCCTTCTTTTGTGTTCTGCTTGTCCAATTTGGACAGCATACTGTCAGCAGTTGAAGCAAGAGTAGTTTCTTTCCCAGTGGCTAGCTTTGCCACAAATGAAAGCAAACACAATATGGAGGTTCTTCAATGTCTATTATCTTCTCTGAAGTAGATTGATGCTGCAAGGAGCAGACGTATCTCGTTGTCATGAAAAGCCTTAGGTTATTAAAACATCTTAAATGCCGTATACTATAGGTCTCTGAAATGTTTGGAGACCACCTATCTATCTAAATATATATGTATATGACCTTGAAAAAATACCTAACGTAACTATAAGTTTGGTTATTATAGATGAATAGCTACTAATCTGCATTTCTTAATTATCCTAAATAGTTTATAATAATAGCTTTTAAGGATTAGAACTTTATATTACACCTTTAAATGACTGCATAGGTATAGTTCCTTAAACAAGAGTAGAAACATATATACAATATGTTATAACAAAAATAAACTTAAATTTGTATCAATATACAAAAATCCATAAAAATATAAACTATTTGAGACTAGTAGTTGCTTCTTAGTTTAAAAATAGATTCAATAATCTACCCTTTTATCCTATCATTTCTATATCCCCCTTTTTTAAATCTCTTCAGAAAGAGATCCCTGAATCTAAACTCATGTGCTTAGTTTCCTGCCTGACCATGACCAATAACAACTTGCAATCACAACCCCCCTACAAACAATGATAAATATCCACAACCCACCTAACAATCAAAAACTACCCACCCCACCTCTTGGGAATGTGGGCATCATGTTCTTAAAATTACTTCCTGTTGTCTGAGGACAATGGCATCTTTAGGGGACCCTGAGAAAACTGAGATAATGGTCAAGTCCTGGAAGAGCTAGCTGTTGTCCAGTCTCTGTGTGATGGGAAAGCGTAAGGCTTATCTGAAGTCCTGGCTGGAATAATCTATGAGGCTGAACCATCTCAGCTAGTAGCTTTGAGGTTGTCTTGGATGCAGATTTTTTTTTTTTCGAGACAGGGTTTCTCTGTGTAGCTTTGTGCCTTTTTCCTGGAACTCACTTGGTAGCCCAGGCTGGCCTCGAACTCACAGAGATCCGCCTGGCTCTGCCTCCCGAGTGCTGGGATTAAAGGCGTGCGCCACCATTGCCCGGCTTTGGATGCAGATTTTTGAGGAAATAGCAACAGAGGTATTCTGAGAGGGTGTATCACCTAGGCTACTTATCTTCATTGATGTCTGGTCCTTTTTTTCTAAAAACACAAAACTTTTAAAGGTAACATACATATCTGCATTAACACAAGTATGGAATGTGTGATGTGCATGAATCAGCTAAAGATTATTCTCTGCTCTATGTCTGAGCAGGTAAAAGGCATCTGTCAACTCTATGAATCCATTTGGACTACATAACCAAACTGTAATATAAATCTCCATCCATGACATATGAAAGAATGTCATGCAATTATAAATCATGAGGACTCTGTAGCCAACAAGATTTATCATGTCTGCAATAAGAAAACAAACAACCCAACTAAGAAATGAATTAATGAATTACAGTTTTCAAAAGAAGAGCTAAAAATGGCCAATAAACTCATGAAAAATGTTCAACTACATTGGCCATCATAGAAATGTAAATTAAGTCAACTGAAGGCTGGTGCTATGGCTTAGTGATAAAGGAACTTTCCACCATGCCTATATAATCCCCAGAATCCAGGTAGTAGAAGGAAGAACTGACTACCAACTCTGTCAAGTTGTCTTCTGACTACATGCATGCCATTCACACACACACACACACACACACACACACACACACACACACACAACATTTCTCTTAGCAGAACTACATATCAAGTGTGATAATAATTTCTATTGTTAAAAGATATTTTGAAGAAGCCAGACAGTGGTGGCACATGCCTTTAATCCCAGCACTCAGGAGGCAGAGCCAGGAGGATCTCTGTGAGTTTGAGGCCAGCGTGGTCTAGAGAGTGAGATCCAGAACACGCACCAAAGCTACACAGAGAAACCATGTCCTGAAAAAAAATATTTTGAAGAAATATACTTCAAGTTTTGTAGCTGACCTCTTATTCTTACAGCACTTTAAAATCCTAATGGGGTTATTTTACTGGGTATCTACCATCTACCTATCTGTCTATTTCTCCTCCTGCTATGCTGGTATGCTATATATGTGTATATGTGGAGGACAGAGGTCAACATCGGGTGTCCTCCTGAACCACCCCTCCACCTTATGTTTTGAGGCAAGGTCTCTCACCAAACCTGGAGCTCACTGATTTGGTCAGACTGGTGGGCTAGTGAGCACCAGAGATTCTCTTGTCTCTGTCTATCCAATGCAGAAATTACAGGTGCGTGCCACCAGGCCTGGCTTTTACCTGCGTGTGGGGATTAAACTCAGGTCCTCATGCTCATACAGCAGGCACTTTATCCACTGTCCATTGAGCCATCCTCCAACCCAGCAATCCCTTTAAAACTTTACAATTACTAGACTATACCCTACTTGGTCATAGTATGCTATTTTTATAATATTTGGTATTTTATCTTCTTATTTTTCCATTTTCTATCATTTTGTATTTTTGCAACAATATTTAGCACCTTCTCATTTTGAAAATATCAAGTAAATTTTCTTAGAAAAGTACATACTATTTGATTTTTTTATAATAAACATCTATTCCTGGGTCACTTTCATTCTTAAAAAGTTCTCATATTTCTATGTCTTGATACATTTTTTTAAAGATTTCTTTATTCATTTCATGTGTCTGTGTGTGTGTCTGAGTGTTATGTATGCAGTGTCCACAGGTACCAGAAGAGGGCGTCAGATCCCCTGGAACTGGAGTTACAGATGTTTGTAAGCTGCCATATAGGTACTGGGAACCAAACTTGGGTCTTCTTCAAAGCAGCAAGGGCTACTAACCACTGAGCAATCTGTGTCTTGATCTGTAATGTCCAGATAGAAGTTCTTTGCATCATTTGAATTTAAGATAGAATTCCTCTGTGACGGCAAGTCTGCCAGTGTAGACACTTTTACCTGCTGTGGGATGGTCTTTCTGTACGCTGTGAATATGTGTTGCTACTGTTGGTTAATAAAGAAGCTGCAATGGCCTATGACAAGGCAGAATAGAGCCAGACAGGGAATCCAAGCAGAGAGACAAGGAGAAGAAAGGTAGAGTCAGGAGAGACACTGAGCGCTGGGGGTGGGGGACAAGATGTAGTAGAATACAGGTAACACCACGAAGCCACGTGGAAAAACATAGATTAATAGAAATGGGTTGAAATTAGTTGTAAGAGCTAGTTGATTGCCAGGCAGTGGTGGCGCACGCCTTTAATCCCAGCACTTGGGAGGCAGAGCCAGGTGGATCTCTGTGAGTTCGAGGCCAGCCTGGGCTACCAAGTGAGTTCCAGGAAAAGGCGCAAAGCTACACAGAGAAACCCTGACTCGAAAAACCCCCCCCCAAAAAAAAAGAGCTAGTCGATGATACTACTGAGCCATACACCAAACAGTTTGTAATTAATATAAGCCTCTCTGTATTTACTTGGGACTCAATGGCTGCAGGACCAGGCGGGACAGAAACTTCCACCAACAATATTTACCACTGGGACTTTTGGAGCTGTTCTTCCCTCTTTAGAACAGACTTGTATAATCTTGAATCTGGGACCTTCTTTATCAAGATGAGTTTCCAAAGTTTTAGTCTATCATGGTGGGGAGAACAAGATGGAACAAAGAAATATCTATCATGGTTGCCAGGGTAAAGCTGTCCATTGGTTTTGAAGGTAAAACTTAATCTTAAAATCCTGGGAAAGATTGTGCACAACAAAAACAACATGGAGTCTAAAATGATAGTATTGTTCTGAGAAGCTATTGGTAACAAGAGTCATGAATATTAATAGCCTTTGATCTACTAATTTCCCTTAAAGGAATCGACCTTTAAATCATAGTGGAACAATGATTCATACACAAAAGTTCATTGTAAAAGCAAATGTTTAGAAATGACCTGGGGTGCTAGAGAGATGGTTCAGTGGTTAAGAGCACTGGCTGCTCTTCCAAAGGACCATGGTTCAATTCCCAGCACCCACATGGCAGCTTACAGTTGCCTGTAACTCCAGTTCCTGGGGATCTTACACCTTCACACGAATGCACATAAAATAAAGTTAAATAAGTTCAAAAAAAAGGAAGAAAAAAAGAAATGACCTGACTTGGACCTTATAGAAATAATTAATTTACCATAGGTGGCTGAAGATGTAGGCAACTGTACCCTCATCAATCTTATTCTCCAACATTCTAACTACAAAAGGAAACTCTTTGTGCATAAGTTTAGTTATATAAACAAAAGCCATGTTAAGAGATATAACCAGCTCTCCGCCAGATCTCCACCATCATGGACATGAGTCACGTGTCCCATCAAGCTAACTAGGGTACCAAAGTGCTGGGCAGGACCGGTTCACAGGGACAGTGCATGCAGGTGCGCGTGGAATTTGTGGATGACACCAGCCGCTCTATCATCCGAATCATCAAAGGCCCTGTTTGAGACGGTGATGTCTCACCCTATTGGAGTCAGAAAGAGAGGCTCGGAGGATGCACTGACCTTGCTCTGGGTCCTGGATATCCACCACTTGGCCCGTGATGACCTGTAACTATTAAATAAAGCATTTGCATTGTTTTTAAAAAGAGAGAGAGAGACAATTAAAATTTTCAGATTTTTCCGGTTTCCAGCTGTTTTCCCGTTGTTAATCCTTCATTTTCTCCCTGAGTTATGATTTTTGCCACTTCTCTGCTTAGTTTTGGGGGTTTCCCACGTGAAAGCGCACATCTCTGGTTCTGATGGGAAAAGTCTCCCCTTTGTCAGGTTCCAGTATTCACCCCTTACAAAGCTGCTTTCCAGCTATAAAAACCAAAAGCAGCCAATGACCTCTCCCAGAAGGAGGCCCTTCTGAGGCACGCTAGCACTGCCCTCAACACTGAGAGGATTATGAATCCATCCTTATATCCCCTTCGGAATCTTCTTTAAAGGCAGCAGTGTTTGTATCCACTGTCTCTTAGTCCATGAAAATTCCATTGTTAGAAAGAAACGACACTTCTGTGTTGTTCACTAAAGCAATGTTCAGAAAGCAAGCCTCTCTGTTCTGGGAAGAATTAGAATGAAAGTGATTATTTGGGGTGATGAAATGCCGAAAGTTCAATATAGGACTGAAGATTTTGTTCTAGTATTAACAACAGCAGCTTCTGAAAAGGGAAATGTAGGCAGGGTTTATGGGAGCATGGAAAATGCATCCTACTGTGACTGAAAACTGAAAAATTGAAAGTGGAGAATACGCACACCCGCTTAGACGCTTCCATGTTTCAAGAAGCAAGCATTTGAGATTTACCTAATTTTACAATTACGATAAACATTCTTGCCTGTTACAAATCTATTTATAAAAAAATTATATACCACCTCGCTCTGCTAAGAATTTTTATTTAATTGTCTAGAACAAAATACACACTATATATATATACATATACATATATACATATATACATATATACATATATACATATATATGTATCAGGACTAGTTTTCATGTCTGCCCAAACAAAAGACTTCTGGGTCCATATTGTATCTGAAATGTTTGCAATGAAAAGATGCAATTAACGGAAACGATATTGTTGCAGAGAAAAAGCACATTATTTCAACCATGTTGTGGGTAACTCATGGGAATGGATTCTAACTTCATCGCCTTTGGGGACAAATTATAAATCCTAACCAGGAGCACTGGAAAGATCTCTTCTATTCTTCCTACTCGAGACATGGCCTGCTGCCTTGTGCACACAGTCTCTGCTTCCACTGCTCCAAAGACAGCGCAACAGGCAGCCATTGGAAAGCCACACTAATCAGATTCTGGCGTCTGGGAGATGGCTTAGTGTGTAAGAGCACTTGCTATGCAAGCATGGGGTGCTGCATTCAAATAGCTATGCAAACATGAGGATCTAAGTTCAAATACCCAGCGCCCACACGGGAAGGCAGCCATACATGGCTGTAAGTGCCTATAACCTCAGCAGTGGGGAGCAGACACAGGATTCCAGGAGCTTGCTGGCCTGCCAGGTTAACCCAAACTGAGCTTCCAGATCAGTGGGAAGCTTTGTTTCAAGGCAATGGGACAGAGAATGATAGTGAAAAGATACCGATATCTTCCTCTGGCCTCTGCACCCAAAGGCACCAACATGCACCACACACATGTATACACATGTGCGCGCGCACGCGCGCGCGCACACACACATGCACACATGCACTCACCATTCACATATGCATGGCCCAAACACCACACACACACACACACACACACACATACACACACACAATGGGACTGTAATTCAGACACTTCCATTGTTGAAACTATGAATCATCCAAAAGCTTACCAAAGACTCTTTGGTGTCATGCTGCTATCCATGCTGAAAATTTATTCTGAGGGTCCCAGTGCTCTGACAGACAGGACAGAATTGGGTCAGTGGGTCCCAAACATCCTGCAAATCTTAGACTGACTGACAGAACATCGTTTGTTCTGTGAACAACACTGGAAAGAAGCACATTGGATCAAGACGCAGCCACGCTGAAGTGCTCTTCAAATGGTCAGAGGCAAGTCTGACACAGACAGGGCGGGGCCAGCAGTCAGCATCTTACTCAACTCAGCTGTGCAGGAAGGAACGTATATGTTGCTAAAACTAACTCAAAGGAGAACCAAAGAATGGAGATCTTTGCATAGGCCATCAGAGAGAGGAAGAAAAGAAATGCCTGCTTAATAGACACAGGCCTAGTTAATATCCTACAGGCTATCAACTTTGGGTTGGTTGGTTGGTTTTTCCCCTGGAATGGCAAAAAGCTGTAAGTTAATAGCTAGCTTTAATGTCTGACCTCTTAGAAAATATCACTAATAGCAAAGTCACAATCCTCTAATAGAAAGTACTAAATAGTTTTAAGTAAGTGTATCAAACATGATATAATTTCTTTATTCCAAGCTTTGGTTGAATTATCTTAGTGTTAGTAATTAAAAAAAAAAAAATATGTCCAGAAGGGAATGTACCAAAGTTCTAAGTATTTTTCACTTTGGTGAATGTGACCCTTGACTCCGTCAATTCAAAACTCCAATTTATCCCCACTGTGTGCCAGAACACTACCTCAGCTTACGGGACGCATATATAGACCAGGCAAAAGCTATTCATTTATACCAGACCCAGAACTCAAAAGAAGAGCAGATACTCACATCCTCCAATGGTTGCATTCTTGCCTTCAAGGAAAGCAGTTCAGTGATCAATTTATCATCTTAGTGTAGCTGGATGAGTTGGGATGATACTAGGAAAAAAAGCTAGCTCTGATGTAATGGAAATGTGCTTGCTCACTCACTCTCCCAAATGATAAAAGAAAGAGAGGGGGAGAGGGAGGGAAGGAGGTGGGGGAGGGAGGAAAATAAAAAACAAACAAACAAAAAACCTCACCAGAGATTCTTTCCTTGAATGTAAAGCAAGGGAAAGAACATGGTCACAAAAACCTACTTTGCACATTGGGATTTGGAGAAGAAATTCTTACACCTCACAGGAGAAAGGTTTGCCGGGGACATCTCATCACCCTGGACAGTTTGGGGAATTTGTCCTCTAAGATGTGAAGTTACTGTGGTTTGAGTGGTGTTTGCTCTCTTAAATTTATGCTGAGCTTCATCCCCATCATGAGGTACTAGGAAAATAGACAGTTAATTCAACCGTGATGTGTAAAGGCAGAATCATTTGGGTGGAGCCCTTGGACTGAATTCTGATGACTTTATGGGAACATGATAAACTAGAGCACCCAAACAGGCTCAGAGAAGTTCAGGGTTTTGCCACGTGATGCCATGTGCTACCTTTGGATTCCGCCAGAAAGGTAAGCTTCACTGGATATGAATCCTCCAACTTCTGGAAGTGAGCGTTCCAGATGCTGCTTTCTTTTCTAATGTTGCTAAGTCTCATGGGTTTTTGCCCCAGTAATAAAACACAAACAGAGAATAATTCAAAACTAAGCTTCTGTCTGCTAGTAGATCAGAATCTGCTCTCAGACAGGACAGCTGCCCGAGGCAAAGGCGCAGCTCCAAAACCCATTCCCACTATCTGTGGTGTCTCCGGGAGCCTTCCTGCACAAGTCCGTACCTCTTACCCTTCCCCTTGCCATCCCACCTCAGCATCACAATCACTTTTCCCTTCTCTGCTCAGAGGACTTTGCCTCATTTGGGTGGATATGGAGAAGGCTGTGGAGGAGATAGGAGAATGGTAGGGTTACTCACTATCTTACTGTATGTGGACTGTTCTTCCCTTGTGCAAAGCCCCGTTTGAGGAATGCTCTTTGTGGTGGTTTGAACAGGAATGGCCTCCATAGTCTCATGTGTTTGAATGCTTGGCCCATAGGGAGTGACACTGTTAGGAAGTGTGGCCTTGTTGGAGGAAGTGTGTCACTGTGGGGGTGGGCTTTGCAGTCTCAGATGCTCAAGCCTGGCCAGTATGTCACAGTCACTTCCTGCTGACTGAGGATCCAGATGTAGAACTCTCAGCTACCTCTCCAGCACCATGTCTGCCTGCACACCACCATGCTCCCCACCATGATGATAGTGGACTGAACCTCTGAACTGTAAGCAATTAAATGTTTTCCTTTATAAGAGTTGCTGAGGTCAGCAATAGAAACCCTAACTAAGAGACTCTTTTGTGTTCTCTTCTGTGTTTTCAGACCCACTGTTAGCAATAGGGAAATCCATCAACAGGTCATTACTTTTCCATCCAGGCATTAATGGCATCAGGCCATCTCCCAAAAGTCTGTAATTGAAAACAGATGGCAAGATTTTCATCCCTGGTGCCTCCTCTTCCAACATAAGCTGCATAAACCTCTTTGACCTTTTTCTAGGCTCCACTGTGGCTAAATCGCCCTCTAATGGGCTCATTCTTTCTTGGTGTATAATTATATCAAATACTACCTTGTCTACTTTCCTCTTTCCCTGATTTGACTTGGGTAAGATTTTCACTCTAAAGTGCTTCCCTCCTTGTAGCATGGATCTGGTGCTATCTTCTCTCTGAATTTAATCTCCCTATATAATACCCTTCCCGCAAGCTTCAGCGGAGCGCACTCTCAGCCGCTCTCCCACTTCCAACCACATCACCTTTATAGATGCTGGAAAATAAATCAAGCTCATTTCATCTTATGGCCCTCACAGGAGTTGCTCCACTACCTGGGCCACTCTGCTTAGACGGCTTGGCATGAGGAAAATATTCAGAATTTTAGTTCAGCTCTTTCTTTTTCAGAGAAACCATTTTTTGACTAAGCAGTCTTAAATACATTTGTCAGAGATGACTGGGGTGATAGACAAGTGAGAAAAGTGCTGGCCTTGCTCTTCATCACAGGAGCCTTTTTCCTGAGCACTGTTCTGGTGTCTTCAAAACAAAGCCAGAGTTCCCCGTAGAACGAATAACTATGAGAACAAAACATCTTCTGCACTCTAGCCTAGGAGGCCACATTCTGTCATTTCCACACTATGCCAACAGTTACATGAGCCAGCCATATTCACTGTAGAAGGGGGTTTCATATGGATGTAAAAGTTATCTCCAGGGATGCCACACATAGGTAATTGTTACTAAATAAATATATTTGGCAGGT
The DNA here is from genome assembly GCF_949786415.1 of Peromyscus eremicus. Lineage (NCBI taxonomy): Eukaryota > Metazoa > Chordata > Mammalia > Rodentia > Cricetidae > Peromyscus > Peromyscus eremicus. The sequence goes on from NC_081419.1 coordinate 76,305,249, forward strand.
CCCAAAGAAACCCAGGACAAGTCTCACTCAGTACCTGTGGCTCCTCCCAACGCTTCTCACTTTGCCCCCTACGCTAAACTCTCCAGCCCAGGGCTGAGCTTTGTCTCCCCCCCTCCCCCCGGGTCCTTACCTTATTCCTATCTAATCCAGCAATCTTGACCATGATCTGTCTTGGCCCTGTGGTCCTTGGCTCCTCTCTTGATCTATTTGCCCTCTCTCCTCTTCTCTGTCTTTTTTTTTCTCTCTCTCTCTCACCCCCACCCCCTCATAGCCCACTTCTGTCTGGACCCTTTCAGATGCCGCTGGCTCTACGATCCCTCACATCTCCAATAAAACCTTCTCCTCCACCATACCCAGGAGCAGGCATGTCCTTATTTTCCTTCAGTATTAAACTAATGAATCGTCTCTTGAAATTATATAATTTAACTCTTCAAGAGATGCCTTGTTTTCAAATGTTTAGGGAACGCTCTCACTATCTCAGCCCTGTTGCCTGGACGAAGTATCCTATTTTAGTTATAAAACAGTGTTGTTGTATTGATTTGTGTGTGTGTACCAGCACACACGCCACAGCACATGTGTGGAGAGAAGAGGACAGCTTGTGGGAGCTGCTCTCTTCTTCCACCATGTGGGTCTGAAAACTGAACTCAGTTCACCAGGCTCGATGTCAAGCGCCTTTACCCACTGAACCACCTCATCAGCATCTCCTCATGTCATTTAAAAAAAAATAACCATCTAGGTATGTTATTGTGACTATACTTTTGTACACAGTCAGTTATTTATAGGACAATCAAACGAGGCATTTTCAGCTAGCAGCACCTTAGTGAACCTGGGCACGGGGATTGCTATAAACACCAGGAACCTGCTAGTCAGCACATCTGACTCCCCTGTCTGTGCAGGACTTGCCAGTCGGCAGTGTCTTCACATGTCTCATCTGAAACCACTTCGTCTATGAGAAAAAAAGACAAGGCAGATCTTATTTAAATGTGATAGATAAGGCCACCGATGAGGATGCAGTTTTACTGAGAAGCCAAGCCAGAAGTACAACTTTGGTGTTCTGTTGCTCCTATCAGAAGAAAGACTAAGAAGGAAATGTATCTTTTTTTTTTTTTTTTTTTTTTTTTTGGTTTTTCGAGACAGGGTTTCTCTGTGTAGCTTTGCGCCTTTCCTGGAACTCACTTGGTAGTCCAGGCTGGCCTCGAACTCACAGAGATCCACCTGGCTCTGCCTCCCAAGTGCTGGGATTAAAGGCGTGCGCCACCACCGCCCGGCTAAGGAAATGTATCTTAAGTGGGCTGTTGTTGTTTGTTCCTGCTCTTTTGGGGGGCCTGCCACCAAGCTCCCCAATAAATCACACACAGAGGCTTATTATTTTTTTGTTTGGGTTTGGTTCTTTGTTTGTTTCAGAGGCTTATTCCTAATTATGAATGCCCAGCCTTAGCTTGGCTTACTTCTTGCCAACTTTTCTTAACTTAAACTAATCTATCTGTCTTTTGCCTCTGGGCTTTGCCTTTCTCTATTTCGGTAGACCTTTCTTTCTTACTCCGTTGCTGGTTGTGTAGCTGGGTGGCTGGCCCCTAATGTCCTCCTCCTTCTCCTCCTCCCAGATTTCTCCTTCTATGTATTCTCTCTGCCTGCCAGCCATGCCTATCCTTTCTCCTGCCTCGCTATGGGCCGTTCAGTTCTTTATTACACCATCAGGTGTTCTACACAGGTACAGTAAGTAACACAGCTTCACAGAGTTAAACACAAGCAACATAAACAAAAGTAACACTTAAAATAATATTCGCCAGGCGGTGGTGGCGCACACCTTTAATCCCAGCACTCGGGAGGCAGAGCCAGGTGGATCTCTGTGAGTTCGAGGCCAGCCTGGGCTACCAAGTGAGTTCCAGGAAAGGCGCAAAGCTACACAGAGAAACCCTGTCTCGAAAATAATAATAATAATAATAATCATAATAATAATAATAATAATAATAATAATAATTTACAACAGTGGGCTGGATTATACTTCAGAAAGTAACTGCAACATCTCAACAGCTCAAAACAAAAGAACTGCTCAAGTAAATCCAAAGTAGGGACTGACTTTCCAAGGTGGCACTCCTCCACAAGGCAAGGATTCACATCTTCCTTCTGGAAGATACTTCATGGCCTCCAGGGTTGTGTTGGTTAATCGTGATTGTCAACTTGATTGAAAAATACTTAGGAGGTCGGTAAAGATGCCATTAATTAGAATCTCAATAAAGTACTAGGAGGGGGTAGTACTCTGGAAGGTGGGACTGGACAGAGAAGGTAGCTCATGCATGGGGCTGGGAAGCATGACCTTAAGGTCAGTGTCTTGCCCTGGCCTTTTCCTGTTCCTCTCCCTCCTTTTCCCTCCCTCTGCTTCCTGTCTTCTGTACCATGAGCTGCTCATCCTCTGCTCTGTCACATACTCTTCGCCATGGACTTATATGTCTGAAACTGAGAGTTAAGATAAAATTTTTCTTGCTTAAATTCCTTCTGACATGTATTTTGGTCACAGCTATACAAAAGAAACTAAAAGGGACTAATAGCCAACAGAGAACTCAAATGTGTTAGCGCCAAATGACAAGCATCCTTCTCTGTCACAGCTCATGAGCCCTTTCTCATGGCCCCGCTTGACTGTAAGCAGACAGAGATGTGTAAGTTTCCTATGCCCAGGGCACAGGTCAGCCCAAGACTCTCTACATATAACAAGTAGTAAAGTATGTATAGGATTTGTAGAAATAGGAAAGTATTCTGAGGTCCCTCAAGAATACTTAGAAAAACTGTGTGAAGGCATAATCATAAAACATCTGATCTTTTGAAAGCCTCTCACTATGTTCTCTCATGTTCATTTTTTACGAGTTCACCTTCACAACAGACCTGGTAATGTAGACATCATTCCCTTTTCTATGGTTCGGGAAGTAGAAGCTTGATGAGTAATGAACTCGCCCAGAGCTCACACTAAAAAATGAAGGAAATCTGATGCCCTTGCTCTTCCTTTCTCTGTCTCTCTCTCTTTTTTTTTAAAGTGTGTGAGTGTACACATGTGCATGTTCATACCATTGTGTGCATGTGTAGTTCAGAGGATAACTTTTGGGAATTGGTTCTCTTCTAAAAAGTAGGTTCTGGAGTTCTGACTCATCGGAGTTAAAGGCACGCTCCTTTACCCACTGGGCCATCTCACTGGCCCTTTCCCCATCTCTTGATTGTGTATAATGATCTCTTTTCCATCCCACAAGAGCTTATTTATATGAATGGAAGAGGCAGCTAATGGAGAAGGATGTGCAACATGTAGCAATTCAGCTGGCTAACTTCTTACTTACTTCTTACACGGTATGATTTGCCAGATGCTTGTGTATATTTCTTTGTACTTTTTATGTCTTAAATATTTCAAGGCACTTTTTAAGGGGCACTCTGCATCTGAGTAGTGACAGATTCTTACGTTGGAAAGAATCATTTTGTTAAAATGTCAGCAAAAATGGACATGTAGTATTGTATTTATTGCACATATTATTTGCTAGATAACTTTAAACCATTTATTTACATGTATTTACTTACTTTACCTAGCAACCTTACTAATATGCAAATTAATGTGAGATGAGAGAGTTGAAGCAAGTATAGATTAAGTAACTTGATCTAAAGTCACAAGGTTTATAAAAAAGGAAAAACTGGTTTTGAAAGCATACATTCTAGTTTCAGGATACGCACATGTGACTCAGTAATACCTTCCCCATCAAGTGGAGAAGATGAATCAAATTTGCAGAAGGCTGAAAATCTTTAGGGCATCTATTGCAGTTGTAGCTGTTATAATCCGTAGATATTTGCATCCAGTTAAACTGGGAATTCAAAATATCCTTCCCGTGACAGTGCCGGAGAACAGGCTAGTGCAAATGATAGCAATTGTGAAGAAATGTTTCATGCATGAGATGACTCTCTTGCACTCATGAGAGGAAGAGCTACCTGATTAATGTAGGGTTCTAACCTATTGAGAAAACTTCTTTGCAAGAAGGGAGGAGTAGGGGAGGAATTTTAAAAAGTCTAAGAAAATATAATTTGGGATTGCTGCTATCAACGCTACTGATGTCCCCATCACGATCAATTGTCTCCTGTACACACACACACACACACACACACACACACACACACACACACACACACACACACACACACACACACACACACACACACACACACACACACACACACACACACACACACACACACACACACCCCTTTGCAGTCGATTCAGAATTGCACATCCCGAGGCCGACCCGAGGCTGACAGCTGCAGCGTGGAGGACCACGGCCAGGGGGCGCCCTCACCCACAGGGCCGCTCTGTCTCGGGACGCGCTCCCCCTCCTCTCGCTGCTCCTGTCTAGCGGAGAAGGCGGAAGCAGCGGCAGCCGCCGCTGGGGCTGAGGCTCCGGCCGTCGGCGGACGCAGCGGACGCTGCCCTCGAACCAGGAGTGTGGCGTCGGAGTCACTTGGTCCTGGAGCGCCCCGTGTGTTGGCGACGCGGTGTGGCCCGGGGGAGCCTTCCGGGTCGGCTGTGGCGTCTCTGCGTGTGCGAACGGTGAGTGAGCGGCTTCGAACTTGGGTTCCGGCGGCCGTGGGCCCGGGAGAGTCACCCCCGGCTCCCCACGGGACAGGGACGTGTCGCCGCCGCGGGCCCTCGCCTCCCACAGACCGGAGTCGCCATTCGCATGTCCTCCCCCGGGTCCGGGACTCCGCCCCCTGTCCCCTCCAGTCTGGGTGGCCCCGGGACCCCCGTGTGGGCACGCAGTCGCCTCTGCCCTCTGTCGCCGCGTCTAACAGGTGCAGGACGCGCCCGCTGCCCTCCCCCAGGCCGGGGCTGCCCTCCGTTCCCACCCCGGGGCTGCACGTCTCCGGGCCGGGCCGCTGTCGCCCCACAGCCCTGGACCCGCCCCTGGTCGGGGAGCCTTTCCCGGCGTTCCTGGGGCCTCCAGGCTCACAGCATCCCACTTCCTCAGCCCTGCTCACCCTCGTGTTTTCCCCTGCCCCTGGAAGGAAATCGCCCGCTGGGTTTTCCCGGCCCTTTTAGCTTAAATGAAAAAGAAAAGAAAAAGAAAAAAAAACCCTTCAAACTTCCAGAGTGCCGGGGGAAACTTTTTGTGTTCCCTGTTAAATTCGACAGAGGTCCTGAGCAGTAAGTTAAAAAAAAAAAAAAAAAAAAAGTTCGATGACACCAATGTTCCCTCCCCACCTCTGCACTCTAGCGATTGTTCCAGACGCTGTGTCGATAAAGCTCTTCCTAGTATTTGGCTTCAGGGGAACTCCAGCTGAGACTCAGACTGTCTTGTCTGTGAACAGAAAGCACCTAAAGCTGGGATGTATGGGATTCGCTCGTTCCTCCGAGCGCAGGTGACTAGCCTGCTACACAGGTCTAGAAGTGTAGACTTTGTGACTTGAGCTGTGGCGTTTCACACCTCCTTTGATGATGCCCGCTGGTAAAGGAGCTTTCTTTTTTCTTTTCTTTTCTTTTTTTTTTTTTTTTTTTTTTTGGTTTTGGTGTTACGTGGCTCAAGGAAAGTGTTTGAGGCAGTGGTTGTCCACATGATGCATACAAGAATCAGATCTGAGTTTCAGCCTTGATGCACTGTATATATATATATATATATATATATATATATATATATATATATATATATAATTTCAGAATTACAGCCTAGTATGTCTGTGGTAATAAATTCTGCTGCTAATAAATTTTGGTCACTTGGCTTGTGTAAGAGGTTGTCGAAAGTCTATGGCTTTTGGAGGAGCAAACAATCCCTGAGTAAGCAAAAGCACCTTGAGTTTGGGTTCAAAACTAAATTACATCCATCAAGTATTTTGTAGCATTTCTTAACCATTGTCACACATTTGCAGGGCTTTGCATTTTAAGAATGGGTTTGTTTTGTTGTTGTTGTTGTTGTTGTTGTTTTGGTTTTGTTGTTGTTGTTGTTTTTCAAGACAGGGTTTCTCTGAATAACAGCTCTGGCTGTCCTGGAACTCACACTGTAGACCAGGCTGGCCTGGAACTCACAGAGATCCACCTGCCTCTGCCTTCCAAGTGCTGGGGTTAAAGGTATACGACGCCGCCGCCGCCGCCGCCGCCGCCGCCGCCGCCGCCGCCGCCACCACCACCACCACCTAGCAAGAATGGGTTTTTAAGGTCTTGGCACACAGTTGCTGTAGTAGAGAAATTTGAGTTTTGTTTTTTACGTAATTATTTAGTGTATTCCCCTGTGTGTTATGTAGGCCTTCATGCCTAAGCTCGTGTGTGGAAGTCACAGGACAAGTCACTGCTCTCCTTCCACCTGGTGAATGCCACCAGGTGAGCCCCTTGTAGGAGAGAATTAAGGATAATTTGTCAGTATTTATTTTATGTGGTTTTGATTTATGAATTACATGTTTACTTGTATATGCACTCCAGCTAACATAAAATGTATGCTTTCAAGACATAACATCGACATTTCCTAGCATAGCATCTGTTTTTGTGGGTCACCCTACCCTTCACATAAGGCATCTAACTTCATTGCCTTTGAATTATAATGTATACCTACATACAGATTAGTAGATACAAGCCATGATGTCTGATAAGGCAAATTTCATTACTTACTCTCTGTGTAGTCCAGATAAGTTGGTAATGGTTTCCCCTGTGGTACTTCATTAAATCTGCCTTACTAGATTCTCAGCAGCAAACAGCATTGCAGTCGTGAAGTACAAGACAAAGAATTATTTGCATTTCATTCTTCCCCCTCTATTCATGGAGAAAGTCACCCAAATAAGTAAAAGAGATGCTAAGAAATACTTATTTTGTACCAAAGCATAACTTATTTTCTTGAGTCTGGAGTCGGATTTTGTAGCATCTCCTGAAAGGACTCCCCAGAGCACAGTGTTTTTATACACGTCCACGTGATGTCCTCACTTCTGTAACTGGTTCTTTTCCTTCTTCTTTAACTGTTCATTAAGACAGCTATTCACTGTAGGGAAATGAGAGATGCAGCTTTTTAACTTAAGCCATTGCAACATGTAAAAGTAAAGGGAAAGATATTTTAACTTGCCTCAGAAAAAGTAAACATAAAAATACTAAATGGTACTCAAATATGCATGTTTTAGCTAAATTTCCCTGATATTAATTAAATTGCAGTCTAATTACTATACTGTGTGTTAAAATATTGCAGTATATTAAACACACACACACACACACACACACACACACACACACACACACACGCACGCACGCGTACACATACAGTGCTCACACACACACCATAGACTTTCAAGGTTATTATCTGAAGAGTATTTGGAAGACGTAGAGCTTCTTTGTTCTTAAAGCATAGGAAGTAATGAAAGCAACTTGCTATTGATCAGGTTTTCTTTCTAGTAACACCCCTGGTGTTTTATACCCTACGAGCTGATATGTATGTATGTACATATTTGGTAAACTAATGGATTTAGTTAGGGTTGCCCTCAGGAGCACGGGTAGCTTAACAGTGACTATGCTGCTGCAGACAGTGTCTCCTCCAGCAACCTCTAACTGCAAATTGGACCTCAGAGAAGGGCGGTGCTTCCCCCACCATGACAGCGTTCAGGGGGATCTTTATCTTGTTAATTAATTTATTACTTTATTTATGTCTGTGTGTGTCTGTGTCTGTCTTAGGTGTGTAGCCCACAGAAGCCAGAAGAAGGTATCCGACCCCCAGGAGCTGGAGCTATAAGTGATTGTGAGACTTCTGATATGGATGCTGGGGTCCGAACTTGGGTCTTCTGGAAGGACTGCACTTGTTCTTAACTGCCGAGCCATCTTGGCAGCTCCTAAGGAGGGATCTTAGCAGGTAATAATGGCTGCTGAGAGAGTTCAAGAATGCGGAGGCCGTGTCGTTCCCAGAGGACGGTGGTCATCTTCACGCCTTCCTTACGTTCTCGCCACTCCTTTGTCCACGGATGCGTGTGTAGGTTTTTAAGAGTGCACTTACAATGCACTCCTTCAGTGGAAATCCTTTTAAGGAGTTGTTACCCTCAAGCATGTTTTCCTAGGAACATGTAGTTTGTAAAAGATCTCTTTTAATCAGATAATGTTTAGATCTTGAACTGGACAGTAAGGAAGCAGTATAGAGACTGTCCATAGCTGAATTTTAAACCAAACATTTGGCAGGAAGGTGTTGCAGAAGTTTTCTTGCCTGGCCCACAGTCAGGGCAAATCTCTTTCACCTGCCAGTCCCACAGCCTCTCAGACCCGACCAAGTAAACACAGAGACTTATGTTGCTTTCAAACTGTATGGCCGTGGCAGGCTTCTTGCTAACTGTTCTTATAGCTTAAATTAATCCATTTCCATAAATCTATCCCTTGCCACGTGGCTCGTGGCTTACCGGCATCTTCACAAGCTGTTTCTCATCGTGGCGGCTGGCAGTGTCTCTCTGACTCAGCCTTCCACTTCCCAGCTTTATTCTCCTCCTTGCCCCGCCTATACTTCCTGCCTAGCCAACGGCCAATCAGTGTTTTATTGATTAATTAGCAACACATTTGCCATACATCCCACAGCAGGAAGGGAAGACTCATGTTTGCCATATGGCTAGCACTTTGACATGTGCTGTACAGCGCAGTAACAAATATTCATGTCTCAGAAATGACTTTACTAAACAAAGCAAAACAAAACAACTAAAAATTGTAAAGGTTTATTATCAAGGATACATAAAATGGACAGTCTTGTATGTACTGTGCGGGAATGGAGATTAGAAAGCCTTTGATATATATTGGGTAAGCAACATCGTGTATCAGAAAATTTTAAAAACTGCATGTCCTTTCACCCAACAGTTCTACTTTTAGAAACATGATTAAAGAAGTAGATGCAAGATTATGTGTGAGAAGGAAGATGACAAAGAACATAGCCCGTGGTGTGGCACAACTGTCTTTTTTCCTCAAATATGAAGGCACTAAAGGAGGTCTTATTCATCTTTGGAGAAAAGCATGCATGCCTAGTTCTGCCGTGTGCCACTGTCTCTTATTCCTTCCTGTCTTCCAGTCAGAATGAGCCTTTCCTAGGAATTCACATTAGAAATGGCAAGGCTTTGGGAAGTAATTTCAACTTTTCAAAATTACATCAAAAATAGAGGAAAATGGTATGAGGTCTTTCAAAATTATATCAAAAGTAAAGTAAAGGTATGAGGTTGAGGTCTCAGGTGAATTTTTGGAGTTCTAGCAACTCAATGTAATAATGCTAGACAGCACTTAAAAAATAAATCTTTTTATTTTGTCAAAACACAGATAAACATAATGTAGTGCAGAAGGATCTGGGTTCTGGCGTCAGGTAGACTTTGGGGTTTGGTCCCACTCTGTTGCTTAATTGGTGACCTTAGGCAGGTTGACCTTTTTAAGCTGCATGGTTTTGCTCTAATAAGTGAAGACAACGTTGTATAAAACTATATGAAATAATAACTTGTTCTGACTGCCAGATGCAGCTCTCAGTGTTGAATGCATATTAACACATGTAATCCTTGCAAGAACTCTCAGATGGAACCTCTAGCTAATGAGAGAGGCAACTGAAGCATAGGATTATCTGCTTTGCACAAGTCATGACCAAGTGACTGAGAAAGGCCGAGGTGTAGACTGTCCGGCCCAGTCCTGGGCACTACCCTGCACATGGTCCTGCCCTTACAACAAGAGCACTGCCACTTCTAGGCTTGGGTTTTTTTTGTTCTGTTTTTCTAAGATTTATTTTATCTTTAATTATTTGTATGTGTGTCTGTACATGTGAGGCTAGGTGCATAGAGAAGCCAGATCCCCTGTAGCCAGACTTACAGGGGGGTTAACTACCCAACATGGGAGAAGGACCGCAACTCAGATCCCCTGGAAGAGCAGGAGCTCTTCACCTCTGAGCCATCCTCTAGCCCTCCTGCTTCTTTGTAGGTGCCTGTCAGACAGTGACTGAAAGCCGTGAGGTGTATCTCACGAAAGGTGTTTGTACCTGGGGGTGAAAAGATTGTGAACACCCATCTGTGTTTCCAGTTCAGGGGATCGAGCTTAGAGCCTCCCATGCCAGGCAAGTCCTCTGCCACCGGGCTGTTTCCCCAGCGCTCTTTTGACTGTTTTAAAGCAGGATCTCACTAAGTTGTCTAGGCTCATTTAGAATTCATTCTCCTCCTGCCTCAGCTTCCCTAGTAAAGATTACAGACCTGCCCCCACTAGACCCAACTGAGAAGTTCTTTCTCTTATTATTGTTGTTGTTATGGGTTGTATTGCTGTTTAATACGTTTGTGTACTGCTGCGTGAGAGGAGTGTAGGTAGCACATGTGCGGAGGTCTTAGGACAATTTATAGGTTCCAGGGATTAAACTCAGGTGGTCATCTTTAGAGGCAAGCACCTTTACCCACCGAGCCATTTCAGTGACATGGTAACTACTGCTTAATCCTCCGGCAAACTGTCAGACAGAATATTTATATAGACAGACGTGAGGGTTATTGTCTGCTGTGTTGATTGGAGGTTTGCAATGTGCTTCTAGAATTATAGTTTACATTAGGAATTTTCCTCAAGGATAATTAAGCTAAAGACATGGCTGGTTATAGGTATTATAAGTTGCTGTTAAACGTTCACGTCTCATGTCCGTAATGTAACAGTTTAGAATTTGAAGGCATGTCTGCTAGTACAATAGTTTTCCATAGGCAAAGAAAGCTCACATGTTTTTCCAGTCATTAGTAGTGAAACATGGTCATCTGATCTGGCGGAAGGCAGAAGGAGATAAATATATACTTTGAAATTCCAGCCTTTCTATATAATAGAAATTGCCACACTGAGCATTTAGAAATCTGCATGGAATTTTAGATCAGAAGAAACAAAGTTCTGAGTGGTTCTGCTTACTTGCAGCAGATCACACACACGCACCCAGTACTGGCATGTGATCACTTGGTTCCCTGCTGGGGGAACTATTCTCTTCAGCTAAGAATACCTACTGGACCCTTAATGACATGACAACCTCCTCAGTAGTGTTTAGTAAGCATCTACTATTACATGCAAAACTCTTGTGCTGTGTGCAGGCGTGACAGTGAACACTGAATTCCTGACCTCAGACACTGTGATGGGGTGTTGTAACCGAAGCGCTTTCCTCTTTTAACCTCCTGCCATCGTCACTGCATTAGACCAGGCACTTTCCTTAAAGGGTCTATCTGGTCTCTGTGTTTGGCATAGGTGACTCACAAACGTTTGAAGGAGGGACTCAGATAATTTCCCGTGAAGTGGTAGTTATATGAAACAAACTGAACCAGTATGTGTGGACTACTCGGTGACTAGTACAGGTAAACTATGTTTGCATGCTAAAGCGTTGTTGTTTCCCTTCTTGCTTTGTTTGTAGGCTGACTGATACAAAGCTACTATGAGTCTGTTAAACTGTGACCACAGCTGTGGGTCCAGCCAGTCCTCGAGTGACTGCTGTGCTGCCATGGCCACCTCCTGCAGTGCTGCCGTGAAAGACGACAGTGTGAGTGGGTCTGCCAGCACAGGGAACCTCTCCAGCTCCTTCATGGAAGAGATCCAGGGCTATGATGTGGAGTTCGACCCACCTCTGGAGAGCAAGTATGAGTGCCCCATCTGCTTGATGGCTTTGCGAGAAGCCGTGCAAACACCATGTGGCCACAGGTTCTGCAAAGCCTGCATCATCAAATCCATAAGGTATTTGATTTTAAGAAAGAACGATGCCTGTAACAACCAAATACAAAAAGCATGTTGTAAACAAGCCATCCCTAGGGTGGTGGTGGCAGATGCCTTTAATCCCAGCACCTGGGAGGCAGAGGCAGGTGGATCTTTGAGTTCACGGCCAGCCTGGTCTACAACGCAAGTTCCAGGACAGCCAGGGCTGCACAGAGAAACCCTGTCTCCAAAAAAAAAAAGAAAGAAAGAAAGAAAGAAAGAAAGAAAGAAAGAAAGAAAAGAAACAGGTCATCCCAAGAATAGGCAGACAGAAAAAACTGCTCAGGAAAAAAGAAGAATGGATAGAGAAATGAGGTACTTAGGGTCCCATCCCAGTTTATACTGCAGTTTGAAAAGAGGTGTCTGTTTTCCCATCCTTTGCCTCGGGTAAACTGGAAAGTAAATAGCTACTTTTGCCTCAGACAGTTCTAAAGCAGACTAGGAGAGGACTCTATGTTTCATGACAATAGTATTTTTAATTTGCCTTGAATTATCCTACTAGAATATGGTAAATCCGACAGATGAGTAATGCTGATTCTGGGAGTGATTATATATTCTGATACTAGCTGTGGTAAATTCTGCTGTCTTCTGTCTGAGCAGCTTAAAAAGACCAGCATTTCTGTAATCCAGTCCCTTCTTTCTGCCCCCACTAGTACTGTACCCTTCACACAACCAGCCATACATGAGTACATTGCTTGATGTCAGCTCTAACAGGCCTTTCTCCTCCTAGCCTTGTCCTCACTCAGTCTCATTACAGCAAGCCCTGCCATATAAGTCACGTGATGTCTCCTTGGCTCAGAACGTACTGCACGAGCTATCTGGGCGTAATATGATTCATTTTCTGCCCTCTCCAAGTGCTCACTCTCCTTCCACTCCTTCTTTGTGCTGTTGCTTGTAAATGCCAGGCGTGTGCCTGCCTTGTTGAACTGGAACACACTCTTAGGTGTCCTGGCTACTCTGTTCCACAGCAAGCCACAAGCCTGCTTGCTTTCCTGCACTCCAGATCTTCCTTACCAGGCTAGGCTTTGATTTTTCCCCCAGCACTTTTGTCCTTAAACAACTGATAATCTGCACAATTTTTTTCTCTGCCTACATACAGCACTGGAAAGTAGCTCTTTGAGACTGAGATGTTAAATCGGTTTTCTTTAGTTACAGGAATAATGCCTTTCCCACAGTAGGCTCTTGGTATGTGAATGTTGTAACTGGACTAAAATATACAAGAGAAAAAGATCCTCATTCAGTTCAGCTAGGTCCCATCTCCTGGGTTTCCATTACCTTTCACACTGACCAACAGACTGTGAACCCACAAATGGATTAATCCACTGAGGAGGTCAGAGCCCTCGTTGAGTTCCAAAGCTTCCCTTCTCCAAAGCTCTGTTCTCAACATTGCTGCATTAGGAAGCAAACTGTAATGATTCCTAAGTAGACTAAAGCCATCTTGGAATACTCAATGGTCTAGGAATTCTTATCTCCCAATTTCTGTGCCAACTTTTCAATAAAATTTGAAATTAAGGTGACCGTATCCATATCTGGAGCTTGAATTATAAGGGAGCAGCACATCTCTTCAATTTGAGGGGAAATGTGTTGCCTGGCATTGAATCAGTAAGAGCTGTAGAGGACAGAGTATAGGGTTATGTGTTTGTTGTTTCTCTGTGTGTTTGTTTCCTAGCCTTGGCGCTGTTGATATTTTAGGCCAGATGATTCTTTATTGAGGCAAGATGTCTTCTCCTGTTAGAACCTGAGCTTCATGCCTGCTGTATGTCCACTAGATGCTGATAGTATCACCTTCAGCCCAGCCCATGAAGTCACAGTGTCCCCTAGGGACTCTGGTTTAGACCACAGCAAATCAATGTTTAAGGCTCACCCTCCTGTCTGTGTTTTAATATATTATAATTAGATAAAATGGTAGCACATGTGACATGCTGATTTCTTATAGATAGACATGTACACTGTTTTATCAAGTCCAGGAAGGGTAGCTAGCTAATCTTTGTTGCAAAATATTTTGAAGTAAGATAGTGATAAGAGAAAGAAATCCCACAAAAGGAAATCTGAGGCTTTAGTTCCATTTCCCTCAAAGCTAGAAATGGCAGAATACTATGGCTTTACTCTTTTAAAAGGAACTGCTGTAAATTCTTCATTGACTATCATTCAAGAAATCAAAGTGGATCTTGGTCTAATTCATTTTCTTTTAGATTTTTTTAAAACTGAGGGTAATAGTTTTAGATTTACTTTGTAAAGTTTTTTCGCTTAGATATGCGTGTTTTATAAGATTTGTTCCTGGCTTTCTATGTTTTGTTTTGTTTTTGTTTTTGTTTTTGTTTTACATATATATTAAATTTCCCCTCCCTTCTCTCCTCCCGTTCCCTCTCCCACCTCCTTTCTACCACCACCACCACCACCACCCCCATCCACCCCTCAGAAAGGCTATGGCCTCCATGGGAGTCAGCAAAGCATGGCATATCCAGTTGAGGCAGGACCAAGCTCCTCCCCCTGCATCAAGGCTGAGCCTGTCATCCCATCCTAGGGAATAGTTTCCAGAAAGCCAGCTCATGAACCAGGGATAGTTCCTCGTCCCACTGCTAGAGGCCCCACAAACAGACCAAGCTACACAACTGTCACCACATGCAGAGGGCCTTGTTTTGTTCCTGATTTTAGTGGAATTGCTTTGAGTTTCTCTCCGTTTAATTTGATATTGGCTGTCGGCTTGCTGTATATTGCTTTTATTATGTTTAGATATGTTCCTTGTATCCCTGATCTCTCCAAGACCTTTACCATGAAGGAGTGTTGGATTTTGTCAAAGGCTTTTTTAGCATCTAATGAGATGATCATGTGTGTTTTTTTTTTTCTTTCAGCTTGTTTTTATGGTGTATTGCATTGACAGATTTTCATATGTTGAACCATCCCTGAATCTCTGGGATGAAGCCTACTTGATCATGGTGGATAATTTTTTTTGATGTGTTCTTGGATTCGGTTTGCTAGTATTTTATTGAGTATTTTTGCATCAATGTTCATGAGGGAGATTGGTCTGTAATTCTCTTTCTTTGTTGCATCTTTTTGTGGTTTGGGTATCAGGGTAACCGTAGCCTCATAAAAAGAGTTTGGCAATGTTCCTTTTGTTTCTATTGTGTGGAACAATTTAAAGAGTATTGGTATTAGCTCTTTGAAATTCTGGTAGAATTCTGCATTGAAAGCATCTGGCCCTGGGCTTTTTTTTTTTTTTTAGTTAGGAGACTTTTAATGACTGCTTCTATTTTCTTAGGGATTATAGGCCTATTTAAATTGTTTATCTGGTCTTGATTTAATTTGGGTATGTGGTAACTATCCAGATAATTGTCCATATCTTTTAGATTTTCCAGTTTTCTGGAGTACAGGTTTTTGGAGTATGACCTAATGATTCTCTAGATTTCCTCAGTGTCTGTTATATCCCCTTTTCATTTCTGATTTTGTTAATTAGGATATTCTTGCTCTGCCTTTTGGTTAGTTTGGATAAGGGTGTGTCTGTCTTGTTGATTTTCTCAAAGAACCAACTCTTCGTTTCATTGATTCTTTATATTGTTCTCTTTGTTTCTGTTTTATTGATTTCAGCTCTCAGTTTGAGTATTTGCTGTCATCTATTCCTGAGTGAGTTTGCTTCTTTTTGTTCTAGAGCTTTCAGGTATGCTATTAAGTCGATAGTGTGAGATTTCTCCAAATTCTTTATGTAGGCACTTAGTGTTATGAATTTTTCTCTTAGCATTGCTTTCATTGTGTCCCATAAGTTTGGGTATGTTGTGCATTCATTTTCATTGAATTCTAGAAAATCTTTAATTTTTTTATTTATTCCTTGACCCAGTGGTGATTCACTTCAGCATTGTTCAGTTTCCATGAGTTTGTAGGCTTTCTGTAATTTGTGTTGTTGTTGAATTCTAATTTTAAGTTATGGTGATCTGATACGATACAGGAGGTTATTCCAATTTTTTTGTATCTGTTGAGATTTGCTTTGTGACCAAGTATGTGGTCAATTTTAGAGGTTTCGTGAGGTGCTGAGAAGAATGTATATTCTTTTGTGTTTGGGTGAAATCTTCTGTAGATATCTGTTAAGTCCATTTGAGTCTGTTAGTTCCCTTATTTCTCTAATAAGTTTCTATCTGGCAGACCTATCCAGTGGTGAGAGTGGGGTGTTGAAGTCTCCCACTGTTAGTGTGTGGGGTTTGATGTGCAATTTAAGCTTTAGTAATGTTTCTTTTACAAATGTGGGTGCCCTTGTATTTGGGGAATAAATTGAGACTTCATCTTGACGGATTTTTCCTGTGATGAATATGAAATGTTCTTCTCCATCTCTTTTGATTAATTTTAGTTTGAAGTCTATTTTGTTAGATATTAGGATAGCTACACCAGCTTGTTTCTTAGGTCCATTTGATTGAAGATCTTTTCCCAACCCTTTACTCTGAGGTAATATCTGTCTTTGAAGTTGAGGTGTGGTTCTTTTGTGCAGCAGAAGGATGGATCCTGTTTTTATATCCATTCTGTTAGCCTGTGTCATTTTATAGGTGAATTGAGTCCATTGATATTAAGAGATATTAATGACCAGTGATCGTTAATTTTTTGTTTTGTTGGTAGTGGTGGTAGTGTGTGTGTGTGTGTGTGTGTGTGTGTGTGTGTGTGTGTGTGTGTGTTTCCCTTCTTTGGGATTTGCTGATGTGAGATTATCAATTGCCTATGTTTTTGTGGGTGCAGCTAACTTCCTTGGGTTGGATTTTTCCTTCTAGTACTTTCCGTAGGGCTGGATTGTTGGATAGGTTATTGTTTAAATCTGGTTTTGTCATGGAATATCTTGTTTTCTCCATCTATGGTGATTGAAAGTTTTGCTGGGTATGGTAGTCTGGGCTTGCATCTATGGTCTCTTAGTTTCTGCAAAACGTCTGTCCAGGACCTTCTGGCTTTCAAAGTCTCCATTGAGAAGTTGGATGTAATTCTGATAAGTCTGCCTTTATATGTTATTTGGCCTTTTTCCTTTGCAGCTGTTAATATTCTTTCTTTATTCTGTGTGTTAGTGTTTTGATTATTATGACAAGAGGACTTTTTTGGGGGGTCCCAGTCTATTTGGTGTTCTCTAAGCTTCTTTTATCTTCATAGGCATGTCCTTCTTTAGTTTGGGAAAGTTTTCTTCTATGATTTTGTTGAATATATTTTCTGTGCCATTGAGCTGGAATTCTCCTTCTATCCCTATTATTGTTAGGTTTGGTCGTTTCATGGTGTCCCAGATTTCTTGAATGTTTTATGTTAAGAATTTGTTGGATTTTAAATTTTCTTTGACCGATGAATCTATTTCCTCTATCATATCTTCAGTGCCTGAGAATCTCTCTTCCATCTCATGTGTTATGTTGTTTATGCTTGCATCTGTAGTTCCTGTTCGTTTATCCAGATTTTCCATTTTCAGAATTCCCTCAGTTTTTTTTTCTTTATTGCCTCTATTTCAATTTTCAATTCTTGAACTGTTTTCTATACCTGTTGAATTGTTTTTTTCTTGGCTTTCTTTAAGGGATTTATTGATTTCTCCCAATTTTTTGTTTGTCTTTTCCTCGATTTCTTTAAGGGAATTTTTCATTTCCTCTTTAAGGGCCTCTATCATTTTCATAAAGTTGTTTTTAAGGTCGTTTTCTTCTCCTTCATCTGCGTTGGGATGTACAGGTCTTGCTGTTGTAGAACCACTAGGTTCTGGTGGTACCATATTGCTCTTTATGTTGTATTCTCACACTGCCATTTACTCATCTGGATTTGAGATAATTATATGTACGGTGTTGATTCTTGTGATGTGTTTGTTGGATGGGTCTTTTGTTCCTTTATTGTCTGTTTCCTTTATTGTCTTTTGGCCTGAATGGCCAGGGGTTCTGGTGATTGGCTGGTTGTCAGAGTAGGGTTGTCTCAGTTGAGGTTTGTGGGAGTTTGGGTCCCTAGATCTAGTGTATTATCCAGTTCTTCTGGCTGGTGTGGGTTTTACTTGTGCCTCCGGGGTCTGTTCTTCCAACTGGTGTGGGTTGTGCCTGTGCCAATGGAGTCTTTTCTTCCAACTAGTGTGTCTGTGCCTGTTCTTCCAACTGGTGTGAGTGGTGCTTGTGCCTCCCTCTATAGGGTCTGCTGATGTTGCTGGAGAGGGTTGTTGACAGGGAGTCTGCTCTTTTTCCAGTTGGTGCCAGTGGTGCTTGTGACTCTAAGGGCTACTGATATTGCAGGGGGTGGTTGGCCAGGGGGAAGATGATGGATTTGGTGAGTTTGGACAGTGGAGTGAGTCTTGTAGGTTATAGAGTCCAATGGGTGGGTGGGGGAGGCTTTCAATGTTTTAAAGTATCTGACAGTCTATTATGTAATCTTTTTTTTTTTTTTTTTTTTTTTTGAGACAAGGTATGTAGTCCTGGCTGTCCTAGAGCTCCCTGTGTGGGACTCACAGTGATCCCATACCTGGCATCCATTATGTAATCTTAAACAGACCCCATAAAGATCAGCTCTGTCTCATTTTGATTAGTTCTATCCTGTTTGACAGCAGATACCATGTCCAGTCATAGAAGCAAGTAGTGTCAAAGGAATGTTTCTGTGATTGACTAAGGCTCCTGTGGCCTACTTCATTATCACATCTCTGGATGGCTGGAGTGGTAGCTTCATAGTTAAGAGCATTTACTGCTCTTGAAGAGGCCTCAAGTTCAGTTCCCAGAACTCCCTAGCAGGTAGTTCATAACTGCCTGTAACTACAGCTCCATAGGATCCAATATCTCCAGCCTCCACGAGCACCTACATTCGTGTACACATACCCTACACAGATACACACACATAATTAAAAATAAAAATACCTTTAAAAGATTGTTTTGAAACATACCAAAAATTTCAAAGAGAATGGCAGACTCCCAGGTTTCCTGAAGATGATTTTTCCCACCATAAGGTGAGGGGAGGTAGAGCACTGGGAAGCCCATCACAGAGGAACTACTATAGTTCACCCAAGATGTGCAAGTAAAATCATCCTTCTGTTGCTCAGGAGCTGGCGTATCATAGACCTCATTTTAAAGCTTACGGGAAGCCTCAGAAGGGTACTGCTAACTGGTTTAACTTCTGTTTATAACACAGTAAATGTGTTGCTAATACTGTGAGCAGCTGAGTCTGACATACTGGTAGACTATAGAGGTACTACAGAGCACAGCCAGCCAGATTGCCAGAATTCTTTCCTAACTGACCTTCACTTCATGTTTATACCAACCAAACTATAATTTTGTTCAATGTTTTGCTTATTTTCTAGCTGGAATCTATCCCCCAATCTACAGCCTATTAGCCTTTGATAAATAGTGCAGTGCTAGTTCACATTCATTTCATAAGTGAATTCATAAATTCCAAGTACACTATCATTCTGGTGTTGCTGTGCATATAATACATGTTATTTCATAAGGAGAGCTTCAGTCAGTCTTTACTAACTCTTGAGTTCCCACTTCTTTTAGGGATGCAGGTCACAAGTGCCCAGTTGACAATGAAATACTGCTGGAAAATCAACTGTTTCCTGACAATTTCGCAAAGCGAGAAATTCTTTCTCTGATGGTAAAGTGCCCAAATAAAGGCTGTTTGCAGAAGATGGAGCTGAGACATCTCGAGGTAGGAAGGATGCTTTCCTGCTGTTGTCACAGTGTCGTCTCTACGGCTTAATGACTTTGTGCTGTTAGCTGTGCATCGTTATAGCAGATCAGGATTGGTGAATAACTTCTTGCCATCGTTACATGTAAAAAATTAGATAATGTTTTATTCTTCCTGCCTTGGCTTTGTCCCAGCAATAAAACAAGTCTGTGCTCTTTAGAGTTTTTCAGATCAGCACATCTGCAATTCCAACAGTTGAAGAGCTCCATAATTTCAAGTTATCTTAACCCCATAACTTTATTTCTCTCATTTTGAAATAAGAAAAAAAAAAAAAAAGGTGTCTTCCAGCCATCATCTCAGTACCTTTCTCTGTTTGTCTAAATTGCACATTGTATTAGTCACTAGATAAAATATTCATATAGTTGGAAATTAACTGAAGCAATCAGATCATTTTCTTTTTAATTAAAATAAATCAATTCTTTGGTGTTTTGTTTTTTACTAGAAATCAAATATGAGTAATATCCTATTTGAAATTAAATGTTTAGGGCAGATTTGAAGTCTGTCCCTTTTATAAGATTTACTCGTGTGTGTGTGTGTGTGTGTGTGTGTGTGTGTGTGTGTGTGTGTGTCCGTCTGTCTGTCCAAGCATGCGCGTGGGTGCCCATAGAGGCCAGAAGAAGTATTAGATTCCCCAGAGTTACAGGCATTTATTATCAGCCCAGTGTGGATGCTGAGAACAGAACTCAGGTCCTTGTGAAGAGCAGCGTTCACTTTTCACCACCGAGCCACCTCTTCAGCCCCTTTTGTGGGAGTGACCCATTTAACACAATTATAAAATGCTAATCTGGAAATCTAACTTCTTTCCAAAACTTCTCTAACTAGAAATATTAACTTGAGACTTCATAGTCTTTTTATAACCTTGACATCACAATTATTGTTTGAAAGACTTCATTAAGGCCTTCATGCTGTGTATGGCTAGAGAATGTGGTCTTTAGTCACTGTTCTTATTTGGTCTCTGTTGCTGTGATAATACACTCTGACCGAAAGCAACTTCGGGTAAGAAAGGCTGTAGTAGTCTCTTGCTAAGGAAGTCAGGCCTGGGCTCACACAGAATCACTGGAGGAACACAATTTGATGGGTAGCTCATAGGCCCTTATTCATCTAGCTTTCTTACACAGCCCAAGACTACCTGTCCGTGAAATGGTGCCACCCACAGTTAACAGCCAAAACAGTCTCCTAGAGACATGCCCAGAGGCCAGTCTGATTTTAGCAGTCCCTCAAGTGAGACTCCCTTCTCAGGTGACTTGTGTTATATCAGATTGACAGTCAAAAGGAATTCTGAAAAGATTATGTTTAGAAAACATTTTTAGAGTTTTCAAATACTAACCAACTATTTTTCCTTTATTACAGGATCATCAAGCACATTGTGAATTTGCTCTTATGAATTGTCCCCAATGCCAACGTCCTTTCCAAAAGTGCCAGTTTAATATACACATTATCGAGGATTGTCCCAGGAGACTGGTTTCTTGTGTAAACTGTGCTGTGTCCATGCCATTTGAAGAGAAAGAGGTATGTCCTTAGATTTGTTCATTGCATTTAAAGTATGTATTTGAAGACATCAGCATCAGATAAGGATGTAAATACAAAAAATGAATTTATATTATCAGTTTTTTGTTTTGGTTTTTTATTGTCATTGTTTTTCAAGACAAGGTTTCTCCGTGTATCCTTGGCTATCCTGGAACTCACTCTGTAGACCAGGCTGGTCTCAAATTCAGAGATCCACCTGCTTCTGCCTCCTGAGTGCTGGGATTAAAGGTGTTCACCACCACCACCCAGCTATATTATCAGTTTTTTAAAGCTAATTTTTATGAAAGAAATGAAGTTTCAGGGAACCCACAGTCCATAAGTGTGGAGTTTATATTTATATATCCTTAGAAAGTATTAAACCAATTACTGAGAGTAAACAATGAACAAGAGCTGCTAGGAAAGGTACATATATGCTGGTTTACTCCCTGTCTGTGAATTTTAATGAATGAACTGATGGCAGACAAAGAAGTAGCATGATTACTGTGTAAGATGTATACAGACTTGTTTCACAAAGAGTGTGAGCTGTTGCATCTGCGAGAGAGAATCCATTAAATATGGCAAAGTGTGTTCCACTAGTGCTAGTCATTGGCTCCATTGACTTTTCAGTATGTATAGTCCTTCAGTTGAGGTTAACCTTTAAAAGAAACAGTGTGGTACCCAGCAGCAGCATGACAGTAGAGCAGGTGTTTTCATTCATCCTGACGGTGACAGTGTCTGGTGACACTGAAGCCTACCTACCCTTGTGCTCCTTACAACACTAATACCTACGTTAGTTTATGTTCCTCCATAACTGATACTTAGTCACTTCCTTAAACTTTTATTCTTCTAAATGTGCTTCTTAGGAAATCGAGCATTTTGTATTTAGTGTGTTAGTAAAATAGTCACAAAAATTCAGCTAACTTGCTAATAATAAATATGTAAAGTCTCAGTCATAACTGGAACAAATTTGGCACCTTTCTCAACCTGAACAAATTCCATGAACTATGAGGAAGGTTGTCTATTTCTCAGCATATCTATTAAACCAAAGTTACTGTGTTCTAGAAAATGGGACTCACCCTTCTGAGAACTTAGGTACCAAAGCCTTGTGCCTGAATGCTCTTTGATTGTTTGTTTGTTTACTTTAACTTACTGGAAAGAATTGTAATTAACTTGTCATGCTGCTGCTAAAATCTTTAGCCCTTGGAAAATTACATCAGCAAGTGATGTCCATGCTATTCAGGGGTGCTCTGCTTCAAATTCAAAAGAAATCATCGCTGTTTTGCATATTAACATAGTCTTTGAAGGAGTCTGAAGACTCTGGTTAACTAACAAAAGTCTCACATTGTGACTGTACATAAACAAATGTTCTTCATTTGCTCATGGTGAAAAAATTACTCTATAAAAATTAGTCTTTTTACCTTTTCAGACTTGCTCATACATTTCTTAATTCTCTCATACAACTTAGATCCATGATCAAAGCTGTCCTTTGGCAAATATCATCTGTGAATACTGTGGTACAATCCTCATCAGAGAACAGGTAGGAATCTCTTTTGCAAATCACTATTTCCTTAAGAGCTTATAGAAGTGCTACAGGTTTTTTTTTTTTAATTAAAATTTTAAATCAATAAGGCAAAATCATTATGTATTGAAGCATTCTGCTGTACAAAAAAATTATATAAATTAATTAAAAAGATTTCAAAGGAACAAAAATCTAGCATTTGTAGATGCTTAAAATTTCTGACTCATTTGCATAGTGCCTTTGTTTATATTCCAATGGTGAGCCGGGCATGGTGGCTGGTGTACACCTTTAATCTCAACAGTCAGAAACCAAAGGCAGGTTGATCTCTGTGAGTGTGAAGCCAACCTCATCTACGTAGTAAGTTCCTGGACTACATAGAGAGACACTAAAAAAAAAAAGGATTCCATTGGCTAGGGATGGAGCTCAGAGGAATAGAGAATCTACCTAGTGTGCCCAGCACAGGCAAAGAAATGAACAAAATTGAACCAAAACATATAATTTTAAAATAAAAACAGTTGAAAGTAAAGGGCCCCACTTAAAAACAGACTTGTAGAAGAATATATTTACACACTGACATGAGGGCCTCGTTGTCCAGAGGTTGGCTGAGCGAACCAGGAAGCAGGAGAAAGCTCACCTGCTGAGTAGCACAGTACTGTGCAGCGCCAGCTCCTGGGCCATGCAGAGGCTTCCGGAACCACTGCTGAGCATCATCAAAGGCAACAGATGTAATAGAAAACTGTTATATTTTAATTACTAATAAAGAAAGGAAAATTCCATCCAACTGCTATCTGTTGACATTTAGGGAGTTTACCACAAAGGATGAATATTAGTCACTAAATCTGTGTGAGCCCCAAAAGTCTGTAAGTAAAAACTCACTGATTACTTACTTAATAACAAGTTGACTAAATGTTCCCGTGTATCTGTTAGTAGTGTTTTTCCAAGAATCCTAATTTGAAGGTGTTAAACATCTTGCTTATGAAGTCATCCCATACCCCAGTTTTCTTTTTTGTTCTCAATATTTAAAGGAAACTATGCTATACTTATAAAAGCTCAACAAAAATAAAGTTTAATACAGACAAAAACCATAATGAAACATCAGAAAGACTGGACTTTGATCCTTACTGTGACATTAACTTCACC
The DNA here is from genome assembly GCF_949786415.1 of Peromyscus eremicus. Taxonomy (NCBI): domain Eukaryota; kingdom Metazoa; phylum Chordata; class Mammalia; order Rodentia; family Cricetidae; genus Peromyscus; species Peromyscus eremicus. The sequence continues at coordinate 76,328,747 of NC_081419.1, forward strand.
TCCGTCCAAAACTATGGCTCAGTTTTAGTGAAAACTGGGCCTACTTTCACGTGGCTTCTTTCTCCTCCTTTCTGTCCCTCCTCCTCCTCCTCCTCTTCCTCTCCCTCCTCCCCTCCTTTCCTTCTCTTTTTCCTTTCTGTACTGGGGCTTTGCACACCAAAGTTCACACATGCTAGGTGAGTGTACTCTGCCAGTGAGCTGCCTCTCCAGCCCCTTGGTACCTTTTCTGGGTTTGGTTGGTTGATTCTGGTTTGGGTTTTTTGGGTTTTTTGTTTTGTTTTTGAAACAGGGTCTCTCCATATAGCCCTGGCTGGCCTGGAACTCACTGTGTAGATCAGTCTGGTTTTAACTTACAAAGATCCACCAGCCCCTGCCTCTAAGTGCTGGGATTAGAGGCATGTACCATCACACCCTGCTCCCTTGGTACCATTTTAAAAATATGATCTTTAATGCATCTCACCCTAAAGAAGATTTTTTTTGAGCCCCCAAATTAAAGGCTGAAATTTCTCCACCATCTTTCCTCATGGTGTGCATGAATATACTGGCAGATGCTCTCAAAGCATCAGCAATGCCGAGAAGAGAGGGAAATGCCAGGTCCTCGTCAGGCCCTGCTCCAAAGTCATCGTTCATTTCCTAACCGTGATGATGAAGCCTGGCTTCGTTGGCGATCACAGAGCTGGGGGAAATGTTGTGAACTGCACAAGCAGGTTGAGCAAGTGATCAGCCCTAGACCTGGGAAAATGAGAGAATAATCTGCTCCCATCCCGTCACTTTGGCCATATTGTTCTGACAACCTCACCTGGTATCATGGACCATGACGAAGCAAGATGAAAACACACAGGAGGGAATATCCTTGGCTTTTTTTTCTAGAAATGTAAAACACATAAATAAAAAGCTTCCATGGACTGTGCCCAGGGTCAGTTCTGTTTCCAGAAGAATATCAAATGTCTGGCGGTGTTGATTGTACTAACTGGTGACACTTCTCTTGAAGCAGCTAAGACAGACCTATGACCACACAGTCACTTGAATCAAGTCCTGGGGTGCTGTGTCCAGCCTAGGATGCTTGTGTCTCTACCATATAATAACCAAGTTACCCAGTAGAGAGAAAATATGCCAGAGTTTCAAAGATAAGATAATTTATAAAAGATTGTCATATGGGAAGTAATGGGGTTTATTCAGAGGCTTTAATGAATGTATGACTGACCTGTCCCTTACTAAATGGTCTAGACCACAGACAGACAGGGCTTTGGGTTTGCCATGGTAGTTGTTAGGGGTGTTTTCTTTAAAAATACCACAAGAGGGCGCCAGTTCTCTAAGGTAGAAACAAACCCATTTTAAGAAATGAAGTTTAGTGAATTGTGTGATGTAAGATGTCAGTATTTAATTTCTCTCAGAATTGTGAAGAAGCCATAGATAATACTTAGTTTTGCTTAGTATAAGATTTTTAAATGTAATATCGTCATCGAGAGCATGATATGCAGGGGAAGTCATTTTTCAGCTTTCATTTTGATTTTCAGATGCCTAATCATTATGATCTAGACTGCCCAACGGCTCCAATCCCTTGCACATTCAGTGTTTTTGGCTGTCATGAGAAGGTAAGTTTTCTTTGAATTCTGGAATATGAATTTCAAAAAAATATACTCAGGTCTATAACTGAAAAAATACCAACAAATTTAAATTTAAGTTTTTAGAAAACTCTTACATATAAACACTGTTTATAAAGTGTAAATTATTATGAATATTAATACTATTACACACATAATAATGGCTTAAGTATTTCAGTAGGAGCCAGGCAGTGGTGGCACACGCCTTTAATCTCAGCACTTGGGAGGCAGAGGCAGGTAGATCTCTATGAGTTCGAGGCCATCCTGGGCTACAGAGTGAGTTTCAGGAAAGGCGCAAAGCTACACAGAGAAACCCTGTCTCGGAAAAAAAAAAAGGGTATTTCAGTAGGCATGACTGAACATATTTAGACTAAATCTTTGCCTTTTTTAGTTTGTATGTATGCACATGTGCACGTTTGCACATCAGTGTGTGTGTGGGTGCCTGTGTTCCATGGCATGCATGTGGAGGTCAAACGACAGTTTATAGGAGTTCTCTCCTTCGACCATGTGGATCCCAGGGGCAGGTACCATGTAGCAGGCACCGTTGCTATCTTACCAGCCTGTGGACTGGATCTTAACAGGTGGGGAAAACAATGTCCAGAGCGGCTCTGGAAGATGGCTTCGTGGTTCCTAGCACCTGCCTACATCAGGTAGCTCACAGTGGCCTGGAACTCCAGCCCCAGGGAATCCTACACCTCTGGCCTCTGTAGCACCTGCATTCACATGCATCCCCAAACACAAACACACATACATATCTGTTGTTTAAAATAAAAATAAAATTTTACCAAAAAATATCCAAGAAGACAGGAGAAAGTGAGTGAGTGTGGTGACTTATTTTTATGTTATTCAATCCAGCAACAACATGGAAGATCTGAAGTAGATTAAGGAAAGGCGGTATCTGAGCTTTTCACTAACAACACCCAAAATGAGGGCAGCCTGAGTAATGAGAGTGAGTGTAGAGAGAGCTAGGCGCTCCAGACGCAGTTAGGAGGGAAGGTCTGATGGTAATGAAGTAGACACGATGGACGGAGAAGAGAGGGCATCCAGAACAACTAGGTTTCTGGTCTTAGTCACTGGGTTGGAAGGAGAGACTTCAACAAAAAGTGAACACAGCTGTCACAGCTGGAAGCTTAGAAAGAAAGACAAGGAGTTTTCATGGTATTGAGTCTACCCAGCTCTGGCACATTCAAGTGGAGATGGCCCATGTGTCACTTAGAACACTGATTTGGAAGAGTAAGAGAGGGGATGAAGCGGTATTGCGATGCTACAGAATTTGTGTTACTGGAAAGAGGGGTAAGCAAGGAAAGAAAGCTGATTTTTGAAGAGTATTCAAAACAAGTACATCTGGTAAAGAGGAAAGTCCTGCCCTTGTCTCCCAGGCTAGTGTCAGGAGGCGGTCACAGTGGGAAGTGTCTGACAGCTTGCTATGTGTGTTGGCCTCATTCTCTCTGGGGTATGCAATTACATATTTGCTTCTCTGCTCTACTTTATAAATACTTATAATAAACATACTTCACAGTTTAGAAGATAAAATAGAATGGTAACTCATATACTTAAAGGTTATGAGGAAGTTCTGTATTGTATGCATAGAGAAAAAACTTGAAGCATATCAAAATATTAAGACAGATAATAGGTAGCCTGTTTCCTTTTTAATCACCTGTATTTTCTATTTTCTGTGATGTACATTATTTTATAATTATGATTATCATAGAACATTTAGGATTTTTGATGGTCTTAGAATACTGTGGAGGTGGTAATTTACAATAAGTCAGCATCATAAGTGGGAGTTGAGAACTTGACAGTCGGGCTCAGGTAGCCTTAAAGGGGAGAAAACGATACTGGCTAAAGGAAGCATCATCTGTAGAAAGCTTTGCCTTGTTTTCCTAATGCAAAGAGTTTATTAGCTGTACTCTGATGAGAGACGCATTAGAGGAAGGAGCATGTGGAAAGAGACCTGGGTGTTTGTTGTCTTTGAGTCAACAAAGAACAATGGGTGTAGATGCTACTTTGACAGAAGACATTTTTCAGAGTAACAGCTGAGAGTGTTCATCAGTTAGCTCCAGTAAAATAAAAGGAGTACTTCACTGGATCAGGTGACAGCACAGAGAAGTGATAAAAGTTTGAGAGAAATTGTGATGCTACTCTTCAAACCTCTTGTGTGCCTAGCCAGGTCCTTTTCCTTGTCCTCAGTGAGTGCTCCCAACTTGTGGCTTGTGCTTCGTTTCAGATGCAGAGAAATCACTTGGCGAGACACCTGCAAGAGAATACCCAGTTGCACATGAGACTGTTGGCCCAGGCTGTTCATAACGTCAACCTTGCTTTGCATTCGTGTGATACTTACGCTCCATCCCGGGGATGTTGTCCAGAGGACCCAAATTATGAGGAAACTATCAAACAGTTGGAAAGTCGCCTAGTGAAGCAGGACCATCAAATCCGGGAACTGACTGCCAAAATGGAAACTCAGAGCACAAATGTAAGCGAGCTCAAGCGAACCATTCGAACCCTTGAGGACAAAGTTGCTGAAATGGAAGCACAGCAGTGTAATGGGATTTACATTTGGAAGATTAGCAACTTTGGGATGCACTTGAAATCCCAAGAAGAGGAAAAACCTGTCGTCATTCACAGCCCTGGATTCTACACAGGCAGACCTGGGTACAAGCTGTGCATGCGCCTGCACCTTCAGTTACCAACGGCTCAGCGCTGTGCAAACTATATCTCCCTGTTTGTCCACACAATGCAAGGAGAGTATGACAGCCATCTCCCCTGGCCCTTCCAGGGTACGATTCGCCTTACAATTCTTGATCAGTCTGAAGCAGTAATAAGGCAAAACCACGAAGAGGTCATGGATGCTAAGCCAGAGCTGCTTGCCTTCCAGCGTCCCACAATCCCACGGAACCCCAAAGGTTTTGGCTACGTAACGTTTATGCACCTGGAAGCTTTAAGACAGGGAACCTTCGTTAAGGATGATACATTATTAGTACGCTGTGAAGTCTCTACCCGCTTTGATATGGGTGGCCTTCGGAAGGAGGGCTTCCAGCCACGAAGTACTGATGCAGGAGTGTAGTATCCATTTACTTGTGTTAAAAAAAAAAAAACTACAAACCACACAGAAAAACAGTGCCTTCTTTGCCTGGTCCCAATAAACAATGTTCAAACAAGCAGTGGGAGAGGTATAACACCAGGCACCAGACATCATCAGTGAGGTCTTTCTACTTCTTACTGTTACAAATATCTGAGGTGGTTTTCATGGGAATCTACGTGTCCTCTGTGTCTTCAAAAACTTAGCATTGGAAGGGCCTGTGGCACATCTGTTTGTTAATTAGTGTACCTCTTCATCGTACTTCCATGGGCTTTTTCCATGTACTTCACTGTCAAAAAAAAGGTCGGAGTTAGTGTACTGAAGCTCAGTTGTTTAATAATCCTAGGTGCCTTAGAAACTTAGGCTGTTTTTAGGACACTTGTGGACTGTATTAAACGTGAGAATCACTACTGCCTTGTGCTGACGCTAGGAAGAAAGTTGCTGCTCTGGTGCCAAGTTCTCATTTTAGTTGACGCCTGTGAATTTCAGAAGCTTTGAAGCATGATCCCTGGAAAGCCTAAGTTCTCATGTGCTCCCTTCCCCATTGTTCATTAAGGGTCCGGGGACTGCTTTAGCCCTTACCTATTTAGTGTGAACACCTTGTCTCTGGAGCACCAAGCGTTGCTTTCCTGCTTGCGTATTTGGAGGCTCCAGGCCGCAGCTTCTCCCGTTTGTAATGCTGTGGTAACGTGGTTGCCAGCTGTCGAGTGTTAGTGCCATGTCAGCCGTCTGTCTGTTCAGTGCAGCGCAGTTTCCATGTCCTCATGCATGTCTTCTGTTCCTCGAAAACACAAAATCACCAGCATAAACATTAAAAGTGACATTAGACGGCATCTTATGGATGACTACAGAACTCTTACAGCCAGGAACCTGGTCAGCCCTCTTGACTACCCTTTGATTTAGCTTACATAATTGAAATCAATTTGATTTCCTCAAGGGGCTGGAGAGAGAGCTCAGTTGTTAAGAGCTGGCTGCTCTTCCAGAGGACTCTGGTTCAATTCCCAGCACCCACATGGCAACTCACAACTGTCTGTAACTCCAGTTCCAAGGGATCAGACAACCTTATATAGACATACATGCAGGCAAAACACAAAGGCACATAAAATATAAATAAATAAAATTGATTTCCTCAAAACAGAATTTGTTAAAACTTGAGAAGCTGTAGGTACTTGAGAGATGACTAAACCAAGGTTGGCCGTCACAGTGGTTGTATGGACACTCAGCTTGAGTAGGTGGTGTCCAGCTCAATGCCGGTTCTGAGCCTATTCTGTAGAATGTACTGGTGTGGCCAGATGTTTCTAACGTGGGGAGGCGATTGTTGCGCTGTTATGTATTTGTCAATGGCCTGTACATATAAAATACTGTGGAGTCTAGTTCTCAGGGAGTCCTACAACTCATTAGAGCATTTATAAGGAACCTACGGGGATGTCTCCTGCTGTTTACACGAGATTGCTCAAGTTTTCTGGTAAGAAGAAAAGGCACTGCTCTCTCCGGCCACATCAGAGCCCCTGGGCAGTGCTAGATCTGCCCTGCGTTCCAGAGGACGCTCAGAGACCCTGGCGGAGGAGAGGCGTCTGCTTTTCCGTTGTCGCCTATCCCCCGCAAGTGTCACTTCAACCTTTCCATTTCTCTTTGCTTCTATTCTATCTGTAAAGGTGAGGGAAAGACCATGTCCCCACCGTCCCACAAGCTCCTCGTGGTCACCAGTTGGTTTCCTGGTGGCCTGCGTCCTTGGCTGTGCCTTTAGTCCAAGCCTCTTACAGCACCTCCTGCCTAGGGAAACCTACCTGTGTTACCCCATTCCTGCGGCTTGCCACTGAATAAATGTGGGGGTTCTTGAAAAAGCAAGCCATAGTTACTTCTGTATTTATTTTGAAAATGTACTCAACTATTTGAGGGCCTATTTTCTGTATGTATTTTTTTTTTTAATACTCCATAGTAAACATTTTTATCAGAAAGTTAAATGTCACCACAAACTATCAGCTGCTCTTCCCCTCTCCGTTTTAAAAAAGGAAGTGATATTTAAAAGCTTCCTGGTCAAATTTCTATTTAAAAAATACCTGTATTAGGTAGTAAGAACAATCATTTCCTGCCTTGGTTTGGCTTTTTTTTTTTTTTTAACTCCAGCATCTGAAATTTTTTCTTCAACTTTTCCCAGCATGGTGGTGTTCCTGCCTGTAAAGCAAGTTGGACTGGATGTTTCTAGTGTATGTGTTGAGAAGCTCAATGCTGAGCCACCAAACAGTGACAACACTGACTTTACCAGTGAAAGAGTGCTGTGACTGTCCCTGCTACTGACGCGAATGCTCTAATGTCCAGCTGAAGTGCATCTTAATGTAGTTTTATAACTTCCCGCATTTGGTGTTTGTAAAAGCCAACCAATTACTTTATGATACTCAGTCACCAGGAGTGCAGAGTGAAAATAATCAAGCTGACATTCAAGGACAACTCAGAATCACCTTCTAACCTGGAAAGCTGGCTTCTTTAGACACACTTCTTAGTTGTCTCTCATTTCACCAGCTGGTCTGTAAGCATCTGACCTGTGTCTACAGTGTGGTGGTCATGGTTTCTTAACAATCTAGAGCATTGCTGTTTTTAAAACTGTTTTCTTTCAAAAATGACCAACTTTTACTGGAGAGTTTTCTCCAAGTCAAATACTTTCCTATTAGAAATCAGGCCAGTTGGTGATTACAGTTTGGTAATTGGTTACTGTCCTTTGGCTGTGACCATTTCTGGCCATTCAGCTTTCATTCAGAGATTGAAGAGGTGGAAAGGGTGAGTAGAAAGCAAGAGTGCTTTTTTTCACCCTATAAAATCAGCTGACAGGTATTGGATGATCTCTCACAGTTACATTTTATGACCTGCATAAAGTTGAACTTTACCAGGATCGAAAAAAGTAAGACTAACTTGTGAATTATGTGTGCAATTAGACTGTGTTCTCCTTACAGGGAAGTTGCTTGCTACTGCTTTATCTAGAGTTTCCTTAATCTCTTGTGTCCAGAAAATGTTTTAATTATTAGAGAGGTGGTTCTAACTTAAGACTTTGAAGTCGTTTTTTTTTTTCCTGTTATTAACCCACTTCTTTTCTGACATGCTTCAAATTCCCTTCATTGTCTTAACATAAAATACCATTGCTTTTGTTTGTTTGTTTGTTTTTGTGGGGTGTTTGGTGATTACTTTCCCAGATGTCCTAAGCGGGTGACTAGAACACAGTCGTCAGTAGTCATTTGATTGTTGTTGAAATACTCTCTAAATGTCAGCGTTCCCAGAACAGCTCTCATTTGTTTCATAGTTGGTGTGATTGTCTGTGGAATGGATTGGTGCTTCCCAATTCCCAGAATCCAGAAAAATGAACCAAATGTGATCAACCTGAACAACTTAACACTCAGTCACAAGCCTTGAGGTCATTCGAATGGAATTAACCTAGGTTTTTCTCTGAATGACACCTGTGTCCTTGATGTCTTAAACTGCTCAACCCCCACCCGAAAAATTCAGGTTAATAAAAAAATGACACAGGAAAACAGTTCTAGTTGAAAACGTTGTAGAGAGGTGCTCCTTAGCAGAACCCGGTGTCTCCTTAGCAGAACCCAGCCCTACCTGACAGAGAAGGGAAAGGGTGGCCTGCTGGACACTTGCCACTCAGAATGTAGCACAGTCTGTCTTCTGGAACCTCAGTTCTCTTCTGTGCAGGATCCAGGGGAGGGCTGAAGTCCTGTTCTGGTCACTGCTCATCCCGTTAGCATACTGTACATGGGCCTGAGCAGTCAGTAGCAACACTTACTGAAAGCCAGGCAGCTGGTTTCTGGGTAGCCTGCTTGTCATGTCAGTTAGTTGGGAAAGTGAATGTTCTGCCTTCTGCTTTCTACCCAGCACTTTATCATAGCAGTTCTCCAAGATGGAGGACCAGGGCAAGCCTAGTGCACATCTCCCACCCAGCACTGCCCGGACGTCCGTTAGGTCTGCTCTGTTGTGTGGGGTCACCTTTAATGCCGCTCTGCGTTCTCTTAAGACTGTTCAGTCCTGAAATAATTACACAGCTTGCAGTTGTCTCAGATTTTCCTTGGAAACTTGTGATATTTTACTATGATTCTTTAGAATTCTTTATTGTAATTCTTTATTGTAAATTGTAGCCTTTGCTTTGTGCCAACTTAAAATTTGTGTAAATGTTATGTGCAACTTTAATCTTATTTGTCTACGGGAGTATTTTTCATAAATGATTTATTTGGAAGTTCCTGGTTATGCAGCATATTCTAATGTTATTTTCTTACTTGAGTTAATTCCATGAGTAAGAGGATAATTTGGGGCACATTTTGCTAATATATATGATTTTAGGATTATGTTCCCTGGGAACCAAAGTGATTTAGCACAGATACTATATTTAGAGTCAGGAGATAGATTGTTGTAGGATCTCTGTGACCTCTGTGGCTTGAAGAATGATGATTCTTGGGAGGGAGGAAGACAGTTCAGTTCAACATGAGTGTATAGTTGTTAGTACAGACTTCAGGAGTGTGACCCCAAGTGGTTTATTTGGGGCATATGTAAGCACAGCACAGTGGTGAAAACTTTTCTCGTGATAATTAACTCAATCCTGTGTATACAATAAAACATACGTAAATCTTTTTGAAGAACAAAGTAATCAAAATAAATATCTGATTTGACCACATCACAACTTTACAGAGTGCACATGACACCTTCCATAATGGGTTCTGTAGACTGGCTAGAAAAACAAGCTTTTGATAAGGGTCTGGAGGAGGGTCAGGTGTGGTCTGCCACACAGATTGCACAAAGGTCACCAAACTGGAATGCTTGTCTGTTCCCAGCCTTCCTGATGGATAACAACAGGTTATGCATTCCTTCTCTTGAAGGAACAGCCCTGTGTGCTAACATTCCAGGTTCCCCTAGTGCTTATCCATGAGCACAAGGACCTCCATGCCTCCTACATATTTTACTTCTGCTGACCACATACGTTCAGCTTTATTTGTGACAGTTTATCTACCTGTAAAGTGGGAACCAGAATTTGAAATTTAGGTATTATGGAGTGGGTAACATTAATGCCTAGGTCTATTTTTGAAGGTATTTTGTAGACTTAGGGAGGCCACTTATAATTTTATAACTGAAAAACTATAAAGAGAAATCTGACTTTAAAAATCAAAATGCAATGGTCAGATGGTCCCAAGCCTACTGTGCTCAGAGTTCTCCTGCTGTGGACTTGGTAAGGGTTCTTTCTAATGCTTTGGACTCCAAGAATATTCACTGTATGAGGGGGGAGGGTAAAGATGAGGTGTGGGTTGTAATAATGTTAGGTTTCAATTGAGCAGGTTTGTTTAGGAACAGATGGAAATAATTGTCCAGATTCAATGCCCCACACCAGCCACAGTGCCATGTGATGCTACGTAAGGCAAGCCCTTCGTGGCCCCTACCAACTGCCTAGCCTCACGTGGTCTCCCTCAAGCCAATGTAGTTGATTGCAGGATTGATGCAGAGGGCAGGTCTGAGGTTACTATGCTCAGAAGGCTCACTGCACTCCATCTAATAGATAAGTATGACATCTTTCCAAACCCAGATCTCAAATGTCCACTCAAACTCCTCTTGCAAGTCCGACTTTCATTTGTGCCTTAGCTGTAAAGATATGACCAAAACAACATGCCTTGAATTTTTTTGAACATAAGTGTAGATTGACATACCTCCTCCCCTTCTTTCCTTATCAGCCTGTACAGTATACTATTGCACAGTATCTTTACAAATGAATATCCAAATAATGCAATGGTTTTAATAAAATAACAAGATTGATTTGCTTTAGTGTTACTCTGTTTAGGGTACTGGGCATCACTATGACAAGAAGAAAACAAATACCAGGCACTAGTATCTATTTGAAATTTAAAAAAATATCACAAATACCTTGACCCTTCGGAAACAATAATGAGGACTCACTGTAGTCCCTGATTTCGGCAATCAGTGATTTCTGGCCTGAAGCTTCAAGTCTGTTTGAAATACAAGCCCAGAGACAAAGTTTTCTTCACTGTGGGCCCAGTGAAAAACATGTGACTACATGAATTGATTTCCGACAAAAACTCCACTCTCCCCATTTCCAAGCCTGTGGGTTCACTCTGCCCTCCCCCTCCTTAGCAAACTCCCCTAATGTTTTGTTTCTATGTATGGCTGTTTTGCCGGCATGTATGCCTGTACACCATGTGTGTGCCAGGTGCCCTGGGAGGCCAGAAGAGGGCATTGGATCCCCTGGGACTGGGGCTACAGATGGTTGTGAGCTCTTAACTAAGTCATCTCTCAGTTAAGAGGTATTTATGTGTTTCTTTGTCTTTAAAATAAAGCTGCTCCCATTATAGGGCTAGTAAAAGATTTTGTAGCCTTTTTATCTAAAATTGACTCAGCAACCCTGAGGACAATATGAAGCTGGTAAGACATGTGAGTGCTTTAGAAGATGCCACCTTAATTTTAAATTCCAAACATGAAACACTGTTAATCGTAGAAAAACCTATTTTTTTAATTTAGCATTCCACTTCTATTTTTGGTAAGCTGTTCATTCTATGACTGTTTCCATGTTTTTACTTAATTTTTGTTTTACTTAAATTTTGTTTGTTCATGTCGGGGGGGGGGGGGGGGGGATATGCATGGATATAAAGTGCACATTGGGGATACACATGCACATATGTCCATGTTGAGGTTACATCTGCAACATGTGTGCATATGGAGGCCAGAGATCAATGTTGGGGTGTCTTCCTTGATGGCTCTCCCCCTTATTTTGTGAGGCAGGGTCTCTCACTGAACCCAGAGCTCACCGATTTGGCTAGACGGGCCAGTGGGATCGATCCACTTTTCTTGGTCTCCATCCCCCACAGTTCTGGAGTTACAGCTCCAGGCCTGGCTCTCTTACATGGGTGTTGGGGATTGAACTTGGGTCCTGATGCCTTTTACCAGCTGAGCCAGCTCCTCAACCTGTGTCCACATTTTATTACACTTTATATTAGGACCAGCATGAGTAAGAGTGCTTCACACTGTAACAACCTTACAAAAATAATCCTTTGGTTTTGAGTGTCCTGTCTTTGAAATGCCTGAGGCAGCCAAACGGGGAAAGGTGTGCTGTGGCTCGTGCTTTGGGGTGATTTGGTCCATGGCCAACACTGTTGCTTCGGGCTTCTGACACACTGGGCCTCAGAGTGCACATTCCTGATATGCTAACTCCCTCCAAGAGGCCCCACCTCTTAGAAGTTCCACTGTCTCAGAATGCTACCCCAGGCTGACGCACATGGCCTTCAGGGGACATTTCAGATCCAAATTATAGCAGTTGAGTTGGAGATTTTTACATTTTAATATGAAACTATGTGCTGTGGGATAATGCTTTTGTACACTGGTTTAATAAAACACTGATTGGCCAGTAGCCAGGCAGGAAGTATAGGTGGGGTAAGCAGACAAGGAGAATTCTGGGAAGAGGAAGGCTGAGTGAGGAGTCGCCAGCTAGACACAGAGGAGGCAAGGTGGCAAGGGAGAACAGGTAAAGGTACCATGCCACATGACTAAACATAAATAAGAATTGTGGGTTAATTTAAGTGTCAGAGCTAGTCAGTAATAAGCCTGAGCTAATGGCTGAGCAGTTATAATTAATATAAGCCTCTGTGTGTTTACTTGGGGGACACGAGTGGGAAAGACTTGTCCCGACTGCCAGCCAGGCAGGACCCGAGAAATTTCCAGCTACAACTATGTCTGATCACAGACTTCATACTCGAAAAAGCTAAATAAAACCACACTAAAGGGCAGATTTCAAAATCCTGAAAAGGATAATTTAAAAAATAATTATGATATGGCTCATACCAACACCGAATGAGCATGTGCTAATTTTGTGAAATCTCGCTGCTTTTTGGCTTTTGGCTAACCACAAGGCAGAGTTGTACCTAAGTCTCAGAACTGCAGAACCCTGAAACTATGTTCTAGACTGAACAATGCTGAGTTCACTTTAGCAATTCTCCCCACACCCTGTGCTAAAAGCTCCATGAAATGTGTGGATTGTAAGTAGAGCAGGGCCCAGTGGTGCGGGCCTACAAGTAGGTGGAGCACAGGTTCAAAGCCTGCCAGTGAGCTGGTAAGCCTGACATCCCAAGACATGGCATGACTAGAACTGGTGTCTGTAAGTTGTCCCCCGACGGCCACACATGCATGAACTCATACAGAGTACACACAGTTTTAAAATACATTTTCAGTGAGGCCTAGGATGGTAGCCTATGGATAGAACACTTTCCTGACAGTTATGAAGCCTGAGATTCAGTTCCCAGAACTGAAGAAAAGAAAGCTTTGAAGTACCACTTCATACTATTTTGTCAGTTAACAGAACTCCAGACTAGAAGATGGCCTGACAAGACTACAGAGCAAACCCAATGTAAGAACAACATCGGAGATGCTGAAGAGATGGTCCCAACCCTTAAGAGCGCTGCTGGCTGCTCTTCCAGAGGACTCAAGTTCAATTCCTAGCACCCGTATGACCGCTAACAACCATCTATAACTCCGGTTCCAGGGGATCTGATGCCCTCTTCCAGCTTCCATGGGCAATGCACAGACATAGATGCAAGCAGAACACCCATACAAATAAAATAAAATAAAATAATATCACTTTAAAAAAAGAAAGAAAGAAAAAGAACACTGTAGCGGTAGGTGGCAGCAGAACTCTACTGAAGAATACAGCCTTCAAAAAAAAAGTGTGAAATAGGATTAAGTTGGGGCCTCTGTGTCTTTAAAGGCTCCATAAATTTTCCTGAGATTGTACATAAGAAGTTGTACTAGACTCATTTTTCTGGGAAGCAAGTCCTTAATTTTTGCTCTACACCCAGTGAAAGCAATGAGGCATTTTCAGCAAGTGTTGGAAAGCCTTGTTCCATTTATATACACCAGTTGGTTGCCAAATAGCGTCAGGTTAGAAGCACTTGGGAAGTTATTAGATCTTACCATACACTGCCAGTTTGTAAAGTCAATGAAGAGCTACATTCGGCAGTTTCATATGGTACAAGCTGTACATACAGACTCATGCTTGTCCCCAGACCCCTTTCTATTACAGTTGATGGTGGGTTCACATTTAAGATCAACTGCCTCACCCAAGTCTGTGTTTAGGAAAATGGACTTTACAGGCTCCAGTCCATCCCCAAGACTGAACAATGAGGACCAATGTGACATTAGAATCCTTAGCCATCCAGTCCCCTGGGCAGCTTTCTCAAGGTGTCTGATCAAAGAACCTCCCCATGTGCCCATTAAGGGCTGAGGGCATAGCTCAGTGGTGAAGTGCTAGCCTGCCCTGCACAAGGCTCTTGGTTCAGTCACGAGCACTTTAAGTAAGTAAGTAAATAAATAAATAAATAAGGAAGAGGAGGAGGGAGGAGGAAGTGAGGGGGTAGAGCAGAAGAAAGGAGAGGGGGAAGAAGCTACCTCCACCTACGCCGAACCTGTAGCAAACTTGCTGCATAGACCCCAACGGGGTGGGCAAAGGAGTCTTTATTCTAAGGATGCTCCCCGACATCTGCGGCCAGAGTAAGTGATCACCGGCACCAGGAGAAGGGCTGAGCGGAGGTGCATCAGCATCAGATGGGACCGTTATAATCGTGACGAACACCAGTGTAAAAACTGGAGCATGTCAAAGTTTGCGCTCTGTTCATTAATGTGTGACTGAACCACCAGGCAAAACTAATTCAATGAGCCCTTGGGGAGAGAGCCTTAGACAACCCACCAGGAGAGGCATGCTCAAACAAATGAGAACAGCAGAGTGAGATTGCCTGCCTACAGATGAAAATGGCAATGTCCCTCAGGGAGGGGAAAAAAGATACTATGGAATTTGACCCCCTACCCCCCCAAAAAAGATACTGTAGAGTGTGACCCAAACTAACACACAGCTTCACAGTATCCTGACTCTAAAAAAGAAACTGGAGGATCAAACACATAAAAATCTTAGAGACTCAAATAATCCTTAGGAAGGTCTGTTAAATATTGGAAGAAGGGGATGTTTGAATTTCCCCTTATTTCCTAGTTTTCGCTAGTTTGTTTGTTTGTTTGAGACAGGGCCTCTCTATGTAGCTCTGGCTGTCCTAGAACTCGCTATGTAGACCAGGCTGGTCTCAAACTCAGAGATCCACCTGCCTCTGCCTCCAGAGTGCTAGGATTAAAGGCATGTGCCACCCATGCCTGGCCCAATATTTTTTTAAAGATTTATTTATTTATTATGTAAACAGTGTTCTGCCTACATATATGCTTACAGGTCAGAAGAGAGCACCAGATCTCATTATGGATGGTTGTGAGCCACCATGTGGGTGCTGAGAATTGAACTCAGAACCTTTGGAAGAGCAGCCAGTGCTCTTAACCAGTGAGCCATCTCTCCAGCCCCTGGCCCAATATTTTTTTAAGTGAATAAAGACAGCAGACTATGAAATGGACTCCACACCTCTGGGTGGGAATTCAGGTTGGAGAGGTTATGTTCAAAACCAAGAACCTTGACTTGGGGGAGGAGACACTGCTGGAGATCCCGAGTTTATGTCTGAACTTCTTGGATTTATGTGGGACACTCACTGCTGCCACTTCTTCCTGCCATTTTTTTTCTCTTTCTAGTTTAATGTATTTTGACAGCAAACTTACAGGAACAGCCCAGAAGACAGACAGCATTAAAAACATGTACTTGAATGTAGACAACTCAGAAAAGTATAGTGAATGGATGGAATCTACAGTATGATAAAAATGCTACAAACACCACTCAGTTGCCATCAGTAAGAAATTTACTTATTTTTTTTAAAATCCAAATGCTGGAATTGTTCAGAAATTTTTAACAGGTTTATTTATAATTGTTATAAAGTTGTACTGTTGAAATGTGTTCACTGAAACGTTTTGCTTTCATTGATGAGTTACATCTTGCATTTATATTAAAAATTCACACACAAATGAAAATGGAAAAACTGCCAGTACCTGATTTCTGTCCCCTGTTTTTCCACTCACAATCGTACACTTAGGTACCTTTTGATCCCGTGGAAGAAATATCTAACATTCAGAATTTCTGATAACAGGAAGAGGAAAAGAATTTTGGAAAATGAAATGTTTCCCCTCAAAGTGAACTCTTTTCTTTTTGTTGTTTTGTTTGTTTTTCGAGACAGGGTTTCTCTGTAGCTTTGGAGCCTGTCCTGGACTAGCTCTGTAGACCAGGCTGGCCTCGAACTCACAGAGATCCACCTGGCTCTGCCTCCCAAGTGCTGGGATTACAAGGCGTGCGCCACCACTGCCCGGCTAAAGTGAACTCTTTATTTATTTATTTATTTATTTATTTATTTATTTATTTATTTATTTATTTATTATGTATATGGAAAAGGGCGCCAGATCTCATTACAGATGGTTGTCAGCCACCATGTGGGTGCCGGGAATTGAACTCAGGACCTCTGGAAGAACAGTCGGTGCTCTTAACCTCTGAGCCATCTCTCCAGCCCCTAAAGTGAACTCTTAAGCACATATGTGGCGTGCCAGCTGGGTATCTTTTGATACAATGGTTGGTTGCGTGTTTGGCGTGGATAGCACACAGACTGGTAACTTCATACAGGCCAACCAGATAGGCCTCACTTGCCTCCTGCAAAGCACCAGTAGCTGCACTCTGGAAGCGCAGATCTGTTTTGAAGTCCGAGCAATTTCTCACACCAGACGCTGGAAGGGGAGCTTGCGAATCAGTAGTTCAGTGGATTTCTGTTAGCATCCGATTTCCCAGAGTGCCTTAGTACCAGGCTTGTAAGGATGAGGTTTCTTCACCCCTCCAGTAGAGGGCGCATTCTTGCAAGTGGCTTTATAGCCAGTTGTTTCCTGGGTGCTTTACCACCAGTGGATTTGCGGACAGTCTGCTTTGTGCGAGCCACAGTATGGCAACCTCCTTACTTACCCCGCTTCTCCTTCGCTGGAGCTCAGCAAGGGAGGCAGCGCTGGAGTTAGGGAGCGGCGGTGGCATTGGCCCCCCACTGCAAACACCATTCTCTTCTTGCCGTTTAACTAAGTGACTTCTATCTTTTGCTTCAAAACTAGTCATGCTTAACAACTTCTCTTAGAAGTTTATCATAAAAGCTCACTAAGCTTTCAAATTCTGTTCTTTTGTTCTTAATTGGAAAATTCATACTTTGTTTAAACATCAAAAACATCCTCTGCTTTCTGTGACACAATATCCACTGGAATTAAACTATGGCCATTAAGAAACAGGAACTAAAAGGCTAGATGTCCCAATTCAACAATCTGTCTCTGGGTGTATGTGTATGTGGTGGGGGGAGGAGTGTGGCAGTCATGTATGTACAGACGCATGTGTATGGAGGCCAGAGAACATCCTCAGGGGCATTCCTCAGGCACCATCCACCTTGGTTTGGGGGACAGGGTCTCTTGGTAGCCAATTCATCAAGCAGGCTAGGCTGGCAGGCCAGAGAGCGTCAGGGATTCTCCTGTCTGGGTCTGCCCAGAGCTAAGATTGCAAGTGTATGTCACCAAGCCGCCACCAAGCATATGGATGAAGCCCTGGCCCTCCTGTGCTGGTTTGTAACTTTGTTTTGACTCGGGAGGAGGAAGGAGGGGTTGGAAATGAAATCTCCCCTTGGAATAAATACTGAAGTTGAGCCGCTTCTGTGTCTCAGTTCCTTGTTATTTCAAGTAAGGCTAAGATGTAGCGATGTCTTTGTCAAGTGGGATTTCCAGCATCCACTTTGTTTCTTACTCGGTTTGCTGCTGTTTTCCTCTCTTTAAAAACAAGACTGTATCTTTTTCTTGCTATTAAATTATCTCACAAAGTTTTATTTCAGTGTCGAGAGTTGAACTCTGGGCCTCATGCATGTCAAGCCTGTACCCTACCACTGACCTATGCTCCCAACTTCCTAAATTAAAACTGTAAAGTGAGTTAATAAACTCACTTCACAGGACAAATTTATCATTCATCCATTCATTTATAACAGCATCTCATTTACTGATTCTTTACATTTTGAAACCAAGTAATTAGTTTGACTTAAATAATTATATTGAAGTATGTTTTATATACCATAAAATTCTCCAAAGTCCGGGTGTCTCTAATCCAAACATTATCATTCACAAGCGTAAAAAGGGGGGAAAAAAAAAACCAGCCCAAACATCCAAACTGGATGAAAGGTCAAAATGTTATGCATACAGTGGAATAGTCTTCAGCCTTAAAAATGAAAGACAATTTAAAAATCTGCTGTATGGAGGGATCTTAGAGACATGCTAAGTGAATTGAGCCCATGACCAAGGACAAGCGCCGCAGAGCCCCACTGACAGGAATGACGTAGAATCACTACAACAAGTACAATGATGCCTGGCAGTTAGAGGAGGAGCAGTCCGCGTCGGTGCAGCATGGGTGGGGAGCTTCAGCTGGGAAGATGGCAATGCTCTGGAATGTTCTGGAGGTGGATGGTGGCAATAGTTGTACGACAATGTGATTTGCCTAATGCCACAAAACTGTAGGTTTAAAACTGGCCAAAACGGAGCCAGGCATGATGACATGTGTCTGTGTGTCTGCCTTCCCAGCACCCAGAAGACTGAGGCAGGAGGATTGTGTGTGAGGCCAGCTTGAGCCGCTCAGGGAGCCCCAAGTCCCAGTTGTTTAGTTTGGGGTCAATGCATAACACTATTGGAACATACATATACATGAGGGGAGAGAGAGAGAGAGAGAGAGAGAGAGAGAGAGAGAGAGAGAGAGAGAGAGAGAGAGAGAGAAACTTTTTCATTTCTCTTGGGTAGAAATCTAGAAATAATAGCTTTTAAGTTTAAATTTTTGAGAAACTGCCAAACTTACAAAGTTTTACATTTTGGCCAACAGTGGACAAAGGTTCCCATTTGCTTACATCCTTGCCAACTCTTGCTACTGTCTGTCTTATTTGTTGTAGTCAGCTGTTCTAGGAGGTCTGAAGTGGTATCTGTGGTTTAAAATTAACGTTTCACCCATGCCCAGTCAAGTCAGTCTTCATGTCTCGAGAGCTTGTCAACCATTTACATGTTTTCTTCGGTGGACTTCTTGTTCACAACCTCTGCTTTTGTTCCCATTGAATTTATTGCCTTATTTCTAAGAATTCTTTGTACGTCTTGCTGCAAGTCCTTGACAAATACCTATTTTGCAAGTATTTCCCCGTAGTCTGTTGTCGTGGTGTGTTTTGAACTGGTGATTTTCTTTTGTTTTAGTGAAGTCTAATGATGTGTTTCTTTATAGACTGGAAGAGCTTTTTGCTTAGCTCATTGTTTCAACTGTTTTCTCCTGTCCTCTTCTAAAACGTTTCATTTTAGCTCTCATGTTAAACCTATTACCCATGGAGTTCATTTGTAAGTGTGGTGCTGGTAATAGTCTAAACTCACCTGTGTGCACGAGTATCTTGGGTCAACAACAACCATGAGTTGTTATTTTAAGCAGCTCTCTAGTCAACTGCCTTGCACATTTGTAAAACAATACAAGAAGAAACAATCGACTATAAATACAAAGATTTCTCATCTCTCGGTTCTGTTCCATTGACCTACATGTCTTTACAAGAGTGGCGTATTGTCTTGATACTGTGGCTTGATACTGTTCAGCACAGGAACTCAGACAAAGCCAGATTTGAATCATGTCTTGTCTGTACCTCTGTCTAGCTATGTGACCTCAGGAACTGGGGCTTTAACTTCCTCATCTAGTAAGACTGGGATACTAAAATTTGCTTCATAAAATTACTCAGAGGACCCACACAAAACAACTAATGCACAATACTTATAATGGTCCTTGACCTATAGCTGATGACTAATAAATGCTAATTTATGTATTATAATTCATATCTTCCTTTTGAATTGACCATTTATCATTATGAAATTTGCATTCTTCTAATTGGCAATATCAAGTTTCTCTTGTAACTGTTATTTTTACATGCTATATCTTTTTCCATCATTGTACTATCAGCCTGTTTCTTAATAGTTAAAGTGTGTCTCTTGCTGGACATGGTGGCACACATTTTTAGTTAGTCCCAGCACTCGAGAGACAGAGGTAAGTATCTCTTTGTAAGTTCAAGCCTGATCTACATAGTGAACTCCAGGACAGCTTCACATTTTTAGTTAGTCCCAGCACTCGAGAGACAGAGGTAAGTATCTCTTTGTAAGTTCAAGCCTGATCTACATAGTGAACTCCAGGACAGCCAAAGCTGCATAGTGAGACTCTGTCTCAAAATAAGTAAATAAACAAATAATAAATTGTATCTCTCATAAACAAAATTTTGCTCCCCTCTGACCATTTTTGTTTCTCCATTGACTTATTTAGTCCATTTGCATTTAATGTAATTACTAATATAGTTGTGTTTAACTCCAGGATCTTGTTTTGGCCATGATTGAGTAAGACTCAATCCAATACTGAGAATGTATGCCAAAGTCCCCAGTTTTGGTAGGACCTGAATCTCCTCAACATTATGAAAGGATGGAAATGAATCCGTCTGTTGATCATGGTAGCTGCTGTTTTTCCTTCAGCTAGATTTGGTAGTTTTGAGTACCCTGCTGTCTTCCCATTGCTATGACAATAACTGAGATGCAGGGGAAAGTTGTCTTGGCCCACACTGTAGATGCTTCAGCACATGGCCACTTGGCTTTATTGTTTCGGATGCTGTGGTGAGCAGTACATCATAGTGGAAATACATGGCAGGAACAAAATTTCTCACTCAGTGGTAGCTTGGAAGCAAAAAGAAAGATGAAGAGGCTGGAGTCCCAGTTTCCCATTCAAGAGCATAACCCTCAGCGATCTGACTTCCTTCTGCTAGGTCCCACCGCCTAGTGGTCCCCTGTCTCTCAACAGATCTAGAGGCTAGTGACCAAGTCAACATCCAGCCTTTGGGAGACACTTGGCACACTAACCATAACACATTCTCTGCTTAGGAATCAGCCGAACGGGAGGGAGACCCTGTCTGTGGATTTTAGTCATCCATCTCTATCACTTTCTCTTCAAGCTCCCACTCCTCCACAGCTTTTCATCTCAGTCCAGAGTCTGCTGCTGCCTGCTGTCACCCCATAATTTTGTTGGGGGGGTGTGTGACCAGGTTGAGCTTGTCTCACATGTTTGCATCCTCTCAGGAACCAGACCCTCTCAGATGCCACCTGGACTGTGACATTGCCAATTCTTTCAAACATTTGCTTTATACTTTTTTTTTCACCACTAGCTTTACCATTATTTGGCAGAGAAATTAATGTGACACAAGCCTTCCCCCATGCGAAGAACCAAAGGCCTCATGCTGACTCCATTTATTTAGTCCAGCTCAAGATTGCTCAAGCAGGTAGGAAACATTTTTCTTGGCAGACAAGTAAACTTGATCCTACATCAGTCTACAGAAAATAGAATTAAGTTACAGACAACAGAGCTATCCAAGATATTTAGCTGGTATCTGACTGGATTTGTTAAGAGTGAGATGGCCGTGAGAATATGAAAGAATTTAGGAATTCAGGCTCTAATCAGAATACTGCTCAACTGAAGAAGGTATTCCCATTGCCTTATAATTCTTTTCAAAGATCAGTAAACTGAGCCCATGAAGCCAGACAAATTAAAAAACAATCTAATGAGTGATGTGTGGGAAAGGCATTCTGAAGAGGTGGGCAGTTGCACTCTACAGGAACAAGGCCTACAAGAATATCTCTAAAGTATGAAACTGTCGATTAAGGAGCCATAAATAGGACCCATTTTTTTCTTGGGAACAGATGGATGTCACCTGTGCTTCGCCTGTATCTCAAGAATGCTGAGGAGCAGTCACCAAGATTACACACGATTATAGCAGGGTCCTTAGGTGGGGTGAGAAGAATCCCTTGAGTGTCTCCAGCTCTGTCCACACCTAAGTGAGTAACCTTGCTTACCTGGAAACACAGTGATCTTCTCGAGGGACTATATCCTTCAATCCTGGTTCATCAGTCAGGGTCTAACAAGAGGACAAAAGCCGCATCTGTTATTTTATTAATTTGTTTATTTATCTATATGAGTGTGTGTGTACCATGTGGATGGGTGCCCACAGAGGCCAGAAGAGGGTGTGAGATCCCCTGGAGCTTGGGTTACAGTTTGCTGAAAGCTGCCTAGCATGGGTTCTGGCAACCAAACACAGACCCTCTGGAAGGGAAGGAGGCACGCTTAAACTTAACTGCTGAGCCATCTCTCTGACCCACAGATCTGTTATTTTAGCACAGGGTTTAATGTAAGATTTTGAGAAAATCAAACAGCCAAGAGGGAAGGTGGTGGGCTCGCACAAGTGGCCACCACAGGCATCAGCCCCCACCCTACAATGAGGCAAGCCCGAGTTGCTTACACAGCACAGGCCAGAGAGGGGCCCTGAGGGCTGGGATTCAGACTCTGAAGAGGAGACCAACAGCACAGACTACTATTTTGGGGTCAGGAAGGGACTTGTATATAGCAGCTATTTTTGACACACATGATATTTAATAGGATAAAGTCAGTTTTATAAGCCCACTTTAAAATATGTAATTGGGCAGGGCGGTGGTGGTGCACGCCTTTAATCCCAGCACTCGGGAGGCAGAGCCAGGCGGATCTCTGTAAGTTCGAGGCCAGCCTGGTCTACCAAGTGAGTTCCAGGAAAGGCGCAAAGCTACACAGAGAAACCCTGTCTCGAAAAACCAAAATAAATAAATAAATAAATAAATAAATAAATAAATAAATAAATAAATAAATAAATAAAATATGTAATTGGGAATTGACTTAGACTCATGACTTTTTTTTATGGTGGCATCTAAGTTAACATAGAGTAGAATAAACTCATTTAATAGACTTCCAGTTTTCCCCATAAGCTCAGGTTATCAGCTTCCATGGTGTAGGATGCCTTTGCTTACTGCCAAAATAAACAGAGATATTTAAAGGAGGTAGATTAAATCTGTACATTCACTTGAAAGTGTGTGAAGTGTTAGGCTGAGCTCGTAAACAGGACTAAGCATTATCCAAAGGTTGCTCGGAAGTTTTTGCTAAAATCTGCTAGATTTATAAATTTAATAATCAGATCTGTCATACAAATGTAAAATCTTTAAAAGGGTGTTTAAACTTGCTTATTGGCGCTAATGGCAAATAATGACTTGTTAAATTCGTAATTATTACGTTTACTAAGTATTCAGGTTTTTTGCTTATTTGTTTTTGTTTTTTGGGGTTTTTATTTGTTTTTTTGTTTTTTTCTGTTTTTTTGTGACAGGATTTCTCTGTGTAGTTTTGGTGCCTGTCCTGGATCTTGCTCAGTAGACCAGGCTGGCCTCGAACTCACAGAGATCCACCTGGCTCTGCCTCCCAAGTGCTGGGATTAAAAGCATGTGTTACCACCACTCTGCTTTAAGTATTCAGTTTTAAAGCTATACTTAAAAAACATGGAAGAGGGGGGAAACCAGCCAAGTCTATTCTGTGTTCAACCCCCTGCCTAGGACCCTGGACTCTCCTTGCCTAGCTCTCCATGTCGCCCAGCTCTCCATGTCCTTTGGAAGTGGCCAAGCCTCAGCTGCTCTGGCAACCATGAAACCAACACTCACCTCATCGCTCCGGGCTTGGCTGCTCTGCTCTTCCTTCTCTCAAGCCAGGGCGCCTCCTGGAGCAAGATGCTACAACACCAGACTTGGCTTGGGTTCCAGCCACTCCCGTCTCCGAGGAAGCAGGCACCTCGGTCAGGTTCCCATCACTGTGTTCCTAGCACCAAGAAAAGTGCTTATGCAGTGGAAGCTTCTGCTAGGTGTATTTGGGTAACTTGCCACGAAAATGGATGTGCACAGTGGTATACCATCATGCCGTGGACGTGCCAGTGACTGTAAGCCAACACACTGTGTTAATCCAATCGTTCTGTAACTTAGAAGTCTGACATGGTTCTCACTGGACTAGAACCGAGGTGTCAGGGCTGCGTTCCTTTCGGGGAGCTCCCAGGGATGTTTCCTTGCCTATGCAGCTTCCAGAGACTATCCACATTCCTCTGCCTTATGGGCCTTACATCCCCACTGAGGGAGAATATCCAATGACCATCTACCAGTACAACTACAGTATAATTAATCAGCTGAGACAGCACCTCTCCAAACACTTTTATTAAGCCTTCTGAGGCCTCAAACTAATACTGCCCTTCTAAAAGTATTTATGCAGAGAGTAAAACATTATAAATTTCTTCTGTCAAATAGAACCAGAAAGGAATATGCAAGGAGCCCGTAATAAATATAATACAGTAAGCATTCCCCCTAGGTCAAACACTCGGCAAGGAAAACCTTTTGAAGGGCTTTTTTAGTGTTTTCTACCTTCCACAGATGACATGCTTCTCCAGAAAAACTTGCCTACCTAGTCCAGATGGCCAACAAAACCAAGGGCTAAGGCCTGGCTCTGGAGAGGAGGTGACAGGACAATGGAGCGGGTTGGACAGGGCGGTGCGGGGAGTTTGGAGGGCAGAACGCACCGTGGCCAGCTGCACCGTGGCCAGCATGCCCCGTGGCCAGCTGCACCGTGGCCAGCTGCACCGTGGCCAGCTGTACCGTGCCTGCAAATTCAGTCAAGACACACTTGAAGCACTCTGTACCACAGCACCAGTGGCATAAACAAAGCGACATTTATTGTATCTATTTTGAGAACAGACAATAAAAAGGGAGTTTAGTTTGTGATTCACTCAGAGCCCAGAGCTGGGTTACTCTGTCGCTAAACAACCTAGGGAACCCCTTGGCATAGATGATAGCCAAGAATCTCCCTGGCCTGGGGGGGTGGGGGGGAGCACTGGTTAAAACTGCTACAGGTGACACTCTTGCAATAGATCTGATGGCCAAAGCCCACAAATGCCATAAAATGTTGATGTGTACAGTCTGGGATACTTCTGTACTAACACCAGGTGTGTCTGTCCAAAGAGAAACTTGTAAACTGTTCAAAGTCAGCAGCAATGACGTTCAACAGCCTGTACACTTTCTATACCAGAGTCCGTGTATTATCCTGACAACTGCCGTCCACGACAGGGACATCCACGATACGGAAAAAGGCATATTTAAAACATGCACTGTTAATCTTATCAATGATAAAAGCAAGCCCAAACATGACTAATTCTTTTGTCTGGATGAATAAATAATCTCAAGTGTGTGCTTGGTGTACTAACAAGGACCTAGCCATCAGTTAAGTTAAATAAGCTGCAATGTTCTGCCCACTAACACACATTAATTAACTTACGGAGGTTATTTTAAAGGTTCTTTTTAGTGTGTGTGTGTGTGTGTGTGTGTGTGTGTGTGTGTACGTGCATGCGTGCACGTGCATGTATGTATGCACACCACATGAATGCAGGTGCCCTCAGAAGACAGAAGAGGGCATCACATCCCCTGGAACTGTGAGCTGCCTGATGTGGATGCTGAGAACTGAACCCATGTCTTCTGGTCTTCTGCAAGAGCAGAAAGTATCCTTGAGCACCAAGCCATCTATTTCTCCAGCCCCCAACTTGTAGACTTTAGACACCACATATAGAAAGATCAGGTTTTGCTTAAAATTCTCAAAGGAATTTGAACATTTCTCTTTGTGTGTGTGTGTGTGTGTATGTGTATAGATTCACACATTGTGTGTACATGGATGGGTGCATGTGTGTGTGCAAGTGCATGAGCACAGTGTGTAATATTTAGACATTTCTGTGACAGGTAAACATCTCTCTTTTGTCATTTTCTCTTGGAAGGACAAAATTAAAACATTTTTTTAAAATTAGATTTTTAAAGTAGAATGCATCAAAAGCACAGCTGTGGTCGTATTTCAGATCTTTGCCCACAAGGGTGACACTATCAAGGCTTAGATGAGCTTGAATGGCCTCTTCTTCTATTGGTGGGTTATATATTGAGATTCCATCAACAAAATTTCCAAAGACTGACCAGATCCTGAAAGGGCAGCACATGTCAAGAGCAGGATCAGGAGAAACTTTCTATGTTTTTCTGAGCTTCTATTAGCAAGACCAACAGACAACTATAAAGAGGAAGCCAGAGATTCAACATAGACAAAAAAGTTCCCTTCCCCAACCTGAAGAGAACATTAATAAGGACCGAGCACAGGAACAAAGCAAGCTGCCTCAAATAGCATCATGAGACAGACGTGACAGGAATCCCAGACATTTCTGCGTACTTCTGTAATCTCAGAGAATAAATGTCCTTCCAAATAAAACGTGCCCACATGCCCATGTCTCTCTGTCCATGTAAAAGCCCAGACACATTCCAGTCACTCTACTTCTCTGCTCAAGAGGCAGGCTTCTTGCTCCAGCATAGCCTTCCCTAGAAGCCAAGACACTTAGAACACAGGTCATTCCAGACACCGGTCTGGCTCCCCCAGAGCTCTGAGGTATGTGAGTCCTGTCCACTACTCAGCCTTTTGTTCTGAGCTATTTCACCACTTTTTGAAGGGGCCCACTGTGTTTAGTCTGCAAACACTCCACTGGAAATGAGCAGTGCAAGGTCCTATGTGCAAATATTCATGAACATTTTTTTTTCTAACAATACACGTTTTACAAATTCAAGTGAAATCCAGGTACAGACTAGGTCAGTTGCTGTCTTAGGCACAACAGGAAAGTGGTCAGTCCGTTCCTGAAACTAGAGGAGTAAGGCACCAGTGACGGAGAAGGCTCATTCCTGGAGACTGGGAAGAAGCCCGGAGAGCGACATGCTGAGGCTGAGTCCAAGACAGAGATCCTGCTAGGCTAAAGCCCTCTGTGTAGACAGCACATGACATCTGAACATACGTAAGGATGGACCCTCACCCACGAGTAGGATAATGCTTTCAAGGACACTGCAATTAAAGTAAGTGATAAGGACACAGTCCCAGGACCATGTGTGGCATGGGCTACAGTTGACTTCCATGTTATACAGAACCTCTACTACTCCTTCTACCCCTTGGCTTCTGCTTCATGGATCATTAGGGGAACGGCAAGGGCTGACACATTCAAGATGCTCATGTGTGGTCCCAGCTTCTGAGACAGTAATGCCAGAGCATTATATACTAGGAGCATCAGCCAGTCCAATAGGATGGGAAGGGCCCAGAGAAGAGGATCCAGGTGAAGCAGGTGAGGCTGGAAATCAGGAGAACAGTGGCATGAGGAGCTAGCCACAGACACCACAGTGCAGGGGGGTTACAGGTGTTTCCCGGGGGTATGGAGACTTGGCTTGTGCCCTAAGAAATAAGGCAGTGCCTCTCAAAGCAAGAGCCCCTTGGTGATCCATGGAGGAGATACATCCACATAGTCCTCATCCTGGCTACAAAGTAGGGATGCGGAAATCCTGGAGATGTCAGCTCAGCTGAGGGAAGCACAGTTCATCTCGGAGTCCTCCTGGCTGCCACTTGCTCCATCTTCTAGTTCCAGTTCATCAGGGCTATCGAGGATGCTGGGCTCACTGGAGCACTGGCGGTGTGGCGGTGGGAAGCTGGGCGGCAGGAGCAGGTGCTTGTCCTCGCTGTCAGCCTCCTCCCCTAACCCTGAGTGCATCATGGTGGCCATGGCCAGCAGCTGGATGTCCGAATGGGCATTGGCCACTGTGTGCCGCCGAACACTGCCACACTTCTCCAGGTACGCCTCACCTTCCTGCTCTGTTAGTGGAGTCAGGACCATCTCGTTCAGTGGCCGTCCAACTGAGGTCATCAGAGAGGCATAGTTGAGGACAGTCACCTTGGGCCGGATCCTGGAATGCCTCCTGGCTGCAAGAGAAAAGGGCAACAATGGCTGTGACTGGGGGAAGGTAACAGAGTGACCAAAAGCTTCTCCTCAGATGGAAGAAAAGGGAGGGAGAGGCTCAGCCTCTGGGAACAGCTTCAGGTGGGGCCCCGCTGAATACAATGGAGGACAGGACCATCTGCATGTCACACAGCTTTACCTGTTTACACCAGATCCTGTATCCAGTCAACTAGAACCCCACAATAAACGCTCACCTAAAACTTTCCTGAATGGAGTGGACACACACGCTTTCCAGGTGCTGCCTGAGCCTCACTGAATTGACCTTTAATTCCACAAAAACCCTCTTCTCTGAAGACTTACACATTAGCCAGGGCTTCAGAACCCTGCTCAGAAGGTGACATCTGCAGGGTCAGGAGGGCTGGGGTGACTCAGGGAAATGGTTGCCTTGCAAGTATGAGGACCTGAGTCTGATCCAAGCAAAAAGGCCAGACGTAGTGAGCTGCCAAGTCCAGAGATGGGGAGGTGGAGACAGACAGATCCTCGGTACTGGTTGGCCAGCCAGCCTAGCCTAGCCTATCTGGCAAGTTCCAGGCCAGTGAGGAACCCTTTCTCAAAGCGAACAAACTCAAACCAAAAACCAAACAAACAAACAAACAAAAGCCCAGGGGCTGCGGAGATAACTTAGTGGATAAAGCACTTGCTGAAGAAGCGTGAGGACCAGGGTTCGGATCCCCAGAACCCATGTAAATACCAGGTGGGTATGGTGGCTGCACTCAGAAGGCAGAAACAGGAGATCCCTGGAGCAAGCTACCGAGCTGGACTAACCCGTATCAGTGAGCTCTGGGTTCAATTGAGAGCCCCTGTGGCCATGCATAAAGTGGAGAGTACTCAAGAAGATTCTCAATGTCAACCTTGGGGTCTACAAGTGTTGCTTTTTCAGCACTGTGTTCCAGAAACTGCGGAAGCTTTATATGCATGAGGCTTTGTGGTACAAGCCTGTTACCCCAGCTACGCAGGGAGCTGAGGCATGAGGATCTCAAGTTAAAAGCCTGCCTGGGCTACAGAGCAAGTTCAAGGCCTATCTGAGCAAGTGAGACTCTGTCTCAAAATATAAAGTTTAGACAAGGCTGGTGGTGTAGCTCAATGCTAGAGCATTTACCTAGCACAAATGATGACCTAGGTTTAAATCTCATAGCCACAAAAAAAAATTTAAAATGTTTAGTATGCATTTTTGGACTACTGCTAGAAAGCTGAACCTAAATCATAGCATACGGAGACATTGTTAGTGTCTACTTTAAAGAGAAAAAAACTGAGTATCAGAGAGCTAGGAATTTACCCAAGGTAACAGAGCTAGAGCACAGTCAAGCTGGGGCTCCGATGAGTTTGGCATCACTCCGGACCCTGCTTTCCCTGGCTGCCCATACAAAGCCAACAAGAAATGTTACAGGCAAAGCACCTTTAGGGAAGGACAAGTCAGTGGGGTTCACAGGCGGGGAAAAATGTCTAGGACCATCAGAAACCTGGCCAAAGATGTACACTGGAGACATACAGAGTGGTAGAAGGTCCTGAAGAGGACAGAGGAGGACCACATTCTGAATGGTGAGAACAGCCTGAGCAAGTCGCTGGATGAGCCTCAGGGTCACAGCCTTGCAGGAACTCGACGTATAGGAACAATGAAGCTGTGCCCATCCAGGTCGCCTAAGTGTGTCTGTCCTAGGAGGGCCCCTGTGATGACAGATGGAAGTCTCTGTGACACATGGGAGAGGCTATGTGTCACACAGGAGAGAGGACAGAAGAGGGTGTGCTTCAGGAAAGGGCCCTAGCAGGAGGTGGAGTGTGGGCTACTGCCAGAAAAGCCAGGGAGGGTGCAGAGACACATGGGAAAAGTCAATGCCAGTATCAGAGTACAGAAAAGAGGTGGTTCACAGGAGAGAGACCCACAGTGATGAAGGGGAAGGTGACAATGGGCTCAGGACACCAGTCACTGATACCACAGAACTCAAAGGGATGGGCTGTGGACGAGCAGGACTTGGGTGACTTGAGCCAGCACCCTCTGGACTCTGGTAATAAGAAAGGCCACCCCACCCATGGGTGCTCACCAAGAGGCTGGTGTCTTGGAGAAGGAATTATATACGGAATGCCAAGGAACAATAAAAAAGAATCTGTGCATAGTACTTGTCCCCCAGAGACAGCCACTTCTATAATGTTCAGTTTCTTAGAACAGCCATGGGCTACTTTTATGACCATGAAAATGGACACTTCTTCAACAGAAGCACCAAAGACTTCACAGCAGCAAGGACCCAGCTAAAGAACCATCATCGAAACACTGCCACTAGGAACAACTCATTTCTCACACTACTTTTACAACCACGCACTGTGGGCTGGCTGCAGGGAAAACCCACAATCAGCCTGGCAGAAGCTGGGCCCAACAGCTTCAGAGGACATGTGCTAGAAGTCCTTCTCTGTTACCGAGGCAAGGCATCGATCTGCAAAGGTGGGGTGTGTGCAGAAGCCAGAGCCAAGAGAAGACGGGAGCTTTCTCCGTTTCAGCTGTGAACACATACACTCCCAGGAGCTGGGTGATCCTCTAGATGGGGAAGAAAGCACCCCACTGCTATGAGGTTGAGTTACTACATGTGGCTAACACCTGAGACGGACAGATTCTCCAGGGCGGGCCATCCATGCAGAGGACAGAGCTGGAGCAGGGGCTGGGGCTGGAGAGGACACAGGAGAAGTTGAGGGAATGCAGACTCCATGTGCGTCGCTGAGACATACTGCATCTCTAGCCGAAGGATTTTTCACGGGCCTCAACCTGCTGGAATGAGCCCAGAAAAGGTGTCTCTGAGGGTTTTCTGGACATCATTTATTTCTTCACTGCAGTCAAGTCATTGAAGGGTTCCACAGGCAGTGAATGAACAAAAGGCCACTCGGCTGCAGCTGAAAAGCGCTGAGAATTGAAGCCAGAGTGAGACTGAGACAGTCTTGCGGGGGAGTGGGGAGAGAGTGTGTCCGGGGAACCATGCTGCCTTAGCCTTCAGCAAACACTTCCAGAACAACACTTTGCCAAATGCTGCACTAACTGTGCAGAAAAGCTGGGGGTCCAAGTCCAGCTGCAGCTATGTGCGGGGTGCCCAACAAGTGCTGGGTACTGTGCCCAGGAGATGCTTCCCCAACAGCATCTCCTCCCGGCGTGTGGCAGAAGATGAACATGAAGTCTGCAGTCACAATTACATACAGAGACTCAAGTCTGGGGCCCCACAGCAGAGCTCCTGCTTGTGACCTTCACAAGCTAGAAAGAGATCAGGTTGTTTGAGTAGCAGTAACAGGGCATTACAGGAAAGCTTCTGGTCAAGAGGAAAGCATCTCTGGTCTGCTGAGAGACTTGCTATTTTAGTTGGTCAAGGTCTATGACCTGGCCAAGGATTACCCCTAGCAAAGCCGGGTCAACTTGAGCCATGCTAAAGAGATAGGCAGCATTATCATCCCTTCCCTTCAGTGAGATGCTCTATTTCCTTCTCAGAAGCCCCGCCCCTGCCTGAAGCTCAGCTGGGTCTGCCGACCTTTCTGAGAAGGTATAACTTTTTCTGGCCCCCACCCCGTTCATGTTGAGATGTTGACTGGAACACAAGTATGCTTTCTGCTGCTACAGGCTTCCTTGCTCTTTCTCTAATGCTCCAGCCCCTGTCATGTGGCTGCTTGCTGCCATGCGGTGTACCTCCATTCCAGTAACTCAAACGGCATGGCCGCACCCTGCCCCCTGCCTCCTCCATTTTCCTCCTCCAGGTTGAGCTTTACAGCTTGCCTGTCCTGAATTGTTTTGTTTGCTTCTTCTGCTTCTTCTTCTTCTTCTTCTTCTTCTTCTTCTTCTTCTTCTTCTTCTTCTTCTTCTTCTTCTTCTTCTTCTTCTGCTGCTTCTGCTTCTTCTTCTTCTTCTGCTGCTTCTTCTTCTGCTTCTTTTCCTTTTAATATTTTTCTCCATTCTTTGAAATTCCATGCATGATGTTTTGAGAATATTCACCTCCAACTCCTCTCCCTAAGTCAAACCAGATCCACTCACCCTCCACCCCCTACCAACTTTGAATCCTTTTATTTTTGGATTTTTTTCATGACAGGGTTTCTTAGTGTAACTCTGGCTATCCCAGAACTCACTTTGTAGACCAGGCTGACCTCTAACTCAGATCTCCACCAGCCTCTGCCTCCCAAGTGCTAGGATTAAAAGCTTAAGTGACCACTGCCTGACTTTTTTTTTTTTTTTTTTTTTTTGGCTAATAGGAGTTTTTCATTTCAACTCCAATAAAATTGTTCTTCAACTTTCTCTTAAAATTATTTTATTAATGAGCTCAAGAATCCCAAGAGGGGATCCTGGTTTTCCCTGATATCAATGTGACAAATGTCAGAGCAGAGATAACACGAGTATCCTGGGAACCCAGGTAATCCTGTATGTGGTGTGTGTGTGTGTGTGTGTGTGTGTGTGTGTGTGTGTGTGTGTGTGTTATATGTGTACACGTGTGTGGACATGCATACGAAGGAAGGCCGAGAGGCTGCCATCTGTATCTCTCTCAATCATTTCTCCACCTTATTCTTTTGAGACTGGCTCTCGCGCTGAACCTGGGCCTCACCAATTCAGTTAGACTAACTGGCCAGAAAAGCCTCAGGGATCCTGTACCTGGGCTTAAAGGTGTACCACCATGCTCAACTTTTTCAACGTGGATTCTGGGGGATTAGGTTTGAGTCCTTACCCTTGCATGGCAAGCACTTTACTGCCTGAAGAGAGGTCTTGAAGAGAGAGCACTTCAGATTGAGGTGCGTACTGGGGACACACAGACCTCTCTCGGGCCTGGGGTACAAAGAAGCATGTGTCCCATGCCTTGCACAGTCTAATAACAGTACAGCATGACAAGTGTCTGTGTTAGAATTCCTAGCCACTCCCCCATGACCACACATGCATTGGCAAGATGCTTAGTCATCCCAGGGCCTTACGTCCTGCGTTATCCTTGTGCTGCATGATCAGGTAATTTGCGTGCAGCGTGATCACGTAATCTAGGCACATGCTATGTAAGCTCATATGCGCATGTGGGGGGGAGGATCTATAAAAGTGGGTCCTACTCCTCATCCCTCTGCCCTTTTTCTTCCTGCATGATCTTTCCATAGGCCTAAGCACCCTTCTATTCCCTTCCCTTAATAAACTCTCCTGGCGGGTTTTGTTGTGGCTTTTCTCGCACGGTAAACAGAGCCGCTTAATGAATAACAGTTTGGAGTCCAGGGAAAGATTAGTGGGTGACCTCACACCTGGAGGAAGAGTGGGGGACAAGCTGCCCCTAAGGAGCCCATAATACAACATGGCATAACACTGCTTGGCCCCGCCCTCAGCACTGTTTCATCCTCCTGCTCTCTCCCAGCACTCTTCCCACATGACCTCCTCTCTTACCCTGCAGTCACTTGCAAGAGAGGCCTCTGCTTTCTGGAAGAATGTTTGGGTTCCCAAGATGGTGCTGGCACAGCCAAGGCCACAGGAGCCTCATGGTTTGCCACCAAGTGTCCTGGCACACAGTGCTTCCTTAGTGAGTTGCCAGTCACCAGAGCTAATCCTCAGATAAGTCAGCAGAACAGTGACTCCATCAGTCAACCCTACCGGGCTCCTTGGGAAGCCTGAAAACCAAAGGCTGGGACCTGACAGGTAGCTAGCTTCCCACCCTTGGGCTCATTATCTTCTTCTTCTCTTTTTCTTTGTACCAGGGATGGCAGTCCCATGTCCCCAGCGGAAAGGGAACGGGGTCTCCCACTAAGGGACTGACTGTGACTGTCTTCCTAGGAACACCTGAGACCTAAAGACTGGGCTGTCCTGGCGATGAGGGCACTCCTGCAGGGAGAGGCTGGTCTGCCACCTCAGCTGGCACTCGCTCTCAGGCCATTTCCCCTTCCTCCTTGACTTCCACAAGGTAGGGCGGGCAGAGCCTTTATTCACTGCTCACAGGCCCCCAGCCGAGCCAGCCTTTCATCCCTGTGAAAGCCAGCAATGACAGTTCCTTTCAGACTCCTCGAGAGGCAAAGCCTGTGTAGGGAGGTCCTTTATTGGGGGATTGGCTCCCCAACAGGCCTTTGATCTTCTCGGCTCCCAGAATGCCCCCGCCTACCAAAGCCATTGAGGGCTCCTGCTCTAGTCCCGAACCTGAAAGGCCCAGACGGCCTTTGTCATGCAGAGAAGCTAGTGTCCAGCTACGGGGCAAGCTACAGAGGGGCCCCAGGGATACAAAGGAGGGAGGGTGGGGGAGGCTCGGGCTTTTGTGAGGGAGGAATCTAGCCTCCGAAAGTCTGCGGCAGAGGAGGGGCCCTGAGAGGCTCAGGAAACCTCAGGCAGCTCAGGAATTTGGGTAACATGAAAGGCAGCGCTTGGGTCAGGCCTCCACACTGTGTGTTTGCTGTTCTTTTAGTTTCACGCTGCCTTCCTCACCTGATACCGCCATTGTCCTCTGGTAATAATAATAAAAAAAAAATGAGGCTTTAGAGAAGCGGGTTTGCACACCACATGCACGCACACGCACACACGCTCACACTCCATTTGGGACCTTGGATTAGATCACTTATCTGTTGCTCTAAAGCAAGACTCCCTGTCCTGGTACAGCTCCAGGTGCAGCAAGTCACGGCCCCAGCATCTCTGGAGTCGAAGATGCAGGGCACACGGCAGGGATACAGGGTAAGTACCGTTCTGGCCTGCAAAGCTGGGGTATTTCCCAGGGACCCCAAGAGTAACGGCAGCACCACCCTCCTCAGGCCATGCACACCTGCCAACAGCCTGGACAGGAGTATGCAGCATGGCCACTGGCTGAGTGGCTTTTCAGATGATGTCCCAGCCACCTTGACAAACCTCATGCTGCTCTGGTCTCGGGAGCCAGGGCACAGCTTTGCCCCAGATAAAAGGATCTCTCGTGACTCCAGTGTGACTCTTAAAATTTTTTCACTGTCCATTTTTTAAAGAATTATGTGTATATATGTGTGTCCATGTGTGGGTGTGCACCTGAGTGAATGGCCCACAGGGGTCAGAGGTGCTGTAATCTCCCTGGAGCTAGAGCTACAGTGGCTTGTGGTGGCTTCTAGAAACTGGCCTTGGGCCTTCTGCCAGAGCAATATGTGTTCTTAATCTTTGAGCCTCTCCAACCTCTCCATTATTGTCTTTAATACCCAGACCGAATGAACAGTACTTTCACCATCAATAGAGGTCTGTGTCCCCAAAGGGTAGGGAAGGTCACCTCAGCTTTTAACATGCAGAGGTCTGCGATGAAATGTCTGGCCTGGGACACCTCCTGGACTGAGGGATAGAAGGGCAGGATCACCAATACTACTACGCCCCGATGAACTCATGTCCTCAATGCTGACAGTGCTGAGGTGGGGATGGGAGGGTGTCAAGGGCAGCTGCAGAAGCTCAAACATCTTAGCTTTGGGGTCCTAACTCAAAGGGCCCAGCGACTTTAGCCCTTATAACGCAGGAATGGTGACCCTGCTCCACAGCTGGCCCACACAGTGTCTACTATTTGGCCTGTGACCAGCACTATTTCTTGCCACTAGTGACTCCGAATCTCTGAAGCTCCTTCAGTTCCTCAAGTCTCCAGCCTCCGGCTCTCCCACCCCCCCCTGGCCCTCCCACCCCCCCCCTGGCCCTCCCACCACCCCCTGGCCCTCCCACCTCCCCCTGGCCCTCCCACCTCCCCCTGGCCCTCCCAGTGGTCCTTCCTGACTGGATTGTCTTCCAGCTAACTCCTGCACATCCTACACCTCCCCAAACAGACCTCAATTCCTTCAGGGAGCCTTCCCCAGTGTCCCGTCTGGGTGGTCCCTGTGCTTCCGCGTCAGAGCATCCATACACAGATGAGTCTCCGCCTTACCCTGGCCCTCACTGGACTGTGGGCAGGAATAGATCCCATTTTGCTCACTAGCACATCTGCAGCAGCACACACGGTGCCTGGAGGGGAGGCTGACGACACATCTGCTGAGATTATTAACTGGAATAACCATAATTTTTAAATTGCTCCAATAGGATAATAGCCACCCTCTGTCCCTTTCAAGACAAAGTCCCTTTCAAAAATAAGGACTGGGCTGGCAGAATAGCTCAGCAGGTAAAGGTGCCTGTCACCAAGCCTGGCAGCCTGAGTTTGAACTCCAGAACCCACATGATGGGAAGAGAAAATGACCTCCCATAAGCTGTTCTCTGACTTCCATACTAAGGTTGTGGCATGCATGGATGGACATGTGTGTGTGTGCATGCATGAGTGCATGCGTGCACACAAACACACACACACATAAATAAATAAATAAATAAATAAATAAATAAATAAATAAAATGTAATTTTTAAAAAAATACACTGTCCTTCATACAAGAATAAAGTCTCAGGCCTCGCCTTATCTGACAAAAGTATGTATTATTCCTATTTGGGCTGGAGAGCCAGAGGTAGCTCCTCTTAGAGTTCTTATATCTACCTTTGTTCCAGGCTTGGGAAACCAGAATATGCCTCCTCAAAACATGAAGTGGTGGCTGAAGAGATGGAGTAGCACTTAAGTGTACTGACTGCTCTTCAAGTAAACCCAGATTCAATTCCCAGAAGCACATGGTGGCTCAAAACCACCCATAACTCCAGCTCCAGGGGAGTCAATGCCCTTTCCTGGCCTCTTTGAGCACTAGACACACATACAGGCAAGGCCCACACACATAAAACAATAAGTAATTTTTAAAACATGAAAGATTAGTGAAGTAAAGACAATGGAGAAGCAGGTCCAAGCTAGAGGATCAGAAGTTCAAGACCATCCTCAGCTACATAGTAAGGCTGAGGCCAGCCTGGGCTACATAAGACCCTGTTCTCAAAAATTATTGTTCTTTATTAAAGCTGTTACATAAACAGGGACTCAAAGCCAACTGTTTGAAAAGTTCTTGTTCCCTGGATTCTCTCCTGCATGTGAGAACACATGTTTTAATACACTTGTTTGTTTTTCTCGTTAATCTGTTACAGGGATCTGTTCCAACTAAGAGCTTATGGGGGTTGAAGAAAAGTTATTTTTCTTCCTCTCTGTTGGCGTTAGGCCCTGACTATGGTAGAGTTCTTGGCATAATTCAGCTAACCTGCTGGCATCCTGACATCTCCCTGGGTGCCCATCCCTGAGATGACACGAGCCCAGGCAGTAATAAGGAAGGAAGGCTCCATGGAGACTGCAGCAATATAGCATCCAGCTTAGGGCAGAGGGTGGGAGGTTGTCTTCCTTCAATAGCTTTCTGATCTTAAGTCAAGGGGGTGAGGAAGAGAGCAGAGATCGAGGCTGTGGAAAGACCTGGGGGTCGGCTGACTGGAGCCAGCCTCCTCCAGTCTGTACCCCCAGAGAGACAGGACCAGGGCCAGGAAAACTGCCAGCAGAAGGCTCAGCCTGCTACACCGAGAGACCCAGGAAGGGCAGCAAGCTCCCTGGAGACTGCTCCTTGCCTCCTTGGCTTTGAAGCTCAACGACAGCTCTATCACAGCAGAAAGAGGGCCGAGAGATTCCCATCCAGGTGATGTTTCCTGCTCTGCACCTTTCTGTGGGTGCCGGCCGCCCAGGCTTGGGAGTACAGCTGCCTGCATGGGTCTAGCAATCATGCTCGAATACCTGCTGTATTGCTGCATGGCTAGATGTCAGGCACCACTGCAGACGCTGAAGACGGAAATAAGCAAGTGAGTGTCTGCACGTTAAGTGCTTACATCTCAGGCAGTGACCGGAGTCTTTATCACAAGCCTTTCACAGGGCTGTTTCCACCAAGACCGTGGTTTTATTGGGAACTATTCTACAGTAGATGGTACTACATCATCAGCCACTTCTTCTGAGACCATCAAGACTGTGCTCTCACTGGGAGAAGGACCAGATTTGACTCCCCTCTGGATACTTTAAAGAGACTAGGACAGAACCTGGACTGTAGTAGCTTTATGGTCACCAAAAGGGGGGCCCCAGGAGAATTTATCCCCAAACCCAGGAACCTCACCCCTTGTAGTGAAAGACCTTGCAGTACCTATGGAAACAGAGTGAGGACAGCAGATGAAAGATCTGGCTGTGTGAGTGACATGGTAGCTTCACATGCTGAGCTGCTGTCAAGGGAAGAAATATAATGGGTGGGTGTCCACTCATATGAGTGAAGGGTGTTGTATTGGCTAGTTTTATGTCAATTTGACACAAGCTAAAGTCATCTGA
Source organism: Peromyscus eremicus (assembly GCF_949786415.1). Taxonomy (NCBI): domain Eukaryota; kingdom Metazoa; phylum Chordata; class Mammalia; order Rodentia; family Cricetidae; genus Peromyscus; species Peromyscus eremicus. The sequence goes on from NC_081419.1 coordinate 76,366,258, forward strand.
GAAGAGGCAACCTCAAATAAGAAAATGCCTCCTTAAGATCTGGCTGTAGGCAAGCCTGTATGGTATTTGCTTAACTAGTGATTGATGGAGGGAAGGCCCAGCTCATTGTGGGTGGTGTCATCCCTAGGCTGGTGGTGGTCCTGGGTTCTATAAGAAGGAAGGCTGAGCAAGCCTCAGGGAGCACGCCAGTAAAAAGCACCCCTTTATTGTCTCTGCATCAGCTCCTGCCTCCGGGTTCCTGTCCTGCCTGAGTTCCTGCCCTCACTGCTTTGAATGATGAACTGTTCCATGGAATGGTGGGTGAAATAAACCCTTTCCTCCCCAAGTTGCTTTTGTTCATGGTGTTTGATGATAACAATAGTAACCCAGACTAAGGCTGGCATAATTTTTTAAAAAAAAATACAGTTTCTAGTATTAGATACAAGAAAATTAATGTCCAGGCACATTCAAAGATCAAAGGTATGGATAAGACAGGTAACTACTACAGGGGCCGGGATCAGTCTCTGAGAAAGACTGGTAGAGGGGCAGGATTGCTGCCACATGGCCTAGGAACATCTGTAATTAACAAACCAAGATTTGCACCGGCCTTCACTGACACAAAGCGCTAGGCAGACAATCGGTGCTCAGTACCATGTAGTGGGTATTATTATCCCCAAGCCTCTAGACTTTAGAGCTATGTTCTTCTTACCCAGTGAGTACGTGGGGCCTGTGCAGCTGCGGTCCCCACTGATGCCAAGGAAGGGAGACACCACCTGCTTCACCAGCTCCTCCAGCTGCAGATAGCCCTCACTTGGGCCTGTGGGCTCGTGAACACTCTACAAATAAACACCCAAGACAGATAAAGGTTAGTGAGAAGTGTCGCAGCTGTGGACACCTGTCAGCGCCTGCCAGTGGCCCTCCTCCGAGTACAAGGCAGTGTTGGTCACAGTTAGGCTCCCGGTGGTTAGAATGAAGGAAACAGGCCAGAAGCGCTGGTCGTCTGTCCCAAGTCAATGGATGAGAATGAAGGAGCACAGGAAATGGAGACGAGGAATAGGAGGAAGGGGAAGGATGAATGCAAGACTTGGAGCTGGATGCCTCTCCCAGGTCCACGGGCCATGGGGACGCAGCTTGCACTGACCCTTTCAGAGGCAGCAGTCCCCAATCCTCAGCCCCTCTGCCAGGCTGCCTAGCAAAACACAAATGACAGCTTTTCCTGACCCAGGACAAAATGAAGATGCAGGGCCCTGAGGTGAAAAATTAATAAGAATGCTGAGTGGAAGATGAGAGATTAATTAAACCAGAAACGAAGAGGCAAGTGGATCTCTGAGTTCAAGGCCAGCCTGATCTACAGAGCAAGTTCTATGACAGCCAGAGCTACTGCATGGAGAAACCCTGTCTCAAAAAAAAAAAAAAAAAACAAACCAAAACAGTATCTGGGTTCTCCCAGGACAGTGTATGTAACATAGTCCTAACTATGGCTCTAAAGGGGCAGGTGGCAAGGTCCAACAATTATGCCACCCACGGAGGAGTGGAAAGCTTACCCATAGCACACAGGCACTTCACAAAAGCACTGTATGTGAGCTGGGTGGTAGTAGCACATGCCTTTAGTCCCAGCAGAACCAGGCACATCTCTGTGAGTTTGAGGCCAGCCTGGTCCACAGAGTGAGATCCAGGACAGCCACCAAAGCTACACAGAGAAACTCTGTCTCTAACAATCTTTCCAATGACCAGAAATAAAGACCAGGAGGAGGCTTAGGAAACTTGCCTAGTATAACACAGCCAACAAATGATAAGAACAAAGAACAATAACAACAAAAAAAACCCCTAGACTGGAACCCAAGCTACTGGGCTCTGAGCCCACGTGACTGTCACTTGTTACCAGGTTAGAAAATGGAGGAAGAGCACTGAAAAGTCCAGGACAGGAGAGAGGAAGAGTTTCAGCAGTCCAGCAGGGCCGGAGCCCTCACGCTAAGCCTTGGGTAAAAGCCAACCAAAATAAATGCATGGCAGCCAAAACGGGAAAGGGGCTGGCAAAAACCTGCTTCCTAGAAAACCAGCAGCTAGAGCTGGAGAGATGGCTCAGTGGTTAAGAGCACTGGCTGCTCTTCCAGAGCACCCGGGTTCAATTCCCAGAAACCACATGGTGGCTCACAACCATCATATAGTGGGATCTGATGCCCTCTTCAGGCAAAAATTCAATAGAGCACTTATATACATAAAATAAGCAAGAAAAGATGTGTGTATTCTGGATATTATTGCATATCAGTGGGATAATATAGTATGTAGCCTTAAAAAAAAGAAAAACCAAATAAATATTAATAACAATAAATAAAAGTGACAGTTACACTTTAAAAAAAAACCAGCATGTTCCCTGTGAACTATTTCTCACTGGAAAGGGTGTGAAAATGTGCTCTCCTGATGAGGGATGGCAAAGACCCAGAGACCACCAGGAAAGGGACAAGGGCCTAAGGAGGCTCCAGGGGTCTCTATAGCCAGAAAGATTATCTCCTCAAATTCTCCAAAACAGACCCTGAATGGCTTTCCTTAAAAACAACACAAAGCTCACCATGGCCCCCAAGTTGTCTGTGGAGTGAAGCAGGCTGGTCCCGCTCCTGCAGATTAGGGATTGGACGGATGAGATGTGGTTCCTAGGAAACAGACTCTCCCTTGGTCCTCCTCAGCTACATCAAATGAGATGCAGATGCTTGGGTGTTGGGTGGTTTAAGGAAACAAAAAACCTAAGAAGAAGCTACAGGTGTATGCAGAGCTTGCAGTCTGGGACTAGAAAGGGAGGGAAGAGACAAATGCAGAGTAAGTGACTATTCACTGGGATGAACTTGACTGTGGCCGTGGGAATAGGCATGGCAATCGCCACACACTGCTCTCCACTCCCCTTGAGCTCAAGCATGAGAATGCTTAGCGCTGAAAATGAAAAGGATAAGAAAATAAGCTGCTTTACTTAGGAAGGCCTGCCCAAACCAGAGGGGGGTACTCAAGGCAGTAGGAAAAAAGGGGGGCAGGAATCAAACCAGACCTCAGGGCAGAGCATTCCAAGCCATAAACCACCTTTATTAGGTCTCAAAGTCTAATAAAGGCTTTCTTCTTCTTTTATTTTTATTCTCTTGCTAGTTCTCATCAACTTCTTCTCTAGCTTTTCCCCCAGAAGAGAAATGACAGGAAACAGAAGTGGCCAAAGGCAGGAGGCAAATGGATGATAACCCAGCTTGGAGCTGGGTAGCTCTCCCAAGGACACGGCCTGTGAGGGCATCCTCAGCCTTCTGCCCCACCGCTAGCCCACTTAGCAAAACACAGCCCATAAATGACAACTTTTCATGGCCCAGTATGAAACAAGATGCTGAGCCCTACAGTCAAAAATTATTAAGAATGTTGAGTGGGAGATGGGAGACTATTAAACTAGGCACAGGGCCCTCCAAGGACAATGTCACACATCTTGCCTCTTGGGCAGGGCCCCATACTGATGGAAGGCCTCCCTCATCATCTGGGGGGGGGGGACCCCTTGAGAACAGGAGCTCTCTACCTATAGCAGGAGATGCCTTTGTATCTTCCTATAAGGGAGGGATTGGCTCAAGAATGTTTGGAAGGCTGGTGGAAAGAGAGAGCTGAAGTCTGAGGAAGGCTCTTTTTCTTTGTATCAGAGTCAGGTTATTTTGGGAAAATTATTCCCAGGTCTCATGTCCTGTGGAGAGTAAGGGCCTAGAAAAGAACAGACAATTGACAGTACATTCCCTGTAGCAGGCGTGGCTCCAGAGTGGATTCCCTGAACATTCTATTCTGACTCCCAAGCTGCTGCCCCTCAGGCCCCAGAAAATAGATTTGGACCAAGGAAAGACCTACATTGACTGTTGTCATCCTCCTGCCTCAGGTCTGTGAGATCCAAGGGAGGAAGGCTCCAGGAGATCTAGTCCCAGGAGGTGCAGAGGGAAATGATGCCAAGTGCCCCACCCTGGAGTGTGACCATCTTACAAGTTCTTAGGGTGTTTCCAGTACCTAGGAGCAGACAGGAAGGAAGGCTAAGAGGACAGAGCGAGAGTGAATGAGGAATGGCTGACTGGTCCAGCTCCCATGGATCAGTCTGTACTCCTGTCAGTTAGCTAACGTCTCTGATCGTCCACCACCTTGACGAGGGAAAACCAAGGAGACCCACAGCAGAGACTGTTTCGTTGCCCAATTTTCCAGAACTTCAACACAGCCACGGAGCTTCTCTAGCTTCACTCTTTTATAAGAAGAAGCCACCATGGTCCTCAAAGGCCATGGACTTGGGTCCTCTTCAGTAAAATCTTACTAGCTGGCTCCGTCCCTTTCTGAACTTTTATGATCAAGACTGGGCTGCGTGCTGAGGGTGCAAGCGTGAGGAAGGAGCTGAAGATTTTGCTTTGACTGTTCCAGACAACAGTGTTTACAACAGAGAGAAAGTGAGTATCAAGATCCCAGCCCCACAGGGACCAAGAAGGCCAGAGCACCAGGTAAGCCAGCTTCCAATACCTGATGGAAAGGTGGAAGGGGCTGAAGGTCCAGGGGCCATCTTGAGCAGATTTCCTAAGATCAGACGGAAGAAGTTGCAGGTACACAGCATGGTGGGTAAGTTGGACAGGGCAGAGTAGATGGAAGTTCTGGGGCATCTTCAGGGGCTTTAAAGGGTGGTGACATGTGTCATCAGGTTGTTCTACACAGGACCCAGACCCTCAAAAGGCTTTCATGGATAAAAACAGGTCCTCCTGCAAGTGGGGAAAAATCCTCAGAGGGCAACCACATCCACAAATAGAAAGGGATGTGTAGTAGTTAACGTCACTGTCAGAATGGAAACCCCCACCCCTGGGGAGCATGCCTGCCTGTCTGTGAGGGCTTATCTAGGTTATAGAGGTGGGAAGACCCACCCTACACATGGACAGCACCATTCCCTGGGCTGGAGTCTCAGGCTGCATGGAAAGAGGAACCCAGCTGAGTACCAACATCCACCCCTCTCTGCTTGCTGATACAGATACAAGATATGGTGGGGGCAGCTGCCGCACCTTCCTGTTGCCATGGCTTCTGTGCGGTGATGACTGGAAACCTAAATGACCCTTCCTCTTTTAAGTTGTTTTTCTCAGGTATTTTGTCACAGCAAAAGGGGAAGTAACTAACGCTGGATGCCTCCCTGGAGGGTTATACGCACAAACAGAAAGTGGAGCCCGGCTTCCTAACCCCACTCCCAGAATCCTCAGGGGCTCCTTTTCTACACACCATATGTGGGAGCTAAGCTCTGTGTTCAGTACTTCAGATGCAAGCTGCAGACACTTTTCCACGCCTATCCCTTCCTTCCCTCCTACAAAAAGGCCGGACCTAGACTGATAGCCACCGTCATCTCTAAGATGACCCTTCCTCTTTTCTGATTACAGGAAAGGGGAATACGCAGAAAGACGGCCCCAAGATAACCAAAAGCACAGTAGCTGGGGGAGGTGGGGCTGGTGGCGTTCCTCCAGTCATCAAGAGCCTGGTGGAGACTGGAACCTGAACTGCACAGCCATCCATGGGGAAGGACTCCCCAGGGCAGGTGGGTTCCACCTGACCTCACTCAGTGTCACAGCTGACTGGGCAAAAGGGATCCCCAAACCCAACATGCACCGATCAGATCCGTTGCCCCAAGAAGGAAGCAGGATGTTCTGAGTATTAGAATCTTAGCGCTTCTTCCCAGCTGAGGGATTTCACTCAAGTGCAGAAGTGTCCTGTTATTGTTTCCTCATCTGGAGCATGGGAATAACAACAATGCTGACCTCATAAAATGGTTGTTTGGATAGTTTAAGAAAACAGTACATTTATAGTCCTTGTGCCTGCACCTGGCAAACAACCAGAGCCTGAGAAGTGTTAGCTCATCTTCCTGTTGCAAATTTAGGATCGGGATGAGAAGACAGCCTGGAGCCATCTGGGTAGTGTCTCGCTGGAAACAAACACCATGGCGCGTCACATGTAATCGGATCCAAATAATTCCACAAACAGCGACAGACCAAGTCTAGCAGCAACCAGGCAAGGCCACAAGAGACAGCATCACAAAAAATAAGGAAGAATCATCCAAACAGAGACCAGAAAGTGACCAGAGCTGGTGGCTCTGAGACCTGACATGGTCTTGCTTTGCCATGATGCCCATTTAGGAGTTCTAGGTCTATCTTGACTACTATGGTAGATACTTTGGTATTATTTGCACTCCTTGGCTCCTAGACATGGTTGAAGAGTACAGAAGGATGTCTACTCCTCACTAGCTGGCACCACAATGAAAGCCTACCTGTGTGCTCAAAACTCTGGGCTGGGTGGGTGCTGAGGTCAGAAGCATGAGGGAAATGTTTAGGATATGCCTTGACTGTCCCAGACCACAGGGCATTCAGAACAGAGGGAATGCAAGCACCCAAATCCCACCCTCCCAGGGACTGAGAAGGCCACAGCACCCAGTAAATCAGGTTCCAGGTCTTTCCCCCCTTATTCCAATGCCAGCACCGAGGACAGCACTGGGGTCCTGATGGGTGTACAGCAAATACATGAGCCAGTGACCCAAGAAACACATACGGACAAGAAGGACGCACAGCTCAGCTACCCGGCTCTGCTGTTAGACCTCCTCCCCACCTCCATCAGGGCTGGATTATTTCACTCCTGGCTGGCATGAGGAGCAGGCCTCCCCCAGCGCTCACCTGCAGAATGAGCAGCATTTGTATAACGGATGAGGGCAGCTTGGACTGTGCCAACAGCAGCAAGTCACCCAGCTTCACCTTCAGCAGGACCAGGTCCCGGAAGCCCAGCAGGGAGATCTGGCGGATGGTCAGCTCCTGTCCCTAGGGAAGAAGACAGGTGATGTGGTGAGAGGTGAGTGCTTGCTGGATCCCCACCAGCCTCAAGTAGTTCAGGGGAAGTGTTTGCACTCAGGATGGACTGGACAGGCATGTGCAAAGCCTGTGGGCTGTCCCAGAAGACCCAGATCATGTTTCCTCTGGCATTAAGACAAGGTATGGATCAGCGTGTTTTTGATAACCCAAAGATGATACAAGACACATATTATAGGGGCCATGCTGTCAGGAGACTCCAGTGGTTGGCAAGGAGAGAGAGGCAAGGAAGGTGGGAGAAAGAGACAGAACAGATTATGACTCTCCCCCCCACCACCACCACCCCCCACTTCAAGGCTGCTTTCTCAATTTCATCTGCTAAATATTTAAGTGCTCATCACAGGTCAGGCAACATCAGCCCTTACGTGGTTACATAAGATGTTAGACTCTTACATAATCACAAGTAACTAAGGGAAAGTGATTTGTAAATAGAAAAAGTGTCACTACTTATTGGAGTAGTAGGCAGGAGATTAAAAATACCAAGAGTCACGAGGGTTTACATTTGCTGGACTCTGTGTGCTAGGCAGGATCCTAAGCACTTAGATGTAAACAGTGCATGTCATCTCCACTTCTGTGGTTTGTGTGTGTCCTTCTCAAACTCATCTGCTGGAACCCTGGGACTTAGAGAGGCATTTTTACATTTTTGAAGATGTATTTGCATGTATGTGTCGTGGGGAGGGATAAACTTGACAAACCCCCACTGTCTTGATTAAATATGACTCTTCCCTGTGCCTATGATGGCACTTCAAAGTGAGATCAGCACAGGAACCAGCAGACAAGACAAACCAGCGGCTCTCTCCACGCGGGTGGGCATCCTCCAATCAGCTGAGGCCTCTTCAGAGCTTGCTGTATGCTGTCTGTCTGTGGAGCTGGGGCCTGGACTCTCCTTAGAGGCCCCGCCACGCTGTTCTCTGTCTGTGGTATTAGTAACCTTCTAGTAATCAGACTCCAGCAATCCTCAATGGTCCCCCTCAAAGTCATCTGAGATGTTGCAATGTATACCTCAAGGTTTTTTTGTTTTTCTTTCTATAGCATTAAAATGATTACAAATTACAAATGAAAGGTTCTTTTACTTGGTCTTTGTTAGGTCTCAGGGAGTACATATGTCTATAAATGACATTCTTGGCTTAGCTCAAGCTGGACTAGAGGATTTCTGACTGTTAGATAAAACCCAGCATTTCCTAGAAACTTGTGGAATGGTTTCCACCCATCAAAAGGAGTAATTTCCCTAGCCTCTGGCAGAAGGGACATATGGCTCTCCATTGACATATACCAGAAGTGGTTCCATATCAAAGCCCATGCAGGCCTCCAGGCTCCCTCAGTCCTTATTCACAAGTACTTGTTATACATTTCAAGGCCCCCACACTAGAGTTCTGGCCCTTCTCACTCCCCTAACTCCTCCTGCACTGTGCTAGCTCCCAGGCTATTCCAGGTCCCTTTATAAGGGCAAGGTGTTTCCTTGTTACAATCCCCCCATCTCTGCAATTCTCTTCCCCACCATTCTCTCTCTCTCTCTCTCTCTCTCTCTCTCTCTCTCTCTCTCTCTCTCTCTCTCTCTCTCTCTCTCTCTCTCTCCTCCCCACTTCCCTAGCTCATGTCCAGTCTGCTGCTTCTTTTTCTCTCGGCTCTGGACTCTTCCAGATGCCTCTGGATGTTCTCTCTCTCTTATCCACAATAAAAAAAAAAAAACAAAAAAAACTTCCCCCTAATCACAGAGTAGACATCTCAGTGGTTTCTTTACTGTGTCCCTCACATACACTCTTAGTCATTCACTACCTAAAAAGTTGAGAAGCTGGGATTACCCATGCTTGGTAGCTAGATGGCTAGGATGCACCACCCAACACTAGCCTTCATTACTCTGTTTATGCCAGGCTACTTGATGATAGAGGATGCTGGGGGAGGATGGGAACTGTTCAACTTTCGTTCATGGGCCTCTGTGGTATCCGTAGTAGAACTGCTTGATATAAGTCATGCAAGACAGAGAAAGGGAAAAAGGCAGGCAAGGGCAAGCAGACATTTAGAAACTAGTCTGAATGTCAGTCTGGAGGAAAGAGGAGACAGCAAGGAACAGGAGGGCAAGTCCAGAACTCCCCTCCCCCACCAGCAACTGCAGAACTACTCTGCATAACTGGAAGCCCCTCAAGGCCACCCAGGCACTGGGGGCCTTCCACTTGCCAGCCACAGGGATGACTCCTGGGACTTTGTCATTTTGTTTTGGATTTCACTTTTAAATCATTAGGTAACAGATATTTCTAGGCTATGATTCAGTTAGGACAGGGTTCGGGCAAGCAGAAGTCACCTTCCGTATATCCATACAAGAAACCACCCTTCAAAGGCTTGTATTTATCTTCTGGATTTTTCTAGAAAGTTTTTACCTCTATAAAGTTAAACACATAACCTTTAAACACACATAGAGACCGTAGTTTGCATGCCTTTATTTAGCTTAGTTTAACTTGGACATCTTTGCATATCAGCCCATTTTGCTTTTCCCTTGCCCCATATTACCTTAAGGCCGCACAGTATTCTAATAAGTGAGTATACTCTAACTGCCATTTCTTCAACTAAAACTCCTTTTATACTACAACAATGCTGTAGTAAACGTGTTTATCCATGATTCTCTGGACACTTTGGTTAGTGTATCCTGATTGCTGCCACTCTTTCAAAGAAAACAGACACTATCAAAACCACCTTTAAAAAGGGATGGGGAGATGGTGCATTAAAGTGAGTGCTGAACAAGCCTGAAGACCTGAGTTTTAGCCCCCAAAACCCACATTCAAAAGACCAGAGGCAGTCTGTAATCTCGAAACCAGATAGGCAGAGCCAAGCAGATTCCTAGGGCTTCCCAGTCAGATAGCCCAGCCAAATCAGCGAAATAACAAGCTTGGGAAGACCCTGTCTCAAAAAGGGAAGGGCATCTGACATTGGCCTCTGGCCTCTACATATATGTTCACACATGTGCATGTGTGCAGGTACACACACACACACACACACACACACACACACACACACACACACACCTGGGCACACACATGTTTTCTGGATACTGCCACATTAGCCTCTCAAAAGAATGAGCCGACTCACGCTCCCAGTGAGTATATGGGAGCACCTTTTCTCACACAATGGAGGGGATGGAGATGACTGTTGAAGTGGGCAAATGTGGGCATTCAAAGAGCAACCCATTCCAAACCCACTGGCTTGGCCAGGCCAGAGAAAAACAGATCCAGACAATTAGGGCAGCATCTCTTACTGAACCTTTCAATCCAGGCTGCAATGTGGAGCTTTACATCTATGGCCCCAGCAGCCACAAAGGCTTTTCCACAGGCAAAATCTGTCTTCTCAGACTGTCAGGAAATGCACTGGAAGGGAGACATGAGGTGCCCAGTTTATTCTAATAGAAACAAGTCAATCGCTGCTTCCTGGGACTTCTATTCACAGCCATTAACCAAGGCCCTGGGGTGTCCTCAGACTGATACAGCAGAGAAAGGACACCTACTCATTCAAAAGCAAAAGCAAGTCTATCTCGGTCCTTGAAACAGAAAATCACCTCCACGGTACCCAATGTACAGGCCGCCCACTTTGGGTGCCTTCTACCTTGGTGCCCATGTGTTATAGGCTCCCCTCACCCCCTTTGAATAGTCCATCTTTGCTTTGAATCTATGCCTCTCCCACTCAGTCTCAGCTAGCAAATAAAATGTGTCTGCACAGGCAGATGCCATTCAAGGTCAGCAGGGGAAGAAAGTGGCCAGGGCGTGAGGGCCACTTAGTTGCTGGGGGTGAGAAAAGTGAAATGAGCAATACTTCATATTGCCAGAGCTGACTGCTTTTTAAGAGAATCAAAACAGAACCATCCTAGGTCTGGAGGACTGTGCTCCTGCCTGGCTCTGAACCCCTCCGTGCCCATCCCGACCCACACTTCACATTCTATAACCATCACCATGTCCTAGCAGTTGCTACACAAAAGACCCTGATTTGCACATCCCTTTCCTTTGAATTATAAACAGATCAAACACAAGATACCGGTTAAATTCTGTTTTCACATACACGTGCGTCAGAATCCATTCTTTGACATTTATATAAAATTCAAAGTTAAGGCAACACCTTGTATTTTTATTTGCTACATCGGCGAACCCTACCCTCAGGTCTCTCTCTGAGGACCTGCTGCTCGCTAAGGGGTGACCGCTGCAAGGGAAAGGGTATCTGTGGGGGCAGAAGCTGCAGGGTCTCCAGCCCCACTGGTCCAGACTGAGGCTGATGAGAGGAACGGGCTACAGGCTACTACATGCACTGTGTTGCAGGAGCCGTGAGAGGCAAGTCTGCAATGGGAAGTGACATCACTAAACAACATTTTAAATATTGGGTATGGAGCACAAGGCATCCCATACTCCTTTAAAACACCGTGAGTGCAAGCAATCTCCCGGGGCCTTCGCTGTGGAATGAGGAAATTCCAACCATTGCTGGTGGCTCGGTTTCCAGTCCGCTTATTACACTCACCCTTCAACAAAGCCAGACCAGCCAAAGAAAAGCCTTAACCCCAGGGTGGCGAGAGGAATGTGAGCAAGCTGCAGGTATGTGAGAGCAATTTGGGAGAGGAATAGCTGGCCAATTAAACTAGGCTGCCTGGACAGCAGGGTTCAGAGACCTGCCTGTCTCCTGCAACCACTGAGGTTAGGATGTGTGGCTCTACTGACTTTTATTTATTTTATTTATTTATTTGTTTGTTTGTTTGTTTATTTTGGTTTTTCGAGACAGGGTTTCTCTGTGTAGCTTTGCGCCTTTCCTGGAACTCACTCTGTATCCCAGGCTGGCCTCGAACTCACAGAGATAAGCCTGCCTCTGCCTCCCAAGTGCTGGGATTAAAGGCGTGCACCACCACTGCCCGGCTCTACTGACTTTTAAATGGATGGTGAATATCTGAATTCAGAGCCTCATGCTTGCCATGGCAAGCTGTTCACTGTCGAATAGCCTTCCCTAACTCCCACATTCTAGAAAGACACGTATTATCATTATTACTTTAAATTACATGCATAGGCTTGTGTCTCTGTGGGGGCTTATGCTTATGAGTACAGGGACCCATGGAGTTCCGAAGAGGGCACTGGCTCCCCTGAAACTGGAGTTACAGGCAGTTGTGAGCCATTCTACATGAGTGTTGGGAATTGCACCCAGGGCCTCTAAAAACCATTACAAATTCTTAACTGCTGTATTATCTCTCCAGCCCTAAATCCCAATCCCACACTTTTCAGGGACTGAATGGTGCTGTGTACAAAGTTAAACACCCCCCGAACTAACACTGCAGAACTCCAGCCTGCCCATCCCCCACTCCTCACCCAGCACGGTTAGCTCATGCAGGTCTTCGGGTGAGAGTCCATCACAGACAGCAAGGAACGGTATCCTTCCCCATGACTTCCAGACAACAGTAACTTGCTTAAAATGTGTTTCAAGGAGACCGGGGTGGAGGTGGGGGTGGGGGTGGGGGTGGGCAGCAGAGTATAAGAGGGTGAATATGATAAAAGTGCATTAGACACACATGTGAAGCTATCCGAAAGAACCAAGACTTTCTGATCAATGTGCACTAATAAAGTATTTGAAAATTGCGCTTCAAAGAGAATGCCAGTGAGGAGAGGCGGAGTGAGAACGGAGAAGAAGGAAAAAGAAAACCCACCCTGCTCAGTATATATACCATCCAAACCACAAGGCCAACAAGATCCTTCAAATGGCTGGTTATATATAAGACTCTCTTTACTTGAAGTTGGGGGCTAAATATAGACGCAGAGAGTCCTCAGAAGCCCTCCAGCGCCCTTTCTCACCAAGGTGCCCACCTCTAGACTGTCGCCCTCTTAGCAAGAGGCCTGATCACCAAGGTCAGTGGAAGAGACAGGCTGTTGCATGCCAGTGACACTAACCTGAACCGGATAAAATATCGCCTGCAGGGTGGGGAGAGTCTCGGTGAAGAAGTGGTCCCAGACTTCAGCCAGAACCTCAATCCGACTGTCACCTACACATGGGAGAGAAGATGGGAGAAAGAAGAGAAAATGTCATCACTCCCAGGAGAGGCCACAGGACAGCTCCTCCTCAAATGTGGAGCTGCATACACTGCGGAACTCATACCCCGGAGCTGCTGACACCCAGGGTCTTTGTCAGGCTCCAGGGTCTTTGTCCCTGCTAAGTCCACCAGGAGATTTCCTCGAAGGATACACACAGCAATTGAAATCCAACGTCGCTGGTGAGATCCTGAATGTAAATTAAGGAACAGCCTTTGCAGGCCCAGTGAGAGGCTGTTTAAGCCACAAAGTATGACAGCGGTCAGTGTGTACCATGAAGTGGTACCCAGGGTTCACATGGTGGAAGCTCAGGCCCCAGGGTGGTGGGTGGGGAGTGCGGCTGCATGCTTGTAATCCCAGTACTTGGAAGGTAGAAGCAAAAGGGTCATGAGTTTGAGGCCAGCCTGGGCTATGTATAGTGAGTTTGAGGCTAGCCTGTGCTCTATAGTAAGGATGGCGGAAGAGAATATTTAAGAGGTGTGACCCAGTCAGAGGACATTGGGAGCCCTGACCTTGGAACAGACTAGTGTCAGGCTGCAGAGTAAGGCCCTTTTGGTGAGAGTTTTGAAAATGAGCTGTGTGGGAGGCCAACTCCCACCTTTCCAAGGGTTCTTATGAGAAGGAGAGAGGGATAAGAAAATATTAGATAGAAAGATAGCGAAGAGGAGAAAGACAGAAACACGGAATAGCTTTGGGAGGACCTGGGTCAATGCCCAATGTCTTTACTGTTTACTCAAAAGGGCTTTCTATAACAATGCCCCCTTGCTAGATCAAAACACACCATACAGCCAAGTGTAGACCCTTCCAAACACCTGGTAAACACACCCTAGATCAAATCATCTCCTTATGCAGGCCTGCTGGGTAAAGCAAGCTCAGATTGGTTTGCTCTGATGGGCATCCACAGAGCTGGTCTCTGGCTTCTGCTCTGGCTTCCTGGCTTCCCATGTAATCCCTTCCACACTTGCCTACCACCACAATGCCACCCATCATGAGGCTCCTACCAGAAGACACACCAAAGTGTTGAGCCTCCAAATCAGTGAGCCAAGTCAACTTCTTATTTAGAAAATGACCTTGGATTTTTTTTTTTTTAAATAGCAAAATTCAAGTGAGAAGCCTCAACTGGAAACACACAAATGTGCTTTTCTATCCCCAAACTCAGAAAAGGGAGGTGAAGGTTTACAACCACATGACAATCGATATCCACGAGTGTTTCCAGCATCTTCAGACACTATGCTAAACTACTGATCAGTACGATGTGAGTAGGCCCTGTTACCCCATCTTACAGGCTCAGAAACCACAAAGACCTACGCTAACAACTCACAGCTCAAAGGCAAAGCTCAAAGACCCTGACCTCATGGTCTTTATCTGACTGTATTGAAGGTTGTTTGCACAATTATACACTGATCTGTTTGCAGTTATACACTGCTCCATTTGCACAGTTGTTATCCACTGCTCTGTTTGCACAGTTATGCACTGCTGTTTGTAGTTATACACTGCTCCATTTGCACACTTGTTATATACTCCTCGGTTTGCAGTTATATACTGCTCTGTTTGCACAGTTCTACACCTGCACAGTTCTACACTGCTGTTTGCATAGTTGTATACTAATCTGTTTGCACAGTTATACACTGCTATTTGCACAGTTGTTATCCACTGCTCTGTTTGCACAGTTCTACACTGATCTGTTTGCACAGTTATACACTGCTGTTTTCACCATTGTACACTGATCTGTTTGCACAATTATACACTGTTGTTTGCACAATTATACATTGCTGTTTGCACAGTTGTACACTGCTCTGTTTGCACAGTTATATACCTGCACAATTACATACTGCTGTTTGCATAACTGTACACCGATCTGTTTGCACAGTTATACACCGCTGTTTGCACAGTTGTGCACTGATCTGTGTGCACAGTTATACACTGTTGTTTGCACAGTTGTATACACTGATCAGTTTGCAGTTATACACTGCTCCGTTGGCACAGTTACATACCTTGGCCTGATTCTGGGTTTGAGCTGTCAGGTGAGAAGCAGTAAGACGATCTACAGTATCACCTTCACCCACTGTTGCACCATAGCTGGGAGGCACCTCCTGACAGTGCCTGCTCACCCCTGGCACCAGGAAGCCAAATACCACCCACAGGCTAAAGTACACAGGTCACCTCATGCCACTGAAGGGATGTGAGAGGAGAGGGCCTGGTTGAAGTAGCTGCTGCTTAATGACCTAGATAGCAGAGCTTATGGGCTACTGTCTGCTCATCCTGAGCAGAGAAACTGGGTCAGCCAAGACAAGACACCCAGAGATGTGTTTGGCAAAACACCACTAGTTCCATGGAACGAACCTTGATAGATTCATTTAGTGTCTCCCGTCTATTAATTTAATGGCCAATAAAGGCAGTAGCTGGGGAGAAAGCACAGAACAAGGGCACAGCTGGTCGCCAGCAGCTGCTGGGAGGTCAGGCTGGACGCAGACCCGTGCCATGCTCTGCCTTCCCTGGCAAAGCACTCATCAAGCGTTGCTGGAATTGTCCCAGGCTAGAACTTGAGAAGCTGAGACAGGTTTGTCCTGGGCCAGGTTTGTCCTTCTTATGTTTTAGGTGCAGAGCACCCAGCCAGACACATCAATAAACCACCAGGTAAAGGCCTTCATGGCAAGGAATGGCAAGTGCCAAATGTGTAGGTTTCTGCACATGCCAGGTCTCTCAGGGGCAGGAGGTTCCTATCTGACCCAAATAGGTGACATTCCAGTCAGTAAGCCTTTCTAGTGAGTAGGGACATTCCCTGTTTTCTCTTAGGAGAAGGACACTTCTACAATGTGGACTACACAACCACGAGGCTCTGTCTCCTCCTCCCGTGTCTTCATCCTCAGCTAGATTTCCCTCAGTCTTTGGACTGTGGCTATGCAGGCTTGATCTCAGCCCCTCATCTCACCGGGCTTCCTCAGAACACAGAGCCTTTGCCTATGATAATTCCTCTGTCCAGACTTCTCCTTCCCTCCCTCTTTGCCTAACGTGCCTGTTAATCCTCCTTGTTTCGGTTCAGATTTTATTCTTACAGTCTCGCTTTATTCCTCCAGTGAATCAAACCCCCTCCTGTGTATGTTAGTAGTACTAGTCTTGGTTACACTCATACCCAACCACTCACACGCAAATGACATACTAATACATGGTGACTTGATTCTTATCTGTTCCCACTTCCAGGTTAGCAGCCTCAGCGTCTAGCAAAGGACCTGGCATCCAATAAGTGACTGATCAGCCACACAGAACCACCTTGCAGATGTACACAATGCTCATGCCCTGCAGGGATGAGGCAAGGGAATCAAAGGGTCCAAGCTGAACCCCGAAGAGGAATGAAGGCTATTTTGGTGGCTGTGTTCATGACCCTTACCTGAAGCCTTTTACAATGAAGGGAAGGGGGGAGAACCCTGTGATGCAGGGCTGTGCCTACTTCCGTGCTAAGATGGAGGCCTCGTGGATGCTTAAAGGAGTCCTTCCACCCTGCAGCTGAGAGGTACGTGCTGGGAGGCTGGATCTGACTGATGGCTATGAAGGTCAGGAAGGAAAGAAGGTTCCAAAGAGTGTTCTGTCAGAGCAGCAGGCACAGACCAACAAAGGAAGAAAGAGGTAAAGGAAACAGGTAGCTTCATGTCCAGAAATAGTCCACCAAGTCAGAGTCAGCTCCCTACAAAGGTGAAGGTGTGAATGGAAAGTTCTAGATGTCTGTCATCGAATCTGCCCTCTGATATACCCCAGGAATCAGATCAGCGGCAGCAGCACACAGGTTGCTATCAAAAACATCCTGAAAAGCAAGGCCAGTACAGCTGTAGGAAAGACTGACAACATGGAGTCTCTCCTGTCCAGCAGCTGCCATCCAGTACGGCTGAACACAGTAACAAACCCAAGTACAAGTGCGAAGTGCCAGGGGACCTTCACCTAGGAATGGCACAGGGCATCCTGGTCATTCTTAAATTTTATTTTTTGTGACATGAGAGCCCTTTCAACCAAACAAAACTATTCTTGAAGTTCTAATACATGAAATCTATGAATCATTCTGTCTGAAGATGAGAATGTCTCTTACATGTCCTTCTGTGCCTGTTCTGTGTACAGAAAGGGCTCCAACACCACAACCCTAAGACTAGGAAGTCTCGTGGGAATGCCTGCAACGCATCACCAGGTCCGTGCTTTGGGTTTCCAAGCACAAAATCTTGGATGATCTTCGGTCATCCCATCTAAGCTCTATCTCTGAGTTTCCAATCTTGAGTCTATCTCTGATGATGGTCACTTATATCCATACTTCCACCTTCCTAATTTAAGGACATCTAATTCTTCTCAATGCCTGCTTTATAGAGCTGGTTTTACACATTTCCAGGAGCTGTAATAACGCCCCAGAAGATAGACATACAAGCGGAGTGGCCAGGAACAAGTGGTTCTTGTCCCTCCCTTGGCTGGAGGGCTACCTTCCACATCTGTGCACTAACCTGACTCCCAGATACAAAGAACTACTAAATTCTGGTCAAAACAGGTACCACTGACGGATGAACAGATGAAGAAAATGTTATCTAGCTATATACTGGAGTATATGACTTCAAAAACACATGGTATCTTCTGACATGTGACAACACATTCGGACTTAGAGGAGATTATGTCCAGTAAAAGAAGCCACTTACAAAAACGCAATTACTGTATGATCCCTCTTAGTCAAAACTCTGGAAGCAAGGCGTGAATGGTGGTGTAAAAACATGGGTGCTCAATGATGTGGAATTTCTAGTATTGAGGTGAAGAACTGGAGGCCACAACATAGAGATGATAAAAGTTAGTGCTGTGGACTGTGAGGTGGTGACAGGGGGACATTTTATATCATATGTTTTATTATAATTTCAAATGATTAATTTATGTTGTGTTTGTGTGGTGTATGAACCACATGCATACATGGGTGCAGGTGCTCAAGGAGGCCAGAAGAGGGAGTCGGATCTCCTGGAGCTGGAGTTACAGGCACTCACTTCTAAGTGCCTGATGTGGGTGCTAGGAACTGAACCGAGGTTCTCTGCAAAAACAGCAAGCATCCTTACCTGATGAACCATCTTTCCAGCCCTAGTTTCAAAGAATTTAAAGCCCTGGTTTTATTGCAGGATATTTGTACACTGTGTGAAGATGTATTGCTGTGATTGGTTTAATAAAAAAGCTGAACAACCAACAGCTAGGCAGGAGGTTAGGCGGAACTTCCGGGCAGAGCGAAGAACTCAGGGGATGGATCCAGGCGCCAGGATTTCACCAAGGAGACACAGAGGAGTTGGACATACAGAATGAAGGAGAGATTAAAAAAAAACAAACCATGTGACAGAGCATATATTAACAGAAACAGGTTAACTAAGTTATAAGAGCTAGTTGGGAACAAGCCTAAACTAAGGCCAATAAGGCCAAGCTTTCATAATTAACAGTAAGTCTCTGTGTCATTATCTGAGAGCTGGTGGTCCAAAGAAAGTCTGACAAGAAAGTCCAACTACATGGTTCAATGGGTATTTACAGACAAGAGAAACAAAACCCACAGCCTAAATGTGAAAGAAAAATGTGTATGCACGTGTATGCAAGTGTGTGTAAAAATGCCTTTCACTGGACACAATGTCCTCAAGGTTCACACATGTTGTCACACATCAGAATGTTTTTGAAGTCACGTACTCCAGTATATGGCCATACGAAGTCTGAATCTGAACATCCATTTGACCTAAACTGAGATCACTGGGCTAGAGCACAAAGAACAGATAGACACATATAACATATGGTGTTATATGGCCCTTATATATAAGCCCTCACCCCATTCCATAACTTTAAAATGGGAATCTGAGTTGGGGATGTAGCTCAGTTGCTAGAGTACCTACAAGGTATGCACAAAGCCCTGGGTTTCATCTCTAGCTCAGTATAAACCAAGTATGGTGTTGTATGCCTCTAATCCCAACACTTGGGAGATGGAGGCAAGAGAATCACTTCTATGTCATCTTGCGCCATGTAGGAAATATGAGGCCAGCCTGAGATGAGAGAGAGAGAGAGAGAGAGAGAGAGAGAGAGAGAGAGAGATGGAGGGAGGGGGAGGGGGGGAAGGAGGAGGGGAGAAGTGGGGAGAGGAGGAGAAAAAGTCAATAGAAAACTAAGGAACAAGCTAAGATGAGTCCCCAGAAACCCTTTCCCTCAAAGTCAGTTCTTTCCTTTGAGACCAGCTCCCTTCTCCAGTCAGTTTCTTTCCATTCCGTCAGTTGGATTTTAAAACCACAGACAGACCAGGAAACTTCTCTTCATCTTTCAGACCACATCCCATTGAGTGGGAGCTGGCTGGTCCTAACATTCCCCCAAATAAGGAGCACTTCTGTCTACTGTGATTCCAAGAAACATATTGCAACAGTGGATGGGGAACAGCCTGGAGCAGGCCAGAGCAACCAGCAGCATCTATGCTAAGCATCTGCCTGTATCCCTTCAAAGGACACCACCCGGACACATCCGTGTAAACCCCTTACCCAGGTCTCCAATACATCACCCCATCCCAATCCAGGTTTGCAAAGGCAGTCTGGGTAGCACAGACGGGGGGCAGCTGGTTCAGACCCCTGGATGCAGCAAGAAGCAGGAGTGACTCACTCACTGGGAATCTGCTACTTTCGGACACAAGCATCTCAGCTGTGCAAACATGGGGGGCTGAGTCACGGCCCGGGCACCAGGGCCTCCCTCGTACTTGCCTTCACACTCCTTGATCTTCTCCTCCACGAAGGACAGTCCTTTTGCAAGAAGCTGATTCTGCCGAAAGAGAACAAAGAGCACAAGAGCTGGGAGACTCTGAGGCGGAGTGGCCAGCCCTCCTCCGATTCCAACGTGCAGCGCAGACTTTGCGGGCCTGTTGGGCCAGTCAGGCCTTGACGTTTAAGAGGCCCTTTGTCCTCCTGGAAGGGCAAGAACTCAGAGGAAGACTGTGGGACACCACGCAGCCAACGGGCAGTAAGCCAAAAGCCGAACACAGTTGCCACCCAAACTCTCAAACTAAAGAGGCACAGAAGGGGCCCAGCCCGATTCGCTGTTGAGCCCAGTGTCCTCGAGGTCCTGGATGGCTTCAACCCACATGGAGAGTCTTGGCAGATGGGAAATTAAACAGAGGTAGATGTTTTTCTTCTTAAGAATAAGTTCAAAGGCAAGTGTAGTGGTGTATGCCTTTAATCCCAGAACTCAAGAGGCAGAAGCAGGTGGATCTCTGTGAGTTCAAGGCTAGCCTGGTCTACATTGTGAATTTTTTTTAGAACAGCCAGAACAACAAGGGAAGACCCCCTTTTCACTTAACACAGTAGAAAGAGATCATATGCAAACTCTTGGGCAGCAGTAAGCATGTCTCCATCAACAACAGGATGTGCATGGGAGAGCTGTAGAGAGAGCCAGGCTACGCTCTTTCCTGTTGCAACCAACCTGTTCTCCAGCTCTGGTCCAGCGAGTGCATCCTGCCTCTGGGTCAGAAAGCAAGAACACAGGCCGAAGTCAGCTGGTCTAGACGGCCTGGCAGCCAAGGTGGATGTGAAAGATTCCTCAGATGAGAGGAAAGGACAGTCAGTCACTCCACCTGAGCATCAATTCCACTGTGACCTTGGAGGATCTGTCCTAGTACTTCCTCTGAGTCAGTCCAGGTGAGGTTCTCAGAACATCACCTCGGTGCTGCTCAAGACTCCTCATGTCAACACGGGTACCCCAGCCTTCCTCCAGAACCAATGGGCAAGCTCTTAGTCACCTTTCCAAGGCACATATTCCGAGTGCAACCAAGACTCCTTCCAGAAAGGTGTTTATACCACCTTGTTCCATCTCTCTAATTAGCTACACTAAGGGAAGCAGCAGCAAATTAGGATGATAAAGGACATTAATAAAAATCAGTCCGGTTATAACATGAATTAATAAATACTTCCAGGGCTAGGGACATATGTCAGTAGGGGAGAGGTACTTGCTAGGCGAGCCTGAGCACCTAAGTTCAAGTCCCCAGCGCTGTAGAGGGTGAGGGCAGGAGGCTCTCCCTGGGGTTTGTAGTCTGCCCGTCTAGTTCCAGGTTTAGTGAGAGATTCAGCCACAAAGGATTAAGGTGGAGAGTGAGAGACAGGACATCTGGCATCCGTCCTCTGGCTTCCACATGTACACAGACACATGTACATACCCCCCCCCCCCGACACACACACACAAACTGAATATATCCATTGGGCTTTTCGACCCTGGAGGACAAGGACCACTTCTAACTTTAGTACTCCACTCCCAGCACAATGCTGGGTAGAGCTGGTGCTTGGAAAATCTTTGTTGAACTTAATCCACTGCCTATTTTGGTGACAAGAATGATTTTGTATTTGTAAGGAGTCAAGATAAGAAACAGAATGTTTTTAAGGGGCTAGGGGAGGTGACATAGGGTCCCTAAATCTGTCACCATTTTCTTCATTTGCTAAAAATTCCTTTGCCCAAATCAAAAGGAATAAATTCCAGCAGACGGCCCAGAGCCTCCTTCCTGGCCCTTCGTCCTCTCCCTTCGAGGAGATACTGGAAGGAAAAATATGTGTTTCCAAGGAAAGGGAGTTATTTCTGGCTTAGGGGGGAAATGACACAGAAAACATTCTTTCGAAGTCTCTCATGATACACAGCACGGAAATTCTGTAGCTTGGATCAAAACAAACAAAAACGTAGGGTCCGAAGGAGCCTTTCGGGTCACCGACTGCTTCTCCCTGCCTGGGGCCTGCGGTCGCCATAGTCTGCTCACACACAGATTTGCTGATATTTAAGGGGCTCCATTTTCCAAGAAGCTAAAAACCCCTTGAAAAGCATGCCACAAACGCTTTGATCTTCCCGTAACTGAGGTTAGGTTAGAGTTTCCTTCCCCAGATTCCAACCCACAGGAATGCAGCTCGGATTCCACCAGGAAGCCTTCATTCAGTGCCTGCTGCATCCTGCAGGATTTTCAGGGGCAGCCCAGCACCCAGCTCCCCTCCTCTGGAGAACTCCTGCCTTGACCCCCTTCTCATTCACACACCAACTTGACCATAGCCATACTCTCTGTTCAGCCACCAGGGCTGCTCCTGTCCCCACTCCCCTCCTGGGGCCCCGCTGATCAAGAGTCTTCCTCTAGTGAATCTGTAGTCACATGTCTGCACTCCTGTGGATCCTGCATCCCTTAGGGCCTAGCATTGGAAGGGTGCTGTGGTGGGAGCTCAGTGCTCTGCAGTTGCCATCTCTGAGTGTGTATGTGTGTGTGTGTGTGTGTGTGTGTGTGTGTGTGTGTGTGTGTATATGTCTGTGTGTGTCTGTGTGTGTATGTGTCTGTGTGTGTCTGTGTGCGCTGTGAGGTATGGTGTGTGTGTGTTGTGAGGTGTGGTGTGTGTGTGTGTATTGTGAGGTATGGTGTATGTGAGTATGTGTGTGTGTTGTGAGGTATGGTGTGTGTGTGTGTGTGTGTGTTGTGAGGTACGGTGTGTGTGTGTGTGTGTGTATGTTGTGAGGTATGGTGAGTGTGTGTTGTGAGGTGTGGTGTGTGTGTGTATTGTGAGGTATGGTGTATGTGAGTATGTGTGTGTGTTGTGAGGTATGGTGTGTGTGTGTGTGTGTGTGTGTGTGTGTGTGTGTGTGTGTGTGTTGTGAGGTATGATAGGATACAGTAACACAAAAGCACAGGGAAGTCTGGAGCCACCACGTCCCAGGAGAGTTTGCAGGCCTTCTTCATGCCCAATGTCTGGGCCACACCCACACTTCCCCACCCTGACCTACCACGCTGTCATCCTAGCCCTGAGGTGGAGATGAGTTGGTGTTAGTAGAAGTCTAGGTCTAGCCATGGAGATCAGGGTTAGACACATGTCTACTAATTCTTGAACAGAAGCATGATGACACCCATCCCCACCAGGGTCTGGCACTGCTGTGACACATTTGCCAGGTGGGCCTTGTCCCCCACCCCCATCCCCACCCTGTGATCTATGTGTCACTGTTGAGATTTCAAAGACTTCTTAAGGGTTACCTGACTTCTGTATGTAGCAACAGCAGACCCACGGGAAAGAAATGGAAGTCCGTACCCCATCTACAGCCACATTTGATTTAGCACTGGGCCTTGCAGCTTATGAAGCGCACACCACCACTATCCACTTGACCTGAGAAGATGCCAGTTTGGCATTTATGGAACTTCGGCCTGCTCAAAGGTTCTGAGAGACAAAAAAAAATCCAAGGATGGGAGAAAAAGGAAGAGAGAAGGATGTGAGGGAGAAAAGGCAGGAGAGAGAGGATGGGAAAGGGAATAAGAGAGAGAGGTAACTATTCTGTATTACTTTTCTAAGCATCTGTTCTTCCTGGACCTCACCTCAAAGAATTTCCATCCCTGACAAGGGCCTGAATCCAGAAGGTTCTTAGCAGACATTTGCTGCTAAGCAGCGTTGACATAGCAAGACTCTACTTTGCTCTCCCTGCCCCAAGGCTCTCCCTACCACCCTCCAGCCAGCCAGCTTCCAATCACAAACCACCAGTTCATTAAATAGTAGCTCCTTAGGAAATGACTTGGGACTTGGCAATGGGCCGCTTGTTATTTAACACATCCTTCTGGCACATCATCAGTGAACTTGGCCACGGACAAAACAGCACATTAATGAAGTGGCAGAAGGATCCGGAAGTGGAAAGAGCTGACATTTTTTCCCCCTAAGACACAGAGAAATGGGCTGCACACAGAAAAATGAGGCTTGGGAAAAATTCCGACAAGGATGAGGAGGAAAGCGTCCCAAGCCATCTGCCTCTGATAAGGAAATTATAGGCTTATCCTGGGCAGCATGGGACTCAACGGAGGTGCTGAGATGAATAGAGAAGAGGACAGGCATGTGTGGGGTACAACCTGTCAACTGTGTACGTCAGGCAGGGTACCTCCCAACCCAGTCAGAGGAACCCAGGAAAGAAAGTAATCAAGAAGGCTGGGGAATAATGCCAGCCCCACCTTCCCAGGAGGAAGAATTCCATGCCAAATAGGATTACAGGCATGTACCACCATTCCTGGCTTCCGGGGTGTTAGGAATTGGACACGGGACCTCATGTATGCTTGCCAGGCACTCTGCCAACTGAGTCACACGCCCAGCCTTCATTATAATTCTCAAGAAAGCCTCCCATATTAAACAAGAATTCACAACAACCTTTACTTCTCACGACCATCGGACAGCTGACCACTTTCACTCATTTTAACACCCCGTGTGCAGCACCTACCACGGCTTGTTGTGCCTCTGTTTTGCCTCCTCACTACTTCTGGCTCATTCTAGTCCTTCTCCAGTCTATAAGAAATCGCTCAATTTCAGCCGGGTGGCAGTGGCACACGCCTTTAATCCCAGCACTCGGGAGGCAGAGCCAGGTGGAGCTCTGTGAGTTCGAGGCCAGCCTGGTCTACAGAGCAAGATCCAGAACAGGCACCAAAACTACACAGAGAAACCCTGTCTTGAAAACAAAACAAAACAAAAACAAAAAAGAAAAGAAAAGAAAGAAAGAAAGAAATTGCTCAATTTCATACATAACAGGCTCCTGAAAATATCTTCTCCCCAAACAACAGACTTACATGACTTCAAAGGAATCCTGCTCCATAGAGCTAGGAAGGGTGATCAAGCCCAGAGCCACACCTGGTCAGAGTCCACCTTCAGGTGATTTCTTTTCAGTGTTTTGTACCTATGCATTCTTTTCCTTCACAATTCAAGATGCAGTAACCCAAATCCAATGGAGCCAATGATCCATTACCTCAGCATACCTATTGATTTTCATCTTTATCTAAAGACTATTGAGGCCTGGCATTATCAATTTCAAGACTCATGTTTCCACTTAGTTTCATAAAGTATGAGAAAAGTACGATAAAAATATTCGAATAATTGCACAGAATTCATGCAACTGCGTCAGAGGCTGAGGGCAAGAAATCTGCCGAAAGGTAACTCCTGGCTGGCAGAGAATACTCTCTGTACCCCGACTTAGATAGCTCCACCTCAGAGGTCAGAGTGGCCCCCAGGAATTTCTAGGCCATCCGGATGTTTACAGGCTTCATCACACCTTTGTCCCAAATACCAGTCAAACCTCAATCCGAATGACCTTCGCACCTAAAAACATAATCCTCACCCAGCCTCCTTGTCAAAGACCCTTTGTGCACTGGCCCCATTTTTAACCTACAGAGTATGCATGGAATTACCCTTCCTCCCTGATAGCCACCTCACAATCTCCATTTCCTTTTGGGGAATCTTGCTTATTACAGAAGTCTTCCAAAATGAATCAAAAAGGGGAGCTGTACCTTTCCTCCCCCATTCAGTTGGGATTTGATGGAAATCACAAGAGCTGTTCTCATTATCCCGTCCCATCCATCCCTTACAAGTCTCATTTTTCTTTTCTTTTCTTTTTTTTTCTATATTTGTTTTTTGTTTTGTTTGTTTTTCGAGACAGGGCTTCTCTGTGTAGCACTGGCTGTCCTGAAACTCACTCTGTAGACCAGGTTCACCTCCCACCTGCCTCTGCCTCCTGAGTGCTGGGATTGCAGGTGTGCACCATCACCGCCAGGCTCGTCCCATTTTTATAATTATTTATTGTATTTATTTATATTTATTTATTCTGGGCTTCATTTGAAGACCCTGCCATCCATTCCCATCATCAGGCAATGCTGCTGCTGTGTGTGCTGCTGATAGTAGACTCATTTACACTCCTGCACTGTTTACAATTTTAAACTTCATTCTGTCTAGGACCCCTCAACATCATCTCCTCTCTCAGCTACTGCCAAGTGCACATTTCCATAACACTGTGATGATGAGTCTTTTCCCGGGGCTCTTGCAGCAATCAGATAAACAAACGTATGCACATACCTATATCTATATTCACATACATGTGTATGCTAACATGCACATGTGCATGCACATGTACACACACACACACACACACACACACACACACACACATACACACACACACGTTTCCCTCCTCCCTAACACTAACTTACCCAGAGCCTTTGACTTTAGCGCAAGTTTCTATATGAAGCAAAACTTTAATCCCACCAAAAGAAAAAGAAAAAGAAAAAAAAGGAATCTTCTGGGCTTGGGGGCAAAGTTTTTAGGAAATAGTATAACCCACAGATGCAGAACTAAGAAGTAAGGTATTGGACACCCTGCCCCTCAACTATGAACCACAGAGATACCTTATGAGGCAATCCAAAAACGCAGATCATTTTATAATAGCTGTTTTCAAGCACGATAGAGAGCCAATTATTCCTCCAAGCAGTCACTAGGGCAGAGTGCTACTTGGAAACCTCAATTTTCCTCCCAGGCGATTCAAAACACACAGGGGAAAGTGGGGAGGGGAGTCCGTCCTGGAAATGTCAGAGGTTGCTCTGGCCAGTGTCTCATGGAAATCGATTCAGGCTCCCACGCGTCGAACAGGCTGTCTTCTCTGTGTGCAGAGCAGAGATAAGTACCACTCTTCTACCTGCTGCCCCAGCCCTCACCTCAGGTTATTTTCATTATTCTTCACTGTGGATGCTCTTTCTTTAAAACTGTAAAGTGAAAATGCTCGCCTGTGTTTGCAAAAGCAGAGCCTCAGACAGGAAGAGCTCTCACTGGAAGGGGAGGGTCCCAAGAGGGGGCAGACCTCACTTCCAAATGGAGGCGCCTGGGGATGGGGGTCTGAGCCTCACACTCAGGAAGAGCACAGGGTCCAAGGAGCTTGTTTACATTCTTCTGAGCCAGCAAGGGTTAGGGACTTTCCTAATTGCCTGGGACTCTGCTTCTCATAGGCCCCGACTTCCCTCCAGGTCCTTTGTTGGAGCCTCTTATGGCTTCACCCCTGGAAAGGAGACTGTTGGGAAGCTAAGTTTGCCTCTGTGAGCCTGACTTTCTCCTGTGGAGATTTCTTTTGCAGCCTTGGAAGCCTCCTCAGCAGCACCCAGCCCCGGCCTGCCCACATGAATGTCTCCTGAACCACCTTCACCGTGGGGGCCATCACCAGGGCCACCTGTACCACTGTCGTTTGTGAGCTATTTTTTTTTTTCTTAAAACTATTTGTCAAAATGGTCATTGTATATTAAAAAGAAACCAGTAGCAGCACCACTTACCACAAGTGGAAAATCCACTCAGAAATGAACTCACAGCAAACAAAATTATGCCACAGCACCTTAGCTAGTCATGTATGTATCCCTAGCTAAAGATACCAAGTTCAAGGCCAGGTCCCTCTTCCTTACATAAGGAGACTGCCAAGTCCTGAAGAAGACAGTCCAAGACTCTCTGGCATGAGTAGAAGGGCTGAAGGAAAAAATTTTAAAGGGAAACACTTTCTAAGCCCGATCTTATTCATTGCCATTGTATAGGTCACCAAATGTCACTTCTGGTATGTATGGTAGACAATCTCTCCTACTCTCCTAAAAGGTCGACAGAACATCCAATATACACTCTACGAGAGAGAGAGAGAGAGAGAGAGAGAGAGAGAGAGAGAGAGAGAGAGAGAGAGAGAGAGAGAGAGAGGGAGAAAGTAAATGCTTAAAAACACCATGGAGTGTGTGGGGGCGGGGGCTGTACACCCACAGCTTAAGAAACAACAACAACAACAACAACACTTAAAACCTCCATTAGAAGAGTGTCTGGAGAGCCGTCTTTCAGTTTAGCACCCTAAATAAGGAAAACCCCAGATTCAAAGTTCTGAAAATCAGTCCCCACACCACACCCCAAAAAGAAGACTCAGCATTCACCACACAGCTTCTCTGGTTAGGATCCTGATAGGAAATGACATGTGGTTATTAGTTTTGAAGTATCTGGCATCTTTGTATGCAGTATTAGCCGCCCTCCCAAAACCTCAGGGCTTCCCAGATGCACAAGTCCCCACCCAGACACACCCTTCCTACTGGCCTAGGGGTAGCCCCCAACACCAAAAGACAGCTGACATTTAAGACTCCACTGAAACCACACGGACCATGTCTCTTTGAAATGTCAAGGCAGAAAGCAGCCAGGCCCAGCAGGCTTCTTCAGAACTGGTGAAAAAAAAAAAAAAACACTTCTCTTCAGCCTTGCTTCAAATCAGTCAATAGAGACCACAGGGGGCAGAGTGAGGTAGAGGCTGACCTTTGAGTGAAGGGCAACTGAGATGATTCACAGTCAGGACTCTATCACATACATTCTGAGTCTGCAGGCTTCCTCCCCACATATCAGATGCTATGGTCCAAGCACCTGAGGATGGCCGGACTGAACTCCATCCAGGTTTCCATTGGATCTTGGTCTGTCCAGGTTTAGAGTGAGTGTTTCCTGCTGTGTGTGTGTGTGTGTGTGTGTGTGTGTGTGTGTGTGTGTGTGTGTACACAAGTGTGCACACACATGCACATGTATGTATGTACTGGTGTTAAGCTGACTGACATCTGTCATTCTTTAAAAGTGGAAATATAAGAGTTTGACATTTCCTGCTGGGCAGTGGTGGTGCACGCCTTTAATCCCAGCGCTCGGGAGGTGGAGCCAGGCAGATCTCTGTGAGTTCGAGATCAGCCTGGTCTACAGAGCAAGATCCAGGACAGGCTCTAAAACTACACAGAGAAACCCTGTCTCGGGGAAAAAAAAAAGGGGGGGGCGGGGGTTGGGGATTTAGCTCAGTGGTAGAGCGCTTGCCAGGCCCTGGGTTCGGTCCTCAGCTCCAGAAAGAAAAAAGAAAAAAGAAAAAAGAAAAGAAAGAAAGAGTTTGACATTTCCTGACGCTTGAATAGAAAAACAAAATGATTTCTGCGTTTTTAACAAAATTCTCTTCAAACAGCTTTTTAATTGTGTCCTATTTAGACATAAAACAATATAAAACACACTGCAAACAGGATCATATGGATTTTTACACTCCTTTCCCATTCAAATGGATGCTTTGCACGTCAGAATAATAAACAAGAAGCAGCATAAATGTAACAAACACTATTACTCTCTTTTGTGTGCTAGTCAGTAAGGGCTGTGTAAATAACTATTTAGTCCCTACATTAACACTGTATGGGTATGTCCTAAAGGTTAGGTCCTGGTTTTAGAGAAGAGGAACCTGAAACAGAGATGCAGCCACTTGCTCATGGTAACACATTCAGTAAACGGCTGGGCCGGGCCCTGAACCTGGGTAGCCTGCCTCAGTGACCCGTGATCTTGACTACCATGCGATGTTGTCTGCTTATAGTTAGCCTGAGTTCTCCACCGCTATTATGTCATGCGAACCACAAAACGAGGTGAAATGAGCTTCTCGTTTCACAAGCGAGGAAACTGAGGCACACAGAAAGAAAGCAGCTTGCCAAGCCCACCCTAGCAAACGAGCGAGAAGTAGAGACTGACGTCATGGGAGTGTCACCTCGTCGGTTACTCCCTGTCACCCAGCAGCTCCCAGACACCTTTGGTTAGAGTTAAGGAAGCAGCTTAGGTCTATGGCTTACAAACTGTCCTTTGCAGAGACCTGGGACCTTGAATTTCGTAGCCTCACGACAATGTGTAGACAGAAGGGAAGTTAGACTGTCAAATCCAATCCTGCCTTCAGTGGAACACACTTAGTGACAAGAAATAATCTGTCTAAGGACATATATACCTAACCCAACTAAATCCCACACGTAGGACAGGAGGGGCTTAGGGCAGTGGTGGGACTCAGGGTCCCCTGGGTGAAAACTATGTCTTCAGTAACAGTAAGCTGATTCTGCCTTATCCCCTCTGTGTCCCAGAGCTGGCCAGTGCAGCTGTCCTGAGACTGTGTGACATGCAATACATGACCCACAGAAAACGAAAGCAGACAAGAGAAAGAACTGCCTTCTGGAAAGCAGGCCGCGCAGATGTTTGCACGTACACAAAACCAATAACACTCTTCTCACTTCTGGTTTATTCTGGAAACTCTTTTTTTTTCCCTCACAGAAGTGCTGTGTATTCTTCTGTAAGTTAACTGAGACACGTTATAAAGCTGCTGAGGCACAGTTCCTTATATGGTAAGGACAGACAGATAGAACCCAAACAGGCAATGATTTTTAACGATATAAGTGAGTCCTGAGACCCAAGAGCCTGAGACTGACTGCAGGGACCTGACCTCCACGAACATGAGTGACCGAGCTGGCCCAGAAGCCCTCTGTAGCCACCGCAGCTCATGTAACTGTAGCATTAAAGGACCATCCAAATGTGCAGCACTGATAGATACCCTGTGGGCAGGTCAACCGCAAGTCTGATGGGTGTGGGAACCCACGGAGCTTACCTGGAAATAGTCTGTAATGAAGGATCCAAGTTCGCTCTTCAGCAGCCGCCTGGGGAGAGAGAAACACAGAAACATAGTCAGGCAGCTGTTGGTGTGATCACAGCTCCTGAAGACTGTTCCAAAGGAGGGTGACAAAGGGTTCATCATTGATGACAATGCGTTTACCAGCAGCACAGGGGTGGAATCTAGGCCTGAGGAGGAAGTACTTTTTCCTAGGTCCTGGTAGGCCCCCCCCCCATTGTTACTGCAGTGAAAACATTTACAAACATTTTATAGTCTAAAACACACTTTCTATACATTCCCCATTCAAAGATTCAAAGTGTATACAGGATGGTATAATTGTCACAACTACTGTAGATAGAGAAAGCATGCCCACCCCGATCCTACACATTAACCCAAGAGCCAAGGTTCAAACCTAGACCTTCTGCAAACTAAACATCTTTTCCTATAACTCCACCTCTCCTCTCCTCTAACTCCAAAAATGTCCAGACTTGAAATTCACCTTGAGGATATGATGGGGTGGTCTCACCATTCATCATAAGTGTAATGAGGCAATCTACAAAAGGGACCACAGTGAGACCTGGGTTTCCGGTTACCTAGGCAACACATTTACTGAGCTGCCCTGTAGGTTCCCACGCATTGTTCCAGCACCAGGATCACCAAGGTATCTACACGAGGTCTCTGCTCTCATAGTTTCTACTCTTAGGCCAAAGATGTGGATAGATAGTATGTTAGTAAATATATTCACAAGGTGATGTCAAAGCATCTTAAGTACTAAAAATACAAATAAGTAGAGATTTGGACAGCAGCCTTTTTCTCCCGTGACAAATAATGGGCCCATCCCTACCAATCCATCCTGAATTTGATCCAGACAAGGTGAGAAAAAGCCAAAAACAAGAAAAACTGGCTCCTGGAATCCAGTAACTTCTCTAGGGAACAAAGTCTCCCTGACTTCAACGGTCTCATTGCCCTTCCCACCTGCTATGGTTATTAAGGAGCAAATACTCGAATTTCTGACAGTCTTGATGGGTATTAACTTTCCTCCAAACATGCTCACTCATGTCTCTGAAGAACAGACAAGTGGCTACAACAATATATCATTCATTATGTGCATAAAACGGGAACAAGAATTTGGGGACAGAACAAGAGAGGAACACTCACGTTTTAAATTTCCAGAAAAGCTTAGAAAGCTGAAACACATGAAAAATACCACCTTTTCTCATAGCAGGAAACATGTTAGGTAGATGAAGCATTTTGAGATTCAACATAATAGCAGGTAACCTAAGAGCCACTCCAGCGACACATCCCAGGGGTTCCCCAAGATGTGGACAAGTCTAATGAGAGATGAAACCTATCAAAAGCTATTGGGCTGGGGCTCTTGTAGAGGACCCAGGTTCTGTTCCCAGCACCCACATGGAGACTCAGGAGTCTGTTTTCTGTACCCCTTTCTTATAGATGCTGCAGGTGAGGCTCAGAGGAGGGGACTCTTTGTCTAAGAAAACAGTAAGGGGTGGAATAAAGAGCCTGCCTAGGTCACCTGGCCACAGAAGAGAGTCTCCCAGATTATACCATAAATATATAACTGTAACTCCAGTTCCAGAGGCTCCTATGCCCTCTTCTGATCTCATGGGTACTAGGCACACATGTGGTGTACATATACACATACAGTCAAACATTCATATACATAAAATAACAATGAAGGGGTTGGGGATTTAGCTCAGTGGCAGAGTGCTTGCCTAGCAAGCGAAAGGCCCTGGGTTCGGTCCTCAGCTCCGGGGGGGGGGGGGGGGGGGGATCAATGAATAAATCTTCTTTTTAAAAGTCATTGGGCCGGGCAGTGGTGGTGCATGCCTTTAATCCCAGCACTCGGGAGGCAGAGGCAGGTGGATTTCTGTGAGTTCCAGGCCAGCCTGGGCTACAGAGTGAGTCCAGGACAGGCTCCAAAGCTATACAGAGAAACCCTGTCTCGAAAAAGCAAAAAAAAGAAAAAAAGCCACTGGGCTGAGAGCACACCTTGGGAAAGAAAAGAGAACGGAGTGGCTAGCACCACACTTGAGGACGTTTCAAGCAGAATGACGCAAGGGGGTCTGCTTCCAACCAAGAAGCAAAAATGCTCCCTGACAGTCTTTGTGGCCATTGGCAAGTCTCAAGACCATGGGTGAAGAAGACGAACTTCTGGAAGAGCCAAGTGCTATCAGCTAGCCCAAGTCTCAGCTAATCAGATGACACCTTGATCTCAGGCTTGGGAGCCCTTCCCCCATCCATGTTGAAATTTTGACTGGCTTGAACTTCCATGAGTCTTGTGCAGGCAACCACAGCTGCTGTGAATTCTTGAGGCACCTTGATTTCTAGACACATGAAACATTATCAAAATAACACAGAAAAAAACACAAGGCTGTGGTGTCTTCTTCTTCCCCAGGGAAGAGATCGGAGAACACTGAAGCTGTGACAGGAAATTAAGTAGGGCCAGACAGCACTTTAACAAGCTGTAGTCCCTGAAGTTAGAGGGGCTCAGGGCCCTACAGACGTACCACCTTATTACCCTAGTCTGTGGTCCTTGAATAAGGTGCCCCATGGCACCAGAGCACTTATGTGTATATTCCTACACACGCAGAAAGATACTCTAGAAGACTACTCAATGAGATACTGTTAAAATAGCATCTGCCTTTGAAAAGGAGCTTTGGGGGTAGAGTAAAAATTCTCAACCTTGAACCTTTTTATAAGGCGCACCTCTGTGTGTGTGTGTGTGTGTGTGTGTGTGTGTGTGTGTGTGTGTGTGTGTGGTGTTCATGTGCATGGGGCAACCAGAGATCAACCTTGGGTGTTACTTGTTTTTTGAGACAAGGTCTTTCTCTCTCACTGGGACCCTTGGCTCAATGACAGCACTAGGTTAGCTGACCAGCGGCCTCGGGGATCCTCCAGGCTCTGCCTTCCCAGTACTGTGATTACAATTGCACACCACCATGCCTACCTATGGGCATATGGGCACTGGGACCAAACTCAGGTCCATTGGCTTCAATGGCAACACCTTACCACTGAAATCATCTCTCCAGCCCCAACTACGACATTTTTGAACTGTATGAAGACAATCTTGTTCAAAACAACTTTTTAAAAGAGTCTAAAATTAACGGTAGCCTCCACCAAGCTTACTGAGGATGGTCTGAAACCCAAGAAAGGATTGTGGGAGTAAGTTCCAAGTGAGGGAACAGTATCAGGAAGCAGACAGGTATAGAGGTGACAGAATCCTGGAAGTCCTATGAACCTGCCCTCCCGGCCCTGCGTGGGCTGGTAACTTGAGAATCACTGATCCACGGGGACACAGAGGGCCAGGACCAGGGGCCAGGAGCAGTGCTAGCTGGTCAACCTGTGGGTAGACCACAGCCAGTCAGGTTACACAGCTGCCTCTGCCCCGTCTATCTGCTTGTCCTTGTTTAACAAGGAGAGGACACCTCTAAAAAAAAAGTCTCTACTCATGTGCCAGCCAAACTGAGAGTCAGAAGTTTTTTCACACTCTCACCTCATTCTATAACCATCCTGGCCACAAACACATTTGAAAGAGACACTTGCACATACACATACATATCCCATATCCCATCAGACTATTGAAACAGTAGTCCCCAAGAAATCGGAAGTTCCCCAGGAATGCCATGTTCAAATAAGGAAAGTGCTGAACCCTGGTGCCAGCCAAAGGGTCACTTGTCTCCCAGAAAGAGAGTGCAAGTAGCTTGTCAACTTGTGAGACCGCCGTATAGGACAGTCTGGGGCTGAGACAACGATGGGTCAGTGATGGACAGGACCACACCTTCACCAAGACTGCTTAATTATGCATACCTCTGGCCTCTATTTCAGCCTAAATAAATCTTATGCCAGGACCTCGAAGATGGACTTGGGGAGTCACTAGATCTCTTTGCTCCCTCTTCCTCTTCTTCTTTTTGTTTGTTTGTTTTTGTTTTTGGTTGGTTTTTGTTTTTTTGTGGTTTTTTTTGTTTTTTTTGGTGTGTTTTAGTTGTTGTTGGGTTTTTTGTTTGTTTGTTTTTTGCTTTTTTGAGACAAGGTTTCTCTGTATAACAGCCCTAGCTGTCCTAGAACTTGCTTTGTAGACCAGGCTAGGCTGGCCTCGAACTCAAAGATCCTCCTGCCTCTGCCTCCCGAGTGCTGGGACTAAAGTCATGTGCCACCATACCTGGCTTTTCTTTGCTCCCTTTTCAACATGACTATTGAATTTATCTCCTTTTTCTGCTTTTCACCATCACTTGCTTTTTAAATTAGCTGTTGATGACAGGTCTAGCTTGTTCGGGCAGCCAGAGCCCCTAACTCAGGTAACACTGCCATCTCCAGTGGTATCTAGTGGACATGGCCCCTCGTACGGGCACATTCTGCACACCCTCCCCACTAAGACAGAGAAGAGCAGCTGGTAGAGAGAATAGGAAGCCCGCTAATAAAGTCTTTGGTCCATAATAATTTACCAGAAACCTGTTAGGTGTTAGATATGATGCTGGTCAAAAGAAGGAAAGGAAAAAGAACTCAAACAAGGGTTTTCTCCTCCCTGGCCACTCCCTCATTCAAAAGCTGAGATTTCTTCTAAAAGTGGTCTGGGGGCCCAAGTTGGAACCCTAGAACCCAAGTTAAAAAAACAAAAACAAAAACAAAAACAAGTGGCATGCACTTGTACTCCCAGAACTGAGGAAGTGGGGACAGGCAGCCTCCCCTCCCACCCCCGCCGGGGCTCACTGGCCAGACAGCTAGAACTGGTGAGGCTGGTCAGTGAGACTCAGAAAACAAAATGAATGGCTTCTAAGAGATGACACCCGAGGTTGTCCTCTGGTGCTCACATAGGTGTGTGCCTGCACACCGCATATATAAACACAGACACACACACAGACACACAGACACATGTAAACACACACAGAGGTAGACACACAGAGACATACAGAGACCACACAGATACAGACACGCACATACACCACTCATGCATGCACAGAGTCACACACACTACACACACAGAGAATCACGGTATGAGAGCGACGGGTCCAAATCACAGCAGGATAACCCCACTCCCACCTTCGCCACACTCTGGATCACCAAGTTTATTGAGTTCATGCATAAAGCATAGAAAGAGGAGGTTCCCAGTACCTAGGCACAGGTTCCTACACGGCTCAGAATCTTGCAATCTACCTTCTACTTTCCCCGGTTTTCCTAAGGTTTCTTCCTTGTCAACAGAAATGCAATTATTTGCTGGAACAAATTATTAAAATAATAAGGAATAAGGACAAACTGTCCCTAGGATGGTGTCTCTTTTTCTAAGTCGATTTGCTATTCATGTCTGTCAAGCCCTGATAAGCACAACATTTGTATTCCTGTATTTTAGCCTAAGCAGTGTCTGCAGAGGCGCGCAGAAACAGCCACGCTTGTGACCAAGAAGCTGACCTCCGATACAGCAGCTCATTAAACCTGGGAGCCACTGTCTAGGTCTGAATATTGATGGCCACTTCCCTGCTACCACAGCAGTAAGCAAGCAAATGCACCCGACTCTCCTCCTCCCGGTCCTCAGAGAATGTGTGGGTAGTAAGATCCCCATAGAGCAGCATGACCGCAAGAGGGAAGTGAGGTCATCTTTGAGATGATTTTGTGGATGAGCTCCTGGCTTGGCAAAGGTTAGTCATGAGGATTCTACCAGGTCTGCCCTACCCTGAAGCCTACAACAGGGCTATGATCCCACCCTTCTCTTGACTCCTGCCCAGGACAGCAGGCAGGCCTAGCCCAACCTCAGATTTAGGACCTGGGAAACCTGTGAATGGCACAGCATGGTAGACCCCAGAGCATAGCACTCAAAGGGTTAAAGGGTAGGACTCCTGCTGGGAAAAGGGTTGCTGTGGCAGGAGGCTAATGTGAAAGGGCCTTTTGGTCCAGGTCACACCCACATCATCAGTTTCACATTCCCAGACCCCTGCTTCATTTGACAGCAGGGTTCCGCTCCCAGCCACTCCACCACAAGCAGCTGAGCAGTGGGAAGGAAACGTTTATGTGGGACATGTGAGCCCAGTGAAAGCAGAAATAGCATGAAGTTCAGTTCGAAGCCTAAAGGAGCCACAGCAGGGGAAAAAGGGGAAGAAGTTACTGGGCTACACTGTGTCACACACCCATCCCTGCCCAGACTGCGCCGCTGAGCCGCCACCCTGGTTCACAGGACTTCCGGTGATTACACAGATCCTTGATCTCCTCCTCACACCATGTTGTCAACAGTCTCCACTCATGTTGGCTTGGAGGTAAAGCGGGCAGCTCCAAAGCTGGGTTCCAGCCAGCAGAGGCGCAGGGCAGGAAGGACTCTGAGAAGAGATCTGAATCACCAGCCACCATTCCCACTGCATGTATAGGAGAGGTGGAGGAGCAGGACATTCAAGTCCCTCTGCCTGTCAGCTGGCTTTATGTCTCCCCAGGTTAACAGTCCACTTGCGGCAAGTACGGCCATCCAGCCAGGATGGGTCAAGAGAGTAGTACTGGGTGTTAACTATCTGGCCACCCCAAGTTCTCCCTAGGTCCCTTTACGGGACCCACCTCAACTGCTTCAAAATCCAGGAGCAGCGAGGCCCTCCAGGCAGGGCTCCAAACCAGATGCCACAGCTGTGTCCATCCAACCTGACCGTTCTTCCTCTGCAGAACCCCACCTAGCAGCTACAACAGGACTAGTTTGGAGGCGGCATCCTTGTAAGTAGTAGCATAAGAAAGCTCACCTTTCAAGGTCCTTTGGCCTATTCCACTGGGATGCACTGGAGTTATTATCCCTAAATGGGGCACAGTGCTACCAGTGCCACACATCTCTGTCTGCACCCCAGTGGGTATCAGTGGGAACACCGAGGAGCAAGGAAACACCCAATAACGTGCACATGCTAAACTCCTAATTATGAGGTGCACACCGTGTGGGATAGCTTGCACGCACTTGAACGCTCCAACAGCCTCCCAGGTGGGAGTCTCCTAGGTTGTCCTCCTCTGCCTGTGGAGACTAATGCTCAGAGAAATCAAACGGAGGTGGTACGCCATGTCTGCAGAAGAAGAAGACAAGCTGGGGAAAGAGGGAATATGAACCCTGAGGGCTGAGGAAAATTCCTCTAAAACAAGCAGGTAAGTCTCAGACCCTATGACTGACCCCGGGCCAGGCTGTGGGTCTAATACAGCCAGACTGGAACTTTCCAGAAAGTCTAGAAACCTTGAATTTTAGGGAAGAAGGGCAGATTTCTAAACAATCTTCAGACCAACACAGCTGCACTGGTTCCCAGTTGGCACTTCTTGTTAAGGACTTTCCTGTCCCCCAAAGATGGCTGTTTCTCAACAAGGGGCCAACGCAAGATCAGGCAGACCCAACGAGCTCACAAGACAGCCCTCAAGAGCCCAGCTGGTGATATACATGTCGTTAACCCAGGATGTGGCAGGCAAAGCCAGGTGGATCTCTGACAGTCTGAGGCCAGCCTGGTCTACAACATGAGTTCTAGGCTAGCTGGGGCTATGATGAAACCTATCTCAAAAACAAAGAAAAGAAAAGGCAAACCTTATCTTAGTTCCTCCCAAACTAGGGTTTTATTTTTAAAGACATGATCCTCAGTGTACC
Organism: Peromyscus eremicus; assembly: GCF_949786415.1. Lineage (NCBI taxonomy): Eukaryota > Metazoa > Chordata > Mammalia > Rodentia > Cricetidae > Peromyscus > Peromyscus eremicus. Next base: position 76,403,943 of record NC_081419.1, read on the forward strand.
CACTTACTTCAAGATCTATTAATTAGTGAAGCCACACCCAAGTGTCAAATGTGGCTGTTCCAGTGCTATGGGACTCTAGCATCTTCTGACAACATGGCGGGCTGAGTTTAAATCCCAACACTTTCTGCAGAGATGACCCCAGTCAGCTAGTCCACTTCTGTGCACCTGTACTTCCTCATCCACACAACAGGGGGACAACATCCATCTTCTAGGCATGACACCTGTACAAGAGTGAGTATACACACAGCCTTGGAAGGGTGTCACACTGTGCTCGGCAGGCACCTGCTACGATCATAGCCTCGGGGAATCGGGCCTTACACTGATATCAGTGCCATCAGCCACCCTCGGGTGGGACCTAGGCTCCCCCACTTCCCATCCTTCGGCAAAGCTTTTCCCAGCTGTGGTTCCCACTAATGTCAGCAGGCTCAGAGAAATGGGAACCTAAGGTGGAATTCCCTATGGGATTCGAGCAGCCAACTGACTCCTCAGATGGTAGTCTCACCCCAGACCTGCCAGAGAACAAACAGTCATTGGAGCCTCCTCTCCTAAAAAAAAACTCGGGGTTCCCTTTATGCCACCACCTTCCTCCTCAAGAACAGAAGTGATGTGATTGGAGAGAGAATGAAAATGTCCATTTTCTGCCTCTGGCCAGCTGCAGCTAACTAACTCATCTCCAGCTTCCAAAATCCTTCACTCTGAGTACTTATTTCTGCAGAGGACAAGTCCTCCCTGGGAGCTGAGAGCACAGGGTGAGAAGTGGAAAGACAGTTTTGTCCTCAGCTACCTGTGTACCTGATTGCCACCTGCTCAACCCTCAGATTCCAACTTAGGAATCAACCCTGTCCCCAATCTAATGATGTGCCCATCTGCTGCCACCCCACTTAAAACAGCAGATGACAGCTCCCTGCCTAGCTCTTCTCTGCTGCAAGCTATGAGCCACCCATCTCAATGGCTGCCCCAGAACACGCCAGAGACCCGGCAGAGCCCACCATAAACATTCAGTAAGCAGAAAACAGCACCAATGGTCCCTCCGTCTATAACCCCAACCCAGGTTCTCACAAAAACTTGTGAGTGTCTATCAATCTTGATTTGCTCACTCTCCTTGCGGGCCAGATAAGAGTAAAAAAGCTGTTTGCTGAGGAAGAATGTGGTCCACATCAGGACTCAGCCACTCCTGCTTCCAGAAGATTCCTGAAACTCAGACCTCCAGTCAGGGGTGAGGCGGGAGTGTTAAATACCACGTCCAAAGCTGGGCGGTGGTGGCGCATGCCTTTAATCCCAGCACTCGGAGCAGAGCCAGGCAGATCCCTGTGAGTTCAAGGCCAGCCTGGGCTACAAAGTGAGTTCCAGGACAGGCACAAAGCTACACAGAGAAACCCTGTCTCAAAACACCAAAAAGAAAGAAAAAAACAAACACCACGTCCAAGCTCCAGGAAGGTGTGTGGCTGAGCCAGCACTGTGGACAGTGATGACTGGCAGTCTGGTCAAAATAAGTCTATTCAGAAAGGTCATCCCCTTCCTTTGAGGATATCAAATCATGTTCTGTTTCCTAAGGCAGTTGCAAATAGAAACTATCCTGATTTATGGCTTTCATATCGACAAAACAGGTGCCTTGACTTTATTTGGGGAAAACTGGCCACTCTGTTTTAGATGGTCTTTCTCCTAAGGTCTAGAAACACTTGTCTATAAATTCAGTATTGTTTTAGAACTTAGGCACACTTGGACCAAAGTTCTTCCCTGTACAAGCTTCAAAGATAATGTCTTCGATGTTCACATCTTTAAAAGGGCCACGTTTGCAATGACTGCATTATAAGAAAAAGTTACACAAACACCTGACTTTCAGCCGTCTTGCACACTGGCTCCCACTTGCAAGCATCCACTCCTCCCAGGTTCATTTCGACTATATAGTGAGAAAGAGGGCCATGGGAAGCTGTCAGGAAAATGCCCACTGCCCAAACATGAGGAGCTGATTTGTATCCCAAGACCCACATAAGAGCTGAGCATGGTGGTATGAGTCTGTAATGCCAGCATTGGTATTGGGGTGGTTTCCTAGATCTCACTGGTCACCCAGCTCAGTCAAATAGATAGAGCCTGGGTTCAGTGTCTCAAAAACAAAGTTAAAACCCTAATCCGTGTGTGTGTGTGTGTGTGTGTGTGTGTGTGTGTGTATGTGTGTGTGTGTGTGTGTGTGTGTGTGTGTATGTGAACCACATTTGTGCAGGTGCCCAAGGAAGCCATAAATAAGGAAAATTAATAAGACACTGATATCAGAGCCAGGCAGATCTCTGTGAGTTCGAGGCCAGCCTGGTCTACAGAGTGAAATCCAGGACAGGCACAAAAACTACACAGAGAAACCCTGTCTCGAAAAAACAAAATCAAAACAAAACAAACAAACAAACAAAGACACTGATATCGACCTCTGCCCACCCATCAAGTGTATACACACATGCATGCACACACAAGAGAGAGAAGGAGAGAGAGAGAGAGAGAGAGAGAGAGAGAGAGAGAGAGAGAGAGAGAGAGAGAGAGAGAGAAGAGGTGGGGGAGGAAGGGAAAGTGGAGTGGAAAGGGGGGCCAAGCCTGGGATCAGACCCAAGGGAGAGGATTCAGGTTTTGACACTAGACTTGGGTGATCATCAAAAGGCTTGGCTGAATAGAACGGAGAACTGAGAGAGTCATTTCCTCTTAGACTTGGTCTCCACAGAAAGAAGAAATAGCTGTCTGTCCTTGGAAGAACTCAGCCTCACCCAAACTTCAGTTCCAAGCACACTCTGAGCAGTCCACGGAACTCTCAAGTTCAAAGTGAGCTCACCTCATCCAAAACACCGGGGAAATGTCATGCTCATTCTGTCCCTAGGACAATTCATCACACTACCCTGTAGGATCCTTCACAGCACTTAGCACAGCACTGTTCCCAAGCACGCATCATAACAGAATAGAGTACGCCTAACATTCGTGAAACACTCTTCTGTACCAGACTCTGTACTAAGGCCACTTTAGCAAGGTCACAATCCCCACAACTGCCATGAACTTGGTGCTACTATCACCCACATTTTATGAAACGAAAAACAGAGAAAAATTAAGCAACTTCCCCAAGCTCACAGGGCTTAACTCGTCTTGATCTGCAGGGCTCTGAATTCAGCGGTGCTGGCTTTCTTACATTAAAGCATTCTATTGAGCCTAGAACAGATAATACCACATAGTAGGACTGTCAAGATTAACTGAAGAATGAGGCTGGGGACAACTCAGCCTTCCCTCCTACCATATCCTCTTTCCAACATTCCTACTGTCCTGTGTTGTCACCTTTATGGCCTCCACTCTGTTAAAGTATAGATCTGTCCTGCAAACAGGGCTTCGGAGAAGAAAAAGGAAATTCAAAGTCCTGTGTCTGTGAGATTGTGGGGAGAGTGGCAATTCACTTCAGTGCTGAGATCCATGGAGTTGGCTGTGTCTACAGATATTTGCAGATATGGGAACATATTGGGTAGCTTGCGTTATACAGTTTGAGATGTCCAGGTATGGTGGTTTGAATGGGAATGATCCCAAAGGTTCATATGTTTACATGTTTGGTCCCCAGTTAGTGGAACTGTTTAGAAAGATTAGGAGGTATGGCCTTGTTGGAGGTGTGCAACTGGGGCTGGGCTTTGAGGTTTCAAAAGCCCATGCCAGGCCCAGCATCTCTCTGCCTGCTGCTTGTAGATCAGAATGTAAAGCACTCAGCTACTCCTCCAGCACATAACTGTCTGCTTCCTGTCATAACATCAGGGACTAACCCTCTGAAACTGTAAGCAATCCCCCAATTAGATGTTTTCCTTTAAAAACGTTACCTTGGTCATGTCTGTCTGTTCACAGCAATAGAACAACAACTAAGACACTGGGTCACATATATGCCTGGGAGATGCTTCATATTCCCAGGTCTACTCTGTGTCTTTATTAGGGAGGCCTGCCTCCACTCCAGCTACTAGGTTAGAGAAGCCAAAGAGTAGACCTCCTAGAGGCAAAATGAGGCCAAGCTCTGCATTCTAAAAGCTACAAGCTTATTCTAGGCTGAACTCACACCCAGGCTGTTACTCCAAACACCAACCCCTGTAGTTCCCACCAGACTGAAGACAGAGAACCTTTGGTGGCACCCCTAAACTGTAAGGAGGGTCACGGTTTCTCAGGAGGCAGGGAGTAGAGTCATCACACAGTAAGTGATGTGCTCATCAAGGCCCTGTGAAAGCAACTAAAGCAGAAAAAAAAGCCATGGACATCAGTTCAACCATCTTCCCAGAAAGAGACTGCTCCCAGATACCACCATGTGGTGCAGAGTGAGGTTTCCCTGTGTGCTGAACTGTGCACACCACCCCCCCCCCCCCCAGTTCCTGCGTCTAAGCCCTGACCCTCCCCACATGATAGTACGGTGGGTCCTTTGGGAGGTGCTCAGCTACAATCCTCAAGGCAGACCGATGTCCTTCTCAGGGACTTGCTGGCTGTCCACCTTTGAATGTACAAAGAAGAGGTCATGTGAACTCATGGTGAGGTGGTGATCACGAGCTAGTTATCACCAGAAACTGAGCTGGTCAGCACCTTGACTTTGGGCCTCTGGGCTCCAGAACATAAAGAAATAGATTTCTGTTGTTTAAGCCCCTCTGCCTGTGGTACTTGCCACAGTAACCCAAGGAGACTAGTGTGGATTTCAGACGCAGGTGTTCAGGCAGGAGTTCAAATCTGGACCCATTTTAGAGTTGTGCAACCATGGGCAGGTCACGTGGTTTCTCTCATGATTTTCTCATCTATAAATTACATAATGAAAAGCTAGCTGTGTGGGTACATAGGAGGTTCCTCAAGTTGTCTAGGACACAACACATTTTGGCAACAGAAATGTCATTCCATACACACTATGGCCCTTCTTAGTGACAGGTAGTTTACTAGCCACACTCAGACCACAGCGGTGTTTTGTTATGTCTGCACCAAAACTTAGAGAAATTTACTATTTTTAAAAAAAAAAAAAAACAACCTTTGAAAGTCAGATACACCAATTAAAAAATAATAATAATAAAGCTTAAAACTGTAAAACAGCCGGGCGGTGGTGGCGCACGCCTTTAATCCCAGCACTCAGGAGGCAGAGGCAGGTGGATTTCTGTGAGTTTGAGGCCAGCCTGGTCTCCAAAGCGAGATCCAGGAAAGGCGCAAAGTTACACAGAGAAACCCTGTCTCGAAAAAAAACTGTAAAACAGCTGGGCATGGTGGCTAATGCCTTTAATTCCAGTACTCAGGAGGCAGAGGCAGGCAGATCTCTTTGGGTTTGAAGCCAGCCTGGTCTACAGAGTGGGTTCCAGGAAAGCCAAGGCTTCACAGTGAGGCCCTGAAATAAGTTTTAAAATAAACAAAAATGAGAGGAAATTTTTCATTAAAAAAAGTCTTAATTTCAGGTCTTTTGGGAGCATCTCTGCATGCTCCCCGGAGGCCTCCCCATTCAGAAGGCCCCTTGGCACCTGAGGGCTGCTTGTTTTTCTGAGCTATGGGGGCAGGTGACATCAGAGTTGGCTCCCACCTTCCTAGCTACCCACAAAGATCTTTGAAGTACAATGTCAGGATCTGTGTCCTGAAGTGAGAAACAATTAGCACATTCCTGAGCCCTTGGATTATTTATTTATATTTCCACTGGGGGCCCCCGAGGAACTCAGTGCTTGGAGTAAGCTGGGCTCTTTCTTGCAAGGCTGAGGCTGGTGACCCAGCTTTGCCCCTGACACCATACCTCCTTGGGACCTCACTCTCCTCCCCTGTAAAATGAGGCCTTGGGCTAGATGGTCTCTTTTGTCTCTTTTCACATTTATGTAATTGTGACATGAAATTCAAGTCCATAGGTAGAAATGTAACACAACCGTTGGCGTATGTGCTGAACAGGAGGTAGAAATGTAACATAACCGTTTGCTTATGTGCTGTACAGGCTTGAATGAAAACAGAGCTCTTAAACACCCAGCTGACCTCACCACAGACCTGATTCAACGTAAACAAGGCTTGAACAATAGCCTTGTTTGTTGTTAACCCACTGCAGGGCTGGGTCTTGAGCCTAGATGTTCTGCATTTAACATACCCAGAGAGGAATTAAAAGGCTGGCTAATTTAACTTCTTAGTCCTAGATGAGCCAGGGGCACTGAGCTCTGTTTCCTCTCTCCTTTCACCAAGACACAACCCGACTGTGCCACCACCCCACCTCCAGCACCTTACTTAAGCTCTCTTTCACTGAAAGCACAGGGCCCCATGCACCTGCTGATTCTCCCCACTGGAGCCCTCTTCCCTAATGAATCCCTGCTGACCTTCAGATCACAGCAGAAGCATCACCTCCACTGTCCCTGGACTCTTGGCAAGACCAAGTCATATTAACAGGCTTTCATCATATCAACCAAGTCATCACACAGCCCGTGATTGGATGACTGATGATCATCTTCCCATCAGACTGTACATGCCAAGAAGGTGAGGTGGGGATGTGGCTCAGTGGACAGAATGCTCACCCACTGTACAAGAGGCCCTGGGCATTTTATAAGCCAGGGATAGTAGCACATACTTGTAATCCCAGCACTCCAGGAGGTGGACACAGAAGGATCAGGAGTTCAAGGCCAATCTCAGTTATATAGTTAGTTCAAGGTCAGTGTAGGCTACCTGAAACTGTCTCAGAACAAAACAATAACAAAAACAAAACCCAGGAAAGCAGGGTCCACATATGTCTGCTCCAGCACCTAGCCAAAGATGTACTCTAACAATATTTGTTACTAAACCTTTTATTAACAGGTATAAATCTCAAGCAATCTGGCTCCAAACACTAAGCCATATTGCCTAATACAGTGCTCAATAAATGTTTACAGAATTAGCGCCAGCTACCCTCTATCCCACCTGTACCCCCAGCATGAAGTGCATAATATACACGAGCATAGGCATCCTATCAGAATGAGAAGTCTGGAAGGTAAAGGTCACAACACAACAGCCACAAGAACAATTTAACAGCAAGCAGAGGAGCAGCAAGGACTAAGCAAGGCGCTGGGTGAGGAGGACACTAAGCCTCCTAAGGGAAACACAGCACTGGTTTTGGCCAGCCAGGTACCTGATGTTCTCGTTCAGTGCATACAGCTCGTTGCTCTGCAAGCCGCCCCCTTTGAAAACGTTGATCACAGCTGTCTGCACGCTGCAAAGAGACAGAAACACATCCCAGTTAGGTGATCTGCCTCCAGGGGCCATTTTTTCAAACAGCTCACAGGAGAGGTCATGGAAGAGCTGGGAAGCCCGAGGGGATACTTGCAGCCATATCTTCTGCCCCTCTCCTGAATGCCCCAGAAGTACTAAGGAGACGTAGGCAAAAGAATCCAAAGGCAGTGCCGGCCCCTTGTAAGTCCCAGGGGGCTTCTTCCCTTGCTCACATGGAGATAGGCAATGGATCAGCTCTCTGAGAACTGCCATCACTGGGGCCTGCAAGCCTCCAGAAGGCATCCATTGCCAGCAGGAGCTGACCCTGTCTGCTCTTACAACCGGGAAGTCACCATCTTCTCACATAGAAACTGCAACTGTTGGCCTTGCTAGAACAGAATTTTCCATGGGCCTTCACTACCCTTTTATTTCACCCCAGGGAGGGAAGTATACCGGCAGAGAGTTAGGCTCTTAAAGAGCCACAGTCGGGGCTCAACTCCACTCAACTCCAGGGACCTCCACCCAAATCATCAGCCCAAGAACTCATTATAATCTTGTCTGTGCTGAGGAATTTTACAAAGGACAATGATTCTCAGAATGCCAGAACATTCCAGGCAGGCCTGCTGAGCTGCATCAGCTGAGTGTGCCTGGTGGCCAGTCACTGAAAAAGCACACAGAGAATTCAGTGATGTTTTCATTTACCCAGAGGCCAGCACAGATTTGGAAAGCAGTAGCCCACAGACTTACAGGGCAGTGCTGATTGGCTGATCTGCTCAGGGCTTGGTTCATAAGCTCTGCTGGACACCTTGCAAAGCTGCATCTCCTCTCCCAAGCACCAGTGGCTCAGGTGGAAGAGACTGGCACACACCCCTCATTGAGCTTTGCACAGAAATGCACCAAAACTTCCTAAAGAGGAAATGGGTGATATGAGGTCACTTGAAAGACCCCACCCTTAGATACTCACACCAGTGTAGGGTGTTAAGGGACATGAACAGTAACTGTAAATTCTAACTCAATGGTCCCAGCCTGGCAAAACTGACCCTGATAGGCTAGAACTCACAGTGAGCTCCATTCTCTATGAAAACAGGGGCGCTCGCCCCATTCATCATCTGCACCATAATCAGACTTCATGAGCAAAGCTCTCTGAGCGGCAGATATTCAGCACACCCCCAGATCATCCCAGATCCCTCCCTGGTGATGCTGGACCCACAGACCCTTACCTGTTCCAGGCAGAGTTGGAACTCAGCTGCAGAGCCTGCCGGGCGGCCTGGAAGCGGGGCAGCTCGCTGAGTACGGGGGAGCTCATAAATCGTGGTCTGGGACGGCGGAAGGAGCCCATCTTGTGGAACTCAATGGGCAGGAGGGGAGCAAGGCCTCGGGTCATAAGTCCAGGTGAGGATTGCGCTGTGTCTTCAGGACCAGACGTTTCTGGCCACCCACAGAAAAGGCTTCTCCCAACGCTGCTTCTGGACTTTCTTTAAAACCCCACTCTGAGCCAACACCTGAAATGAGAGGCAGCCTTTACTGAGAACCTGGCTGAAAACATATAACTAAAGGATGTTGGCTAGACTCTCTAGCTAAATGATCCTAAAGTCAATGGAGAGAGAGACACAGCAAGAGCCTCTACTGCCACTGAGGCTCCTGTCCTCCCTCTCCCCCCCCCCCCCCCCCCCCCCGCCGTGTATGTGTGTAGGGGGGAGTGGGTGTGTCTCTGTGTGTGTGTGTGTGCTAGGCATGGACCCAAGGGCTTAGAGCATGGACCAGCACTCTATGACTGAGATACACACCAAGTCCTAACAGAAAGATAGCCTTTGTGAATGCCTCATGAAAAAGTGAACGCTTCTTTTCCTTGACAATAAAGACCTTCTGCACCATCAGCCACTACGTGCTGTTCAATATGTCTCAGGTCATGAGTTCCTTCTCTCAGACACATCTTGGCATCCCTTTCCTACCTGCCATGTGTTTATTCAGTCCATCAGGACATGTTTACTGTTCGATGTGTAACAATCATTGTAACATGTCAAGCACTCAAAATCTCTAAGGCCCAGGTCCTGCCCTTCAGGAGACTCACACTCTCTGGTAAATGACTATTCTTGTACCTGTTCATTCAATAAATACTTACTGAGCCTATAAGCTCCAGGCACTGCGGTACTGGGATATAAGATGATGGCCATGGGACTGTCCCAGGGATCCCAAGTAATTGTCCTAACACCCTGCCCAGGCCCTTTTCCAGGCTTTAAGCCAATTCTTGTTCTCCTTTACCAGAATGATCTTCCTTTTGCGTTGTGCATTTCTAAATCCAACTAATTCAGTCAAGTTAGGTCATATAATCTTGTTCCTGAGCAGGGCTAGGTGCAGACCTACAATCTCAGCAACTCAGAAGGCTGAAGCAGAAGAATGCACAATCAAAAGCATTCCTGGGCTACAGAGTGTGTTAAGGTCAACCTGGATACCTTAATTAGACCCCCATCACAAAATAAAAAGGAAAAAGCCATAAAAAGTGTCAGCAAGATGGATCAGCAGGTAAAGACATCTGCCACCGAGCATAACAACCCAGAGTTCAATCCCTAGGACCCACGTGATAAAAGGGGAGAGCCAACTTCCCCAAGCTGTCTCGGACTTCCACAAATGCACAGCACACACACACACACACACACACACACACACACACACACACACACAGAGTAAATAAACATTTGTTTTAAGTAAAAAGAGGGCTGGGAATGTAACTCAGCGGTAGAGCACTTGCTCAGCATGTATGCATGCCTTAAGCTCTTTGGGGTCCATGTCCAGTTCCTCACACACAAACAAAAATCTTGTTCCTTGTGGCAAAGCACAAGCTCTGGTAGCTCTGGTGGAAGGCAATGGCTTTGCAATGAGCTTTGATTCTGGGGTTCTGGAGTTAACTCGGGCCCTCCCAAGTTTCATGACTTCAGACACTGTGAGTGTAATGTCCTCAGGTGCTAATGTACCAACGTCACGGGACCTCAAGGGATGAAATGAGATCAGCTGACATGCCCAGCAGCGTGACAGAGCCCTGGGCCTCAGGAACAGCTAGCTCCTTCCATGCTCTCTCTCAGCACTTTTGGACCCATATCGCTGCAATCACCTCAGCAGACTGGAGTGCTACAGGAAACGGCCAAAGGCACTTTCTCTTGAAGGGCTTAGCAGATTTCACTCACCCAGTGTTTTTGTTTTTGTTTGGTTTGTTTGTTTGTTTTAGTTTTGGTTTGGTTTGGTTTTTTTACTGTTACTTGGGGCCAAGTTAACTCAGATAAGACCCAGAGACCAGTGAAGAAAGCAAAGGAGGATTGATTGCCGGTCTGCAGGTTGGCCAGGAAAGTCCCACAGCCTGGGCTGCAGCATTTGGTGGACACAGGAGGGACACCACAGCCAGAAACACGACCACGCAACTTGTCAGGAAGGCACAGGGTGCTGGTGGCTTTGTGTAGGCAGTAGGCCTACTCACACTGGCTCATAAGACCGAGGGCCAGAAGGATGGCTCGTCCCACTTCGTAACCCTGTAACTGCCATCCTTAAGGGAAGCAGTGTCACGTGCCATTTTCTTAGATAGTCTTTGGCTGGGAACCCTGCACACCGAGCAAAGCAACAGCTATCAAAATTGATGAATAAATGTTGCAGAAGCCTCTTAAGTTCTGGAGAGGGTCTCAACAGGTTTCTAAACGCAGAAAAATCTGGAAAGATCTACACACACACCAGTGGATCCCTCAGAATACCAACAGTGGCTGGCCAGAGGCTTCACTTGCCAGCAAAGGTCCCTCTAGTTAGACAGGATGCATCCCTGGGCCTGGCTTTGAAAGGCCTGTGAAGTGCAATTCACTGTGTCATTACCGGATATGAACTCACTTTGTGAGGACCTTAAACCAAAGGCAATGAAGCTGCCGCCCACTCCGGGGCACTAGCTGGGGAAGCAGAGGACTGCACAGGACACATTGTCTGGGGCTGCACACACGCCGCTTCTCCTAGGGCCTGAGATTCCAGAGGATCTAAGGTGGCCCCTGCCCCTCCTCCATGTCTCAGCTACAGATCTCAGGTCTCCCATCCCAAGCTATCCGAGCACCCTGCACAGCACCCGAGGCAGCCCTGGTCACACGGGACAGCTCCAGGAACACGGCCTGCACCATTATAAACATGGGTAACTTTGAGCCCAAAGGACAATGACCACGGTGCCCACACCCTGAGTCGAGGACACGCACAGCAAAAAGTTAGTTCCCTCTGACTTGTTTCCAGCCCCCACACTTTGTCCTTCTCAATTACTGACAAGATGAAGAGAGGATGTGGTCCACACCACCTCTGCTTGTCACACAGCCAAGCAGCCCCATGGAGACCAAGGGAAGATGCTCTAGGACGTGCCGACAAGGGCCTGAAGAAAGGTTGGCACACCCTGTATACACCTGCTAAGGCACTGGCCCTTCAAGCACCGGCTCGTCCTGACCCAGATATGACGAATCAGAAATGACGAGACAGACAGGGCCTAGGAGTGCAGCCATTTAGAACTAACAAATGTGGAGCAAATAAGCAAACAGATTTATCCAAAATCTCCAACACAGGATTACGCCAACACGGCCTAGAACTTCCATTCCCCAGCACCAGGCCTGAGAAGTTCTGCAGCTACAGGAGGCCATGGTAGGAAGACCTTGAAGGCAGGCGGGAGATTCACTCACTCTGAACACACAAGTCTTAGTTCAAGACACAGGTAGAGTTAAACATGAATGAAGCATGGCAAGCTGCCTGATAGCATACGGGGCACTGTCACCAAGGTGACTTATTCAGCCCTCACAAAATGCCATCTGAAGTTAGAGAAGTTAAGTAACCAACCTGAGGGCACCCAGCTAGCTAGAGGCAAGTCACCGCCATGTCAAGGTCGGCCCGCCTTCCCAGCCCATTGTAGCATGAATCTTAAATGGCCTTACTAATAAGAACAAACCTGGTGCCAGGTATCGGGGTCAATGCTGGAAGGTCAGAGAAGCAGAACAAGCCACAGCTTCCTCACCTCGACAATTCCTCAGCTGATCCTGTTTCTTTAGACTGGAAGCTTCTTAGTCCTCATCCAGAATGAATCTCAGCTGAACTGTGCTGTTCAAAAGCCTAAAAGCTTAACCAGCTCTAGTTCCTGGTTCTCACGCCTTATATACCTTTCTGCTTTCTGCCGTCATTTCCTGGGATTAAAGGCTCACTTCCTGAGATTAAAGGCATGAGTCACTATGCCTGGCTGTTTCTAGTGTGGCTTTAAACTCACAGAGATCTGCATGGATCTCTGTCTCCCAAGTGATAGGATTAAAGGCGTGTGTGCCACCATTTTCTGGCCTCTATGTCTACCTAGTGGCTGTTCCGTTCTCTGACCCCAGATAAGTTTATTAGGGTGCACGATATATTGGGGAACACATTATCACCACAGCCCATCTCCCCTTCCACACTACTAAACACAGACAGGATCCCAGAATCAAAGCTACTGAGTTTGAAATGTCAGTCACCAGCCTTCATATCAAAACCTAAATCTCATACCCCCGAGATAAGTAATCTACCCAAATCAACTTCACGGCCACACATGATCGGGACAGAAGGAACATAGTAAGAGGAAGGACACCATGAAGAAATGCAGACTTGCCGGTCAGTCAGACAGACAAGACACACTCATCCACTATGTGACCTTGGACAAGGTACTTAACCTCTAAAGCTTGATTTTTCTCTCCAGGAAAGGGGTACGCCAACAGTGACTCCTCGGGGGAACCGGAAGTATTTGTAAAGCACTTTTTACAACAGTGCCCAACAAGTAGCAAGTGTGACACAGTCCTGACCAAATCAATAAAAGAATATTGCTTGGTAATGGATCAAGACTGCCCAGCCCCCACAGCAGGGGTAAATAGCAATGCTACTCTTGGTTGGTAGGGGCTTCCCCAGACTCTAAGACACATCGACTCCAGCCAGGACCCTGACACTATCACAGAAATGGACTTTGTCTCTTCATGCCTTTGGTGACACACACAGCTTTAGGTACTGAGGCTTCACTTCCCTAATTCATACATCCCCTGCTTCTAAGTTTCCGCCAACCCTGGGCTGGGGATGCAGCTCCATCCGAGTGTCCGTGTAGCATGAACTAGCACCCCATAAACCGGTGTACTTGTACATGTCAGTAATGCAAGCATTGTAGAAGTGGAAATGGGGGGTCAGAAGTGCATAGGGAGTTCAAGACCAGCCTGGGCTACCAGAGACTTTTCTATAAACAAGAAAACATACACACATACGAGCAAACAAACATATCACACCCAACCACAGGAAGCAGGCGGAGCAGGGATTCTACCCTTAATGAAGAAACTGAGGCCGAGTGACTCAGCCAGGACTGGAGGGCAGTAAGGAACCCAAGGCCGATCAAGAAAGGCTCTACCTTTAATCCTGGTCCCCAAATGTACCATCCCAGGTGATAGGTTTTGTCTTTGTTTCTTAAATATTTCAAATGGTTCTCGTTATGATTCACGCTTGAAAAGTGTGTATGCACACAAGCACACACTTCAATTATGACAGAGAACGGCCAGCAGATTGAGGAATACATCACTGCCGTGGAAAGCCATGCTCCCACTTTCTGGGTAATGGCATATTTGCTTCTATAGGAAAATAACAAGAAAAGACTCATGGTGTATAGCAAGAAATCCAAGGGAGTCTGCTTAAGGGTATTAGGGAGTTTATTATGATACAAACTGAGGAGAAAAACTCACTAAACAGGATAGGCAAAATCATCACAGAGTCCTGGAAGGCTGATGGCAGGGTAGGCCACTGCTACGTCTAGTCCCACGCTGCTTCTGCCACCTGAGTCCGTCCACATTGTCCAAGCCCATGAGGGGGAGAGAGAGAGCAAGGTGTACATGCCCCCTCAGGTCTTAAGCTAGCCCCGAGGCCACGCCCTAGGGGCTGGTACCTCAAGGCCATCCGTGGAATAGGTACCCACTGCAATGACGTTTGCAACAGAAAGTGAAAGGCTACCCGAAAGCTGAGAGTCCACATCCTGATGCTATCTATGATGTCACCCGTAGCCACATAGAACCACTAAACACCTAATACACGGCTTGGGCAGCTGAGGAGTGCATTTCGATTTTATCTAACTCTGTGTCTCCATGTTCGTGTGTGTAAATCTGTAGGAGTATGCACCTGTGGAGGCTTGAAGTCACCATCAGGGGTCACACTCCTCCTCAGGAACAGTCCACCTTGATTTTTAAAAGAACTCCAAGAAGCTTTCAAGAGCTCCTCAGCTGGGAATGATACTTGTGCTCCCCTCCCCTCCTCCATGTTGGCACGCTGACTGGCTTGACCTTGGACAGCTTGTGTGCAGGCAGCCGAAGCTGCTATGAATTCACGAGCGCGGTGACTCCATCATGTCTAGGAAATACCTTCTTCCTCAGTTTCTGCCTCTTCCCATCTTTCCACTCCCCTCTTGAGCGGTTGTGCCTGAGCCTTATGGAGACAGGATGTGACGCAGATGTCCCATGTGCGAATGATCACTCCACAACTATTCTCTACACGTTGGCCACTTGTGGGTTTCTACATTAACACCATCTACTGCATAAAAATGCTTCTCTGACGAGGACTGAGATTCACTAATCTATGGCTAAAGATACACATCTCTAGAAGGCAGGTGGATACTATACTATGTCCGTTCAGCAAAAACTGGTCGTTTTGCTAATTTCCTGCCGGGTTCCACCCTCCTGAATGCTTAAGGGAAGTTCCTTGTCTGTGTATCCTGCATAATGGGCGTTAACAGCTTAGATGCAAGATTGTAAAAGTATCGAACTTCTGCCCTCCGGGGTTCTCCCATTGTGCTGTAAGCCTGTATTTAAGACCTCCTCCCTCCTTCAATAAACGACATTCGGCATTAAAAACAAAAACAAAAACTGGTCGTTTTACACTTGAGGCCGAACAGTTCCCCTGTCTCGGATATGGGACCAGATTTCTAGTACTAGGCATGTGTGTTTGATCCTGTGGACTATGCCTTAAATACAATCAGAAGGTAGACTTTGTTACTCCCATAACATTCGTGCCATGGCTGTAATAATCCACGGGTCTACCCTGCCAGGACAGTCATTATTGTGGCTCACAGAGCTCACAGCTGTTGATAGCTTTTCTCTCTTAGCAGCTTACATACCACCTTGTTTTTCATTCAAAGAGAGTCCTTCATTGGCCTAGACTTGGTTCATTCAGCTAGACTGAATGTGAGTCCCAGGGATCTGCCTGTCTTTGCCGTCCCAACACCGGAATTACAAGCACACACCAGCACACTGGCTGTTCTACATGGCTTCTGGGGAGCAAAATCAAGTCTTTATGCTTGTGTGGCAAGCACTTTACTGACCGAGACAACTCCCTAGCCCTTATTCACTTTTAATAGACACACTATTTTAACAAGGGTGGATAATTCTTTCTTCCTCTTAGTACACTACAGTCATCTCCTATCACTTTGTTGGTTTGCTTTACTATTAGAATGGCAGATGAACCAACCCACTCAGGGGAACTCACATTTTATTTAGGAATTGCCCTATGGAAGGACATTTAGGAAGATTCCAGAATTCTGGGATTGCAGAGGATGAGTCCATTTGTAGGTCTTGGGGCCCTAATGTGCTTCTGATGGCTGGGTCTGATGGTTCTTAGCCAGCTTCACTCTGTGGCTCTAACATCCACCCACACAGCAGTCCAGAAATAGCACACAAGAAAGGGCCAAGGGATGATGTCTCTGGTTCCAGTGGATAAGCCACCACAAGGCTGTGTCACTCTAGCCTGGGGATCATCACGGTTCCTTGTTTGGTTTGGTTTGGTTTTTGAGACAAGGTTTCTCTGTGTAGCTTTGGAGCCTGTCCTGGAACTTGCTCTGTAGACCAGGCTTGCCTTGAACTCACAGAGATCCGCCTGCCTCTGCCTCCAGAGCGCTGGGATTGAAGGTGTGCGCCACCGCCACCCGGCCCATTATGGTTCTTTCTGTTGCTCACAGGCAGGCAGAAAGAATGACCTGAGGATACATTCTAGACAAGATTTTACACAGCCCAGGTTGGCTTTGAATGCTCTGTGAAGCTGAGATGACCTTGAACTTCTGAGTCCCTGAGTGCTGGGGTTACAGGTATTTGCCACAATAGGTTTATTTTTATGTCTTAATCCCCAGAACTCATTAAGTATTACGTGATATGGCAGGAGCTATGATGAAGTTAAGCTCTTAAGAGCAAGTGATTATCCAGGATCTGTGGGTTCTACATGCAATCCATGCAACCTCAAAAAAAAAATGGGGTGAAGGCGAAGGAGCAAAAAGACAGACAGACAGCACAGCAAAAGATGGGAAGGCAGAGACAAAGACAGCAGTGATGCAGCTACAAGCCAAGGAAACCAGAAGCCTCTCACAATCAGGACCAGGAAAGGAACCAACCGTCTCCCAGAACTTCCAGAAGGAATAGGGCTCCAATATAACTTGACTCTAGACCTTGGCTCTCCAGAACTGTGGGTAAATACATTTCTGTTGTTTTAAGTCACAAAGGTTGTGGTAACTTGTTACAGCAGCTACTGGAACCTAATACTTACTGCATGCATAGCCTCAGACTATCTGAACTACAGTGTCCAACAAGAAGAAGGAACAGGGAGAGTTTCCTTGTAGAGCTGTTGGCTGGGAAGTACAGGGCATGGTTCCTATAACTGTCCAGGGAATGGACAAGGTAGAGAGGAGCTTGGGTCATGAAACACAGACAGCAGAGGCCATGTTGATGGCCATGGTCTGTGCTGCCACTGGAGGCCATGTTAATGTGTGGTCTGTGCCGCCATTGGGGACCAAGTTCATATCCGTGATCCAAGCTGCCACCAGCTGCTCTGGGCAAGGAAGCTTCCTTTGCAGTGGTATCGATGAGTGCAGACTCATAACTGAGACTGAGAGACACTGAAGGCTTCCGGACAACCTCCCCTGCCCCAAAAGAAACAGTCCAAAAACGAAGCTATTGACGCATAAAAACTGTGATAAGGACGCCGACGTGTAGCTAGCTCTTCAGTGGATGGCTTCCAGCAGGAAGGGGCAGGGCAGGGGGGCGGGGGAGGGTGTCAGCTTCCTTTAAATGGCTGGCCACTGGGAGTTTGACCAATGAGTATATGGGCAACACAAATTAGACTTGTTTTTTGTTTTGTTTTTTGGCAGGGAGATACAAGGGTAGAAGGGTGGACCTGGGAGGGATGGGGAGTGGGTGTGATAGGAGTGGGCTGTACAAAATTCCCAAATAAATAATAAAAATGTTATGTTGGGGGAAACAAGAAAATGGCCATTACTGTATTTTACCATTATGTCAATCTTACTTCTGGTACTTGATTTCTTTATCTTCTTGGTGTTTGTTTGTCCTAATAAGCTTATATGCCAATTCTGTCTTTTGGAGAAGCTGTATCTGCCATGTGTGTTATGTGTGCTCAAATATGCATTATCCTTAATAAAAACTTATTCTCCTGAGCCGGGATAAGGGGAGGGGACACAGACAGGGTGGTACTACCATTTCTGTAGGACCCTGGGAGATGACTCAGAACAAGCATGACATTAGGTGTAGTGACTCAAGGAAGACATCCGGAAAGAGTTTGGTAAATGCAGTCCACTGTTGATGAGTATCACCACCATCACTACCTCAACTCTGTTCATCTGCTGAATTGGATCGAACACAACACCGCAGCCAGGTTGCCTTACACCACACCAATGGACTTCCTTACAGTGCTGGAGGTCGGAAATCCCAGATCCAGGAATCAATGGGGTTGGTCTCCCCTGAGGCCTCTCGCTCTGGATTGCAGATGGCCGCCCTCTCACTGGGTCTTTCCTCCATACTTTCACATCCTGAGTCTCCAGCTACTCAATGGCTTCTTTTGTGGGGTACTAATAGACTGGGCTAGGGCCACTGGAACAGTCTTGTTTTAACTAACCATGCTCTTTACACACATTTGGAAGGAAGCATGGGGGCTACAGCTTCAGCATGGGGACTTATAAAGGGACACACTTCAGCCCATATCACCACCACCATCACAGAAAGCTCAAGTCCAGTGTCTCTGCATTGACAAATTCTCTTCTAAGGACCAAGCTACCTAAATTGTCATGCAACAGTGCTTTAAGTTAGTAGATTTGGGTGCTCAATGGTCCACTTCAGTTCTGGACACAGCTAGGGTGTGGGATCCACAAAGCAACTTTGAGGGTCACAGAGCCCCTGAGAGGCATCACGGGCCTGGTGGCTCTCTAGGTACCCCACACAGGTTCTTTGCCAAGCTCTTAACCCGAGGTCCATGACGGGATTCTTGGAAAAGAATCTGTTGCCCCACTTTCTCCCCACAGCTGGCAGGGCTGGGGTTTGGGGCTAAGAAAACAGGTTGTGGATGGCACACAGAGGCAGGGATTGGGTATGGAGATGAGGAGGGGCATAAAGACAGAGATGAGGATGAGGATGGGGAGGGGGCATGGGAATGGAGATGAGGATGGGGGTGGGGATGAGGATGGGGTGGGGTATGAGGATAGGGGTAAGAATGAGGATGGGGGTGGGACATGAGGACGGGTGATGTGGGATGTCCTTCTGCATGCTGCGAATATGCGTTGCTTTTATTGGTTGATGAATAAAGCTGCTTAGGCCTATGGCAGGGCAGAATATAGCTAGGTGGGAAAGCCAAACTGAATACAGGGAGAAAGAAGGGCAGACTAGAGAGAGACACCAGCCAGCTGCCCAAGGAGCAACATGCCAGCAGACCAGTAATGCCACAGCCAGATGGCAATACATAGATTAATAGAAACAAGCCTGAGCCATCAGCCAAGTATTTACAATTAATATGAGCCTCTGAGATATTATTTACAAGTGGCTGCAGGACTGGCTGGGATGCAGAAAAGCCTCGGCTAGAGATGGGGATGGGGCATGAGGATGGGGTGGGGCATAGGGGTGGGATAAAGCATGAGGGCAGGGGTGGGGATGGGAATGGGGAGAGGGATGGAGATGAGGACAGGGCCTAGGAATGGGGTGGAGAAATAGCATGAAAACAAGAACAAGATAGGGTCTGGGGATGGGGATACAAAGCATAAGGTCAGGGCTAAAGAGAGGGCCTGGGGACAGGGACCGGTGGTGGGGAGTGATACAGGGACCCTACACACCAATACAAGGGCAAAAGAAGATGTTACACTTAATGGAACACGCAAATGCAACCCACTAAGGCTCCAGTTTGGCCTCTGAAAAGGGAAGTAGAATCATGACACAACACCTTAAAATAAAGAAGTGTGTAGCTGGTAGTGACTGGAGGCTTCCAGGAAAAATCCACTTTGAGTGTAAATAACAAAGTCAAAGACAGAGCCACCCAGTCTGATGTAACCTCCAGGAACAAGAGAAGAATCCAGTTCCAAGGCAGACAGAAAAAAAGCCCAGTTCACATGCTCCCTCGGAGCTCAGCAGCTCCTGCCTGGCATCCTGAACACAGGAGCCAGTGTCTCCCTGAAAGGCAGGGACTCACTAGGACTCAGCCCCACATTCGTAGTCACTGTAACTCAGCTGACCTGTCCTCTTAACTGTGGCAGAACAGCCTTTGTAATGATGATGGGATGGCAGAGCTAGCTCCTAGGGGCCTGCCAGACAGCAGGCACTTGCCATGTGCACATCCTCCTCTCACAAACAGACTGAGGAGCAGAGGCCTGAAGACAATCATAGCTGCTGTGCTGGTTAGCATTTTGTCTATTTGATACAAGCTGGAGTTGTCTGGGAAGAGGAAATGTCAATTGAGGAACTGCCTCCATTCAATTGGCTTGTAGGCAAATCTATAGGGCATTTTTTTTGATTGATTGATGGTTGATTGGGAGGGCCCATCCCACGATGGGCAGTGCCACCCCCAGGCAGGTAGTCCTAGGGTATATAAGCAAACAAACTGAGCAATACATGAGGAGTAAGCCTTAAGTGAACAGCAATCCTCTGTGGTCTCCTTCAGGTCCTGCCTCCAGGTTCCTGCCCTGATTTCCCTTCATGACGAACTGTAAGCTATAAGATGAAGTATATCCTTTCCTTCCTAAGTCGCTTTTGGTCATGGTCTTTAGCAACAGGTAGCCAACTAGGGACACTTACACTCACATTTACTCAAATCAAAATGTGTCACACCTTTCACACTGTGAAGCACCCATAGTTCATGAAAGTCCTTGCACCTGCCCCTCCAGTCACCAGGAGTCAGGTTCTGTTAACCATCTCCATCACACAGAGAAGGATGTGGGGTTATACCCTGGCAAATTTATCTAGGTCACACATTCATGAGAAAGCGTGATGGGACAAGAATCCAACAATAAAGGACCCACAGCACTCCTGTCATTTATGTCCCTCCGTCACATCAATACCTTCAGAGACTCCCCCCGGTTCTGAGAATAAATCCTAGGTCCATCTTAACACTCTCGCCTCCAGCTGCTGCGTTGGCCCACATCACTTCCACCACCTCTCTCCTCTCTCCTCTCTCCTCTCTCCTCTCTCCTCCACCAACTCATTGGCCCACATCACTTCCACCACCACCTTCAAGATTCCCCACCCAGGGCCTTCCCACGTGCTGTGCCCTCTTTAAAGTAGCTCCCATCCCATTCTCCAGGCTCAAACCCACAATTCATCCTCTAATCAGGAGAGCCCTCTTTCCCCCTCACCCCTTGATGAGTTCTCATCATCCCCAAAAAGCCTCCTCCTCACCACCCTTGTGGTCTTATCACCATAAGCCTTGTAAATATGCACAAAATGGTTACTTTTTTTCCCAACAAATATTTTTATTGACTATTTGGGGAATCTGACATCATGCAACCTGATCACACTCACTTCCCAGTCTTTCCATGGCCCCCCAGCCCTTGTGACCTCCCCTCTCAACAAAAAAAGAAAAAAAAAAGTCCAATTGGTGTTTTCTGTCGGTTCACTGGAACATGGTCAAACTCTCGGTGGCCTGTCCCCAAATAGAACTGAGTCCTTCCCCTTCAGCACCCCCACCGGAAGTCATCAAGTGTACAGAGCTACATTCAGCATCCTTATCACACTTTATACGAGTTCACTTCAATGGCTTCCTGTTTAGGCTGTTACTTTTGAGAGGTGTTGAGGGTGTGGGCAGGGGTTGTCACAGAAGCCGTCCATGTCCCTCTTTCTCAACTGTGTGTCTACAAACATCGGTATCACTGCCGAAGTAGCTCCCTTGCCCTTTACAGTCCATGGAAGGACGGATCATGGGCCTCCACACCGTTTCTTGCAACAGCACCGATGACAAACACTGCCCCTGGCTGCAGTAAGGCCAAGGACCCACACAGAGCCCTTGGTGGCAGCCCGAAACATAGACGTCACTATGGCCTCAGGTGGCAGTGCAGGCCACTCACACCAATACGGCCCCCGGTAGCAGCACGGCCCATGGACACCAACATGGCTTCAAGCCACAGCACAGACCATCATAGATATCCACCATGGTGTTAGGTGGTATCACAGGCCTCGGACATCAACCTGGACCCTTGCTGCATCAGGACCACTGACCCACACATGGCCCCCTCAGTGGCATCACAGACCATCGTGGTCCTCTGAGGAAGTCCAATCCGGGAATTGAACCATTCCTCATCTCAGGCCTGCATCACTGCCCAGAGCCAGGGCTATCTTGAGGCTGGGCGGTGTGTTCAGGGGCTGAGTCTGCATCTACATAAGCTCTAGGCTGCTGTACAACACCCCGCCAACCCCACTGGCAACGGCATGTTTCCCTGTCACCCTCAGCCTTCTTTCACACCTGTCACCCACCCCCACCCCCGCCACATCTCCAGTTCCACCTCTCTCCACAGCGCTCGCTCACGCAATGCTCAGCTCTTCCATCCTTCCCACCTGCCCATCACACATTCATTCTAAGTAGTAGCACCTACCCGACGGTCCCCTCACCTGTGTGAGAGCCCAAAATTATTACTTTTTAAAAGGCGCGTGTTCTCAGGTGCCCTGTGGTACCCCACCCACCGGGTATACGATGATGTGATGGATCCAGGGAGACTTGGAAAGAAAGAAGGCTGAACACAGCTACACGCATATCGTTCTGCTATCACCATAGAACAGCTCGGGGGTCATTTTTAATATTTCAGTTCAGAGCATAAATTGACTATGGAACCCTGGACCAGATCATGCTTGTTCCCCTTAGGGCTTCAGCGGGGTGGCAGGCACACCAGGGAAGTCTCTTTTCTGTATGCCCTTCTGCACTTTCTGAATTTGAAATGTGAACCTGGATTATTTATTCAAATAAACAAAGACACCAACAGTGGCTCCTAAGGCCCTGAAAAAAAAAAAGAAAAGAAAAGAAAAGAAAGAAAGAAAAGGAGGAAAGGGTCTGTGATTTGTTCAAGGTAGTCAGAACCAGAACTTGGCTTCTGATCTCGAGTCAGGACTAACAATGACAGTCTGCTTGTTCATGTGCGTGTTCAGTGAGTTTATTCAGCAGCTCTCCCACAGCAGGGCTGCTGTGGGGAAGGACCGGGAGGCTAGGAGAAATCACTGATGGAAGAGAAGACGAAAGATCAAGCAATTCCACCCCCTGCTTCTTTTGCATCATACATCACAAACTGACCAAAACAGGCCAGCTCTAACAGCGGCAGTGAGTAAGGGGCAACCTACTTGTCATACTAAACAGCACCTACTCGGGTCAAAGAAGACAGTCATTGCATAACCCAATTGGCTCTTGACATTGGGATATTTGCCCATGTGGTGATGTATTGTGTCCCCTGATATACTGTGTCTCCCAATAAAATAAAACTTGCCTGGAGATCAGAGGAAAAAGCCAGCCACGATACAGAAGTCAGGCAATGGTAGCACACGCCTGTAATCCTGTGTCACTTGGCAAGCAGGGATCTGTCTGGATCTCTGTGAGTTCAAGGCCACACTGGAAACAGAGCCAGGCGTGGTGGCTCACGCCTTAAATTCCAACACTAGTTAATCATGGAGGTCTGGAGGTCTGTACAGACAGTCAGGAAGTGAAAGAGCTGGGCAGGAAGAGGAAGTGATGTAGCTGGACAGAGAGAGCAAATCAGACCGCAGAACAGCAAGGCATATAGGCATGGGTAGACAGGAAGTAGCTCACTTTTGGAAGCTGCGGAGTTGGTGAGGTGAGGTTAGCTGTGGTTTTCCCTATTCCCCTGATCTCTCAGGTTTTCACCCCTATATCTGGCTCCAAGTTTTTTATTTAATAAGACTGTTTAGAAATTTGTCTATAAGCCCAATATTTCCTGACCTTTCCCAGAATTCGTGTGTGTGGTGTGCTCGCATGGTTATGTGGCTGTATACAGAGGAAGATGTCTGCAGTGGGAGCCTCGCTTTGTTCCTGTCCACCTTACTCCTCTAAGACACTCTCCCACAGAGCT
The DNA here is from genome assembly GCF_949786415.1 of Peromyscus eremicus. NCBI lineage: Eukaryota > Metazoa > Chordata > Mammalia > Rodentia > Cricetidae > Peromyscus > Peromyscus eremicus. Next base: position 76,427,467 of record NC_081419.1, read on the forward strand.
GCAAGCTTGCCATTCTGGCTAGGGTGGCTGGCTACCGAGCTCCTGGAATCCACGTGTCCCTTCCCTATGGCCATATCCGGCTTTTTACATAGCTGCTGAGGATTTGAACTTGGGTCCTCATGGCTACACTGAGCTATCTCCCCAGACCTGAGATATTTTTAATGAGATTTTTTTTTTCAAGGAATTTCTAACTGCTAACTACTAATCACACTTCCTCAGCTGCCTGAGCACTTCAGAGACCAAACACATGGGTATTTATTTTACCCATCGTAGCTACGGCCCCCAGCGTTCTCAAACCAGGGCAAGCCACTTTCCTTCCCATGGTCTGTTGACTTTATCAGTTCACTAAGGGTTTGGCCTCCCACTAGCCAGGATTTTCTTCTGCTCGGCTAGCTGTGCGATCTCCTACTTGCTGACGCTACGCAGAGGTGTCAAGAGTAGGCACCTCGGAGAGAGACCCCTCCCCCCAAGAACTTGATCCCTAACATAACACGGCCCACAATTGGCTATGATGGGCTCCAACGCACCACTTCATCAGATCGACTTCATAACTCCATTCCTCTGTCTGAGCTCACTCCATGGTCTACTCCTCTGCTGAAACACAGTATCATCTCTCTCTGTTATACACACAGAGACTCAAGGAGACAGGGGGAGCCTGCAGCAGCCCAGCTATCTCAGAGACACAAAGCAGAGCAAAGCCTTCCGAGCCAATGCAAGAAACCAAATCCACACTCCAGAGCCACCGGATGAAAACCAGGTCAGAAAGAGGCTACTATTAAGAATAGGATTGTTGTCAGGCGGTGGTGGCGCACGCCTTTAGTCCCAGCACTCGGGAGGCAGAGGCAGGTGGATCTCAGTGAGTTCGAGGCCAGCCTGGGCTACAAAGTGAGTTCCAGGACAGCCAGGACTACACAGAGAAACTCTGTCTGGAAAAACCAACCAAAACAACCAAACAAATAAACGTTCAAGAAGAGGAGGAGAAGGAAGAAAAAGAAAGAAATGACAATAAAAAAAAAGAGTGGGATTGTTTCATCAAATAAAATGCCTAACATGGTAATTTTACTGTCATTATTACTATTGGTTGATTAATATTAACTATCACTAAAGACTGGTTGTGATGGACCAGGCCTCAGTTTGCATTTCTTTTTTCTTTTTTTGGTTTTTCGAGACAAGGTTTCAAGGTTTCTCTGTGTAGCTTTGCGCCTTTCCTGGAACTCACTTGGTAGCCCAGGCTGGCCTCGAACTCACAGAGATCCGCCTGGCTCTGCCTCCCGAGTGCTGGGATTAAAGGCGTGCGCCACCACCGCCCGGCTTCAGTTTGCATTTCTTATCATCAGCAATTTCCACTGAAGTCCAAAGAGCTGGCTTTATCAGAATATTACCTGCTTTATAATAGGTGCGATACAAGATGAAGAGACCAAGGCATGAAGAGTCACTTGCCCCAAAGCAGAAAACTAGCAAACGTGTCCCAAAGAGCGATCCTACAGGACCCCAGAGTCTGGGCTCCCAAACACTCTGCTTTACACACGCATTTGTTGGCTGCACAGGCTACCAAGAAGCTGCACACCGCCCTTCACTTCCCCTGTGAGCATCACTGAGCTTTCCACCTCATCCATTCTCCCTCACCAGAAGAGCCCTTGCTTCTCCAGAGCACTTACTTAACCAAGCCACAGTCTTGGTATCAATTGTTCTGAGTCAGACGAGCCCTGAACGGTTGAAATTCCTTCAAAGCAAGGGATCCCCCTGTCTTCTTACACTGTAAGTTGATACTGAGCACAGCCCTGGGTACCCTAAAAACACCAGAGGTACTTCTAAATGAGTGAGTTAAAAACAATTTTCTAAGTCCCCAGGAAGAGCATTACAGAGGGGCCAGAAAAATTCTCTTCACTGATGATCCAGCATGTATCCATCTAAGCATTACCATTCACAGGGACATTGTGGACCAGAACCACATGGGCAAGGAATTCTGGGTCAGCTGATTGGCCAGTGGCACTTATAAACCTAGTAGGGAAAAGAGCCAGACTGCACAGCAGAGCACACTTATTTTCTTAAGGACCAATGTTTAAAAGTCTGTGGGGTGGCTCACATCTGTAATCTCAGCACTGAGAGGTTAAAGTCAGTGTGTGCAACACTGTGAGACCCTATCTCAAAAATGGACAAATGAAAACAAAATAAAAATCTCTACTACAAAAGGCTTGGGGGCAGACACTGGGTCTTACACACAAGATTGAAAAGGCCCAATGGGAAAGATGAGCAACTCTCAGCACCCCCTGGTAACCAAACCAAGAATCTAGAAGTCCAAATGTGTACACTCTTCTATATCCGAGCAAACAGGATACAAGCTCAGGGGTTGACCTTGAGTCAACAGAGGTCACTAATTATCTGGAAGACACAGGACACTGGTAATTTAGTTTCACCTACAAGCAACTATGACAGTACTACTTGGACCAGAAACCCACTGCATAATTAACCCCCAGAACCCCCTTCTTTGGTGCAAGTTAAGTGAAACTGTGGGAAATACCACACTTCTTATTTACTCACCTTGATGGCCCCACTTAAACATCAACTTTCTTGGAATGCACATGGTTTGGGTGTGGCCGGTGAATGTCATCCACAGTGATTCTGCAATGCCTACTCAATGGTAAGACAGAAAGTCTAGACGCAGGCAGTAGCTGAGACGCACCATTATGAAGCAATTACATTTCTGACATATAATAAATATAAAACACTGATGGGTGAAGGAGCGGTCAAATGCTACTGCCTGGCAGCCAATGGCACGTTGAAGTGCTGGGGAATGTGCTCCATGTTGAATGTGCTGTTCCTTGAAAAGTAGGTCTTCTGTCTGAGATAAAATGCTCTTTCCTAAGAGAAGGAGTGAAGAGAAAGTCACCTCCCCAGGTAATAGGTCAGGGGAGAAGCTCGACAAAGAAGCAGAGCCATCTCAAGGCAATCATTTCACGGAAGTCACAAGTCGGCCAAAGTCTATGTAACTCAACCGCACTCCAGTGTGTGCCCCAGGACCTTAGCGGAGGAAGCCTTTGGGCCATAAAGAAGACTAAAGAAACTACCCGCATGGAGTTCAGGGTCTGTCCGCAAACATCCAAAAGTAGTGCTCTCACTGCGTCAGGCACCAAGGTTACTGCAGAAGACAGCCGGTCCAGACAACCCGAGGCAGAATGTTAGATTACATTCAGAAATGACATGGCAAGACTCATCAAAGGAGAGCACACTGGACAAAGGCATGAGTCACCCAAGCAGCAAACCATGGAATGGCATAGACTTCATCATATTACTCAGAAAAGGGCATAATTTTTAAACATGAATTGTTTCTTTTTTGGAATTTCCCATTTAACGTTTTCATACTAAGGTTGCTTAGAGTTAACTGAAACCAAGAACAGTATCATGAATAAAGGGCAACAAAGCAATTCCTGGACCCTCTCCTGGGGATTTTGAGACATTAACCCTGAGGCTTGGTACTGGTTTGTGCCAGATGACTTTAGTATACATCTAGCATTGATAACATAGGGTTAGACCAACATTCTCAACCAAAGCAAGAGTGTCCAATTTCCCTAGGGGACAGCCAGCATGTATGGAGATACTATGGATTCAACCAAAGCAAGAGTGTCCAATTTTCCTAGGGGACAGCCAGCATGTATGGAGATATATGGATTGTTACCGCTGTGGGGCTCAGAGCACAGGACACCGTGAGTATCCAGTAGATATAGGCCATCTCACAACAGCACAAGAACTCTGCAGCTCAAAATGTCAGCAGAGCCAAGGAGGAGAAACCTCGCTTCAAACCCTGGCATCTGGGCACAAACACATGTTCTGAGATGCTACACGACTGATAGCACTCTGGAGTGAGGTGCTACAGGGTCCCATGTAGACTACATGGGTCTACATGGGACCCACTAGAGCCACAGATTGTAATATCATAAGATGTCTTTGTGACCCTGCTATGCAGCAATTTCTTATGAATTAAAACATCCCATCAAGGGCAGGGGCTCCTTAAGACTCAAGAAGTAAGCAACTTCCAAGTCTTAGGAAGTTACTGAAACTCTCTAGATTCACAAGCCCCACCCACCCCAACAAACTTAGATAACCACGAAAGACTGCTAAGAATAAGAGACTGTCTGTCCAGCCTGTCAATCTGCCTGAATGTCATGCAGAGAGCTCCAGGGTTCCCTATGCTGGGGTAGGCTTTTGGTGATGCAACTGTCTTTGAGTCTTCCATGCTGTAAGGAACCCCCAGTAAGCTCATCGGTTCAACAAGTTGGACTTTGGAGATATCATTACTTTGCCCGGTCATTCGTTCCCTCTGTGAACAGACATTTGTGCACATCCTTCCAGGAACAGTACCACACAACAGATCTGTGTGCACTTTGGACTTCATCCTTGGCCAACCTGGATGACCCTTTGTGGGAGGTCAGTTTGACAAGATCTGTGGACAGCAAAGGGGAAGGCCAGAACAACTGGGAAGCCATGTTCAGGGTTCTCTCAAGGCAGAGCCTCAAACAGATTCCCAACCTCAACTCCCCAACCTGTGTGGTCTCCCCGATGCCAGTAAAGACCAACAGTGGGGTCAGATAACAACTCTGAATTGACACTGACCTTTGGCAGATGTGTGTGTGTGTGTGTGTGTGTGTGTGTGTGTGTGTGTTTGTGTGTGTGTGTGTGTGTGTGTGTAAGGGCATGCCATGAGGGTTTTTCTGAGGCCTAAAAGACATTTATTATCCTGCTGGTAGGTGAAGTTTTTTGTTTGTTTGTTTGTTTTTTGTTTTTTTAAATCATTTCAAACACCAGAATTACCAAGTCCACCCACTAATTTTGCCTGCAGATATCACAAGGAAAATAGGCAAAGGGCTCCATGAAGGGAGCCGGGAGACAGCTGCCTGATGCTTCAGAGTTCTCCAAATGCCTGCAGAAGTTGACTTGGTCTCCCGGAAAGGATGATGAGTCAGTTCCAAAGGATTTCTGAAGCACTCAACAGCAAGAATGAAAGGATTTACCCTGAGGAGCTAGGCTGCTGAGGTCAGGAGCAGGTTGAGACAGGGTCTGAGGCTGCTCAGAGCAGGCTAACACAGACACATTTCAGAGCCAGAGGTAGGATTGGGTCCCAGTTCTGAGCAAAGAGACAGAAACAAACCTTTAGCTGTTGTTCCGGGCTCTGCTTAAACTGACAAATATCCCAGTGCCCCTAAACAGACAAAGGTACCCAACACTCCTTTCTTTAATCCTCAAATTCGTGAGCAACCCAGCTCCCTCCACAAAACCAAGAACTCAGCCAGTGTCCAAAGCACCAGCAAGGCTGGAAAAAAAAGCTCTGTAAAGTAATAAGAGAAGTGAGAAACAGAAGGCATTGAGGATGAGTGAGAGTGAACCTGAGTAGGTCCGGTATGTGTGAAACTCTTCTGTTGACACCTCAGAACCGAGAAGGGGGCATGAGAGCACAGAGAAAGGCATGTGTAAATACACAACTCGGTGAACACATAATTACACACAGAGTGTACTGCACATGTAATTATGCTGGACAGCAGGAGAGCAAGAGTTTGCCAGGTCCACCCATAGACCACAGTCAAAGAGGAAGAGTTGTCTGGAGAGTGCATCATTCTCCAACACCCTTCTAGGCTACCTCAGTGAACTGGGTTCTCCAGAGGCTGCTGAAACTGGCTGAACTTGGCCATGAGTTCCTGATTTCTATAACAATGCCATGCATTACTTGCTATGGAATGTAAGACCTGGATAGAGAGTTATACACATATAGCGAGTATCTCTATACATTTATACGCTATGTAAAAGTTTCTAAAATTCTAGAATATGTTACAGCTAAAAAAATACTGCAGGGTTTTTTTTTTTTCAAGCCAGCTTCAATTTAATAGAGTGTTTAAATTCCTAGTTAATGGTAATTAGAGAGCAAGCAGCATCTCTTTAAACGCTGCTAGACAGAACTTAATCCAATTTGGTAATCACTAACCTCTGGGCTTTTTCCCCCTCTCTTTCTCTTTCTCCTAAATGAAACCCAAGCATTGATCTACAAAAGCTATAAACTGGCAAAGCATAAGAAAAGAATATTTAAAGAGAGATTGAGTGACTGTTACCTCAAAGCGCCAAGTCCAATTAAAATGGAAACAGGTCTCACGGGCTCCCTTACATCTAGGGCCTATAAGCTGGCTGGTGCAGAATAACAAAAGGCACTCCCAGGAGTGGGGGACTCACTTTCCCACTGCTCTCTCCCCACCCCCCACACCACCTCACTGCCCCAGAACTAGTCTTATTTGGCTGTGTGACCAAGGGCCACTCCTTCCCAAACCAATGTAGAGTTGTTCTGTTTACTCTATCTTCCTTTCCTTCCGCAGAACTAGCCCTTCAGGCCTTTGAGTCTGATGACCTCCTTTTTCCCATTGTAGAGTCCCCACGTAGCTGGAACTGATTCAGAAACTTCCATGTAAACCACTACAACCATCTTGAGAACTTGGGAGTCTGCCAGACTGTGAATTATCTCAAGCTGATCTCTGACGGCTTGTCACTGTCTTGTCATCTATGTCCCCAGTCGCCTTCTTGACTCCCATGTGGAATCTTCCCTTGTAAAAGCAAATGCCTTCTGCTTACCAGGGGACCCCTGTTTCCAAATTCTGAACCCTGAATCCTGAACAAAATATCTTCCCTTCAAATTCCAGCCACAAAGCCAGGCAGTGGTGGCACACGCCTTTAATCCCAGCACTCGGGAGGCAGATCCAGGAAGACCTCTGTGAGTTCGAGGCCAGCCTGGGCTCCCAAGTGAGTTCCAGGAAAGGCACAAAGCTACACAGAGAAACCCTGTCTCGAAAAGCAAAACAAAACAAACAAACAAACAAAAATTCCAGCCACAGAGGTATTAATCCTCTCAGCTGCGTGAGCAGACGAACATTATTTGGAAGCCCTGCCGCTAACATATTTACAATGTGCATAGAGGCAGGTAGCTCTACCGACCGAGCCCTTCGAAGATGACAGACATTGTAAGAGCTCCTTCGCAGAGACTCACACGCTGCTTCTCAAATCTATCCTGTGCTGGTCGGTTCTGCAAAAGGAACTAGAGAGAGAAAGAGAGAAAGGACTTTGCATTTGTTTTACCTGGTACAAGGGTTGTATCACAGGAACAAACAGTCATATCACCAGGACAGAGTGATGTGAACTGAGCTCTGAAGCATCAGAAGGGTTGCTTCAAGTTGCACCTTCTCCAGATGAGGAGATTAAATGTTGAACATACACTAAGTTAATGAGTAAACCCAAGATAGAACATTCCGGTAAGTCCTCTCAGTGTGAAGTTCTCAGGTGGACACGGCAATGGTATTCCAAGACAGGAGGGAGAGCTTTTTCAGTGAGTGTGTGCTCCTTGCCATTTGGAAACCACACACCCCGTGGGCTGGGGAAACGGCTCCATTGGTAAAGTGCTTGCCACACAAGCAGGGGAACCCGAATCTGGATCCCCAGACCTGAGGGCGTGCTGTAATCTCTGCACTGGCGCAGCTGTGCAAAGGAAGATCCCAGGGACTTGCTGACTAGCCAATTAGAATCAGTGAGAGACCCTGACTCCAAAAACAACATAGCAATCAACTGAGGAAGACACAGACATTGACACACACATATGCAACGCAATATGCATGTACACACAGACATAACACACACAGTGCACGCGTGCGCGCGCACACGCACACACACGCACACACACACACACACACACACACATACACACGCACAAATGTAATCAACTATACAATGATGTAGTGAACATCTGGGGAATCCCACAGAAGGGGAAGACATCTGCAGCCTCCAAACCTAGAGAGGCAATCTATTCTGAGCTCCATCCCCTGTCCACATAACCTAAGACAGACGACTTACGTCCTCTGAGCCTCAGTGTGCTCACCTATTTAGTGGGCGTGCAGTAGTGCTCCACCATTTTGGTGAGCATATAATATACCAGGCTCAGTGCAAAGTGTTATCATAAGGTATGAAGAGGTGTTTACAGTTTTCCCTGTTTTCAGAAGCAGGTTTTTCTTGACGTTTCAACATTAAAGATAACTGCTAAAACCACACCCATTGAAATAAATGCATACTCACGCCCCTCCAAGATCTGAAAGAAAAGAGTTTCAACGCTTCAGAAACCAGCTAGACTCGGGTTAGACCTAACTAAGGCAAGCAGGCTTATTTCTACTACCAGCTCTCATTTACACATTGATGGGTCCAGCTGTTAGAAGTGTGTTTAAAAAACTAGAACAAGGGGTGGGAGTGGAGAAACCAGAAGACAGCTTGACAGCCTGGTCAACCTTTGCTTGCCATCTCTGAAAGGCAACACGCTACAGAAACTACTCTCCACAGCAACTCTGGTCCTCTCTGGAGCTCAGGACGGCAATGAGAGGACGACCCCTCCGCCCGGTTCGACCTGGCAGACCATCCTACTCTCTTCAGGTATATAAGGAACCTCACTAAGAGCTAAGTTTAAAATGTGGCTAAATTGATTTCCATAAGCTTCATTTCTATCCTGGTTCACTGGCAGCTTGGTGTAATCAGTAACAGCGCCTACCTCCAGAGCAATTTAGCAGAACTAACAATGCCATTTTGAAGTATGTGGAGGCAAGAAATACTATTACTTCAAACCCTAGGTGGTCAAGATCACTAAGAGATTGTCAAAGGCGCAGTCTCCAAGGCTGATCGATGCCATACTGAAAGACGGCAGGGGGAGGGGGAAGAGGCTGTCAGGATGAAGCCTGATTGTCCTGGACTGCTGTGGTCATGATCTTGGGTTTCTGAATTTGCATGTATCGCCTGGGCAAGGATTCCAAAACTCCAAGTTTTGGATGCCTGGAGATTTTTTTTTCCATGCGGGTCTCCGCAGCAGACTTGTAGCTTAGCCGGCGCGCGTAAGCATCTCGTCTTGTGGGGCGCGACGCAGCGCAGTAATTGAAACCTTGCACACCGCAGGATTGCAGTGGCGTCTATAAATACTCTCCACTTTAGTGCTGACAAGCAAAACGCGGGCTTCTGGCACCGCGGAGGAAGAGGCGGCGGGGGCATGTGATCCCCGGCAGGGCGAGCATAGAAATAGGGGAAACCCCTATTGCCCATGAAGGTGACACCCTAGAATCTATTCACGAAGGACCCTTCGCAAGCACACCTGGTCCGCGTCAAGTCCAGGGAAGACTGGGTGCGAGCCCTGGGAACCTCTCGTTGTGAGGCGCGGGTCCCACAGCGCCCCCTGTGCGCAAAAACGCGCTGTGTGCACACGAGGCGCGTGGAGGAAATCCCGGCCCAACGCCCCGCGGGCGCGAAAGACGAAGCGGAAAGGGGACACCGTGGCTGCCCAGCGCTAAGCCGCAGCGAGCTGTCCGGAGCTTCCCGCCACCAGGGGCCAAGTCTCCCGCGGGCTGTCCCCTAGCTACAGTGGCCTGCCCAGCGCACGGAACCAAGAGGCCGCCTTGTGCTGCCTCGGCTCCCACGCCTCCCTCCAGGAAAATAAGGGGACGGCTGGGAGGATCGGTTTCACGTCGGAGTCGCCCCATGAGCAACCCTGGCTCTGCAGAGCAACCCTCGGGCCATGGGAGGACGAAACGGACACACGTACTCTTTATCTGCCTCCTAGCTCACTATGGGTCCCACGATCAGCAGCATCCCCCAAAGCCATTCACAGCGCTTCCTCGCCCACCGTGACCCACTACGCCAAGGGTGGCCTGCCCCTTCCCTATCCACTCCTTGGTGGTCTACCTCCCGCCCTCAGCATGCAATGCGGAGCACCTTAACCACGCGGAGTCTCCTCTCAGACTCTCTGTCTCCGTGCCCCCACCCCCAGATCACGCCAGGCGAGTTCCTTTCCAAGACTGTGAAGTTGCAGAACGAATGACTCCAGGCCCTCCAGGGACTTCCCCACTCACCCCCTTGGGGTCCCCGGCGTGAGTCACCCGAGCCGAGCCGAGCACAGCCGCCACACGCCTCCGTCCCAGACACTGCGCGCGCAGGAAAAAGTTTCCGGCGTTCCAGGGAAAGTTTTCTCGCTGGAGAGAAACAAGCGATCAGGATGGTTCTCGCCTTGCTCTCCCTCCCTGGGTCCTCCTCTCCCAGCTCTGCCCTCCGCCTGGTCGCATCCAGCTCGGGTTCCTCTCCGGAGTAGCTCCCGGAGTGGCTGGTGACTGTTTCCCTCCTCTCTCAACTTACGGCCGCCTCCTCTCCTCCCCCCACCTCCTCCCACTTTTCCTGTCCGGTGCACATCGCTCTAGTTTCTCTCCAACGCCCCCGCCTCGCTTCACCCCATCCCACGCCTCCTCTCCAGCAACAAGAAGAGGCGGAGTGGGGGACCCTGCGCTTAAATCCGCTTCGACAATTTCAGGAAATCCAAGCTCGTGGTCCTAAAAAGCAGAGGAGGATGCTGCAAGTCAAGGAAACTCAGAGATACCTTTAGCTCGCCCAAGAGGAGATTGGCATCCCACAGTTAACCACAAGATAAGAAACTGCCCAGGAGCCCAGAGGTGTTTGTGCAACCAGATAAAAAGGAGAGGAGAGCTGCAGAGGAGAGCTGACAAGGTTTTTGTTGCTGCTTTGGGGCGCGCACGCGCAAGGTTCTCAAACCGATTCCACACTTGTTTGCCTCTCAGCGTTGCAAAACGACTTTAAGGATCTGGGATTCTCTTTCCAGGCGAAGGAGTCACGAACATGACAGGTCTTCAGAGTTGAAACCACAGAAAACCAACCAATTCGAAATTTTAAAAACAATGTAAAATTATTTTATTTTGATGTTGTTGTTTTATTTGGTCGGTGCTAAGAATTTGAGCTGATAGTGGAGCACTCATGATCCTAGCACAGCGGTATTCAACATGTGGGTCATGACCCCTCTGGGGAGTCCGCATATCAAATATCCTGCATATCAGATATCCTGCATATCAGATATTTACATTATGATTCATAATAGTAGCAAAATTGCAGTTATGAAGTAGCAACGAAATAATTTTATGGTTGGGGGTCACCACAGCATGAGGAACTGTATTAAAGGGTCGCAGCATTAGGAAGGCTGAGAACCAATGTAGATAGAGGCAGGAAGACCAAGAGTTTAGGGCGTCGTGCTCTACACAATGACTTCTATTCCACGCTGCATTATATAAGCCCTAGTCTCAAGGGAAAAAAATATACTTTTATGCAGCTGTTTGCAGGACTCCCTGCTTGCATAATTTTATTCTGTGGTTGAGCAGGAACTACTTTTAAAAGCACTGTCCGACCTCATATTATTAACATGTGAACTTCAAAACCACAGTGACATTTGATGAAGGAAAAGATGTATGTGCCCTTTTTTGGTTAAAAGTAAGCATGGGTTTGCTTTGGTCACCATAACCCTATGAAGCCTTTGTGTTAAGGTGTGGGTGTGGAGGAGTCTTTGAGCCCCAGGAATGCTAGAGAAATCTAAAGGACTCTGAAAAGAACCCCCAAGATGGTCCTTAAATCTCACTGTTAAGAATCTTTTCTAGGGGGTTGGGAAGAGGGAGGACAGGGGAATCCGTGGCTGAGATGTAAAAGTAAATTAATTAGAAAATAAAAATATTTATTTAAAAAAGCATCTTTTCTATAGCTGGGGTGGGGTGGGGTGGGTGGAGTGCACAGCACAGTGCAGGAGGTAGAAAGCCTGGGGAGCTGGGCGATGACAGAAAATCAAAAGCTGGCCTGGCCAGCATGGTGGCTGCAAAGGTCTGTATGTCCAACACTCAGAAGTGGATCTCTGCAAGTTCGAAGTCAGCATGGTCTACATTTCCAGGCTACACAGAAAGACCCAGTCTCAAAAAAAGGGGGGAGGGAGAGAAAAGAAGAGGAGGAAAAGGAGAAAGCCAAAAAAGCCAGCAGCTACAAGGCAGGGTTCCATACACCACCTATATATACACCTTCCTAGCCTCGGGATATTATCCAGTTACTGAAGAGCTGCTGGGCCTCAGTTTACTCTTTTGAAATGGGAATAAACATAATAGATATCTCGAGTCATTGATAAGGATTTAAGGAATTCACAAGGAGGAAGTACCTAGAATCTCTACAGGAACTCACTAGACAGAATGCTGTTATTACTGTTATCCCTGCTGTAAGGAAAGGATAGCCTTGAGCCCAGGAATTTCCCTTTCCAGGGCTCCTCCCCTACAGCTGTTTGTTCAAGGAGACCTACTGTATTCTAGCTGCCTGTAAACAAAGCACCAGGAAGCAGTTGCCAGAGAATCTGAAGTTCCAGGTCAGCCTAGGCTGGGTAAGGAAATTCTGTCTCAAAATAAAAACAAAGTTGCAATTCATTCCTTCTTCCCAACGCCGTTCACTCCACTCCTTTCCCCTTTAGCACCCATTACCTTATAATATACTACATATCACATACATTAATTCTCCTAAGTTAATCTGCCCCTCCCGTCTGTCGACATAGAGAAAGACCATCTAAAAGCCACCCCTTTTGTTCACGATAGTGTCCGACTTCCTAGACCAGCGCCAGGCACATAGTATATCCATGTATATACTGCAGGAATAAATCCATGAATAAATTCATTCCACGCTGACTGCCTCTGATGAGCAAGGAATTGTGCAGTATATGGGGTGGGGAAGTGGGAACTAATTACTAGACCTGTCCAAGGAGGAAACCTTCTTCCCTGTGGGAAAAGTACCTTACTGGGAAGTATTCACAGTGAAGGAGAAGGGGAGGGGCCACGAAAAAGGATCCAAAGATTGGGAGCAAGCTTTAAAGAGGTTTATTTTGTTTTTTGTTTTTTTGGGTTTTTTTTTCTTTTTTCTTTCGAGACAGGGTTTCTCTGTGTAGCTTTGCGCCTTTCCTGGATCTCGCTCTGTAGACCAGGCTGGCCTCAAACTCACAAAGATCCGCCTGCCTCTGCCTCCCGAGTGCTGGGATTAAGGGCGTGTGCCACCACTGCTCAGCTTTAAAGAGGTTTTAACCTGAACTTTTGCTAATTTAAGTTTGTGTTTGTTTGTTTGTTGAGGTAGTCCAGGCTGGTATCCAACTCCCTTAGCCTACGATGACCTTGAACTCCAGGTTCACCTTCCTCCTCCTCCTGAATGATGGGATTACAGGCCAGCCACATCCACACCACCACACCATACCCAATTTAGTGTTGCTAATTTTGTAAACAGAATCTTCCTCAAACGAGAAGCTGGTATTTTGGTGTAAATCAGGACTTCTCTAATGTCAATCTCCCGTGCTTGTCACTTTGCAAACTTATATACATATCTCCAGTGAGCACTGCCTTTTCTAACTAAGAAACAGTCTTGTTGGGAGCCTTCAACACAGATCATGCCATTCAAACACTCACTTGGAGGTGGTGGGGGGGGGGGTGCTAGCTAGTTCTTTATCAAGCATATCCCTGTAGAGTTTGCCATGTCAGTCTCTGAATGGAACTTGGTCCAAACCAGGCTTCAGATGAAAGGGTAATTCTGAGGCAGCCCTTTTAGGACTAAGGGTGGGAACCTAACTTAGGTTCAGCCAAGCCGTAGATTTGCCCTTTGACACAATCAGTCCCGAAATGTATTGGGTAAATTAGATCCCATTTTCAGGACCAGAAGCAGAGAGAGAAAGGAGGAGGAAAAGGTGAAAGGTCATGATTCTGTCAGAACTCTAGATTATAGAAGCTGCAGACTGTCTACAGCTGGACTAGTTAGATGTGTATTAACTGAACTTCATGCTGTTGTTCCGTTTTCTTAAATCAGAAAACTTCGTGTTAAAAACAGAGATCTCAGCTGGCTGCGAAGGCCCTGGGAGCAGTGATGTCAGTCAGCCTTACTATAGACCCGCAGGACCACAGGACCACAGGACCAGCTCTGCAATGTTTTTCTCCCTGTTTGGAGAGGACACCCAGTTTCTAGTTTGTCACAATCCCAGCCGCTCCCTGCTTCTCTGGTTCCTGGAATGGGTTCATCTGTTTCCCCACCACTCTCACTGCAGCTTGAGAGGGATGCCCACCTGTGCTAGGAGGGGCCAGAGCTCTGAGCAAGCAGATTATGCAACACAGTGTCGTGGGCTTCAGATATTCTTCCCCTGGCAAGAGAACCCATTGTTTTCAAACAAAGCTTTACCTGTAGTGACATCATTTGAGTACTACTAAGGTAAAGGCAGCCACAGAGGAGACAGAGACAAGTGGGCACAGAAGGCAGGAAGAAGCAAAGGCTTTGGGGGGGGGGGCAGCCCCTAGGCACACTAACTACCTTCAGTTCCAAAGGCCTACTGCTCTGCATTTCCTTTTTTCTCGTGGCAATCCTGCCCACCCAGCCTTATTCCTCATTCCCACCCCAGAAGAGCCCTGATCAGGCCACAGTCAGATGAGTGGTCCAACACCATCCTCAAGTGAGAAAAGAATAGCACAGGGCTTCCATGAAGTCAATACAGGACCTTTCTCTTGTTTCATTACCTGCTTCCATCTCTGAATCATAACAGGAACCACTCCAGTCAACAGCATTGAACTACACAAGGCCTTACAGGCTTGGTATCCAAGAGGAAGGAGTGTCACACTGTCTCTAGTTTAAGTGATACAGGTCTGCTCTCCAGTTTAGACCACCTCAGTGTCTTTGATGTCTCATACGGCATCAGGCAAGTATTCCAGAGAGGAAAGGCATCCCTCCAGACCTTGTCTTGTCTCCTCTTGTATGTCTGTGTGTGTGTATGTGCACTCGGGGGAAGGAGGCATGCACATGTGTGCACATGTGTGCACATGGGTGCGGAGGCCAGAGGCTGATGATGGCTGTCTTCTTCAGTCGCTCCCCGCCCTATTTTTTTTTTTTTTTTTTTTTTTTTTTTGAGACAGGGCTTCTCTGCATAGCTTTGGAGCTTTTACTGGATCTTGCTCTGTAGATCAGGCTGGCCTCAAACTCACAGAGATCCGCTTGCCTCTGCCTCCTGAGTGCTGGGATTAAAAGCGTGCACCACCACCACCCAGCCCTCGCCCTATTTTTTGAGATGGAGTCTCTCACTGATGCTGGAGCTAGACAGTGAGCTCTAGGGATGGATCCTCCTGTCTCTGCTGTCACAGCATTGAGATTCTAGTCATAGAATGCCCCAATCCAGTTTTGTACAAGCAAGTGCTTTGTGGCAATCTCCCCAGCCTCCCTTGATTGCCTTTTATGTGGGGAAGGAGACTCTAAAACTCCAAGATCCTTTGACTCAGAGGTTATAAGGACGTAGGTAGGTTTCTGAACCAAGTGTACATTCAGGCCTCAAAGCTCCAGTCATAAAAATAAGTTAACGTGGTTATTCATGATAGGTGCCAACCTGAATATAGAATATAGCAAGCACTTAGAAATCCTCAGCACTCACCGGCCATAAAAACAGGACCATATGAGAAATGTGCTCTGCATCTGACCTAATTGCAAGGTATAAAATCAGTGACCTTTGGTACCCAGAAAAGGTTTATCACACACACGCTGCCTCCTGCCAACATCCACCAGAAAAATTCAGTACCTCCAAGTTTGTTGAGGGTAGGGAGTAGAATTTAGATGATATAACCAAAGAGCAAAAATTCCCTTCCACCTTTTTCTTGTTGGCATCAGAGCATTTCTAAGGCATTGGTTTTTAACTTTCTTTTTTCGGTATTGAGGCGTGTCCTCCTTCCTATTTAAGACAGCTGTGATTGACTAAATCTGAGACTGCTTGAAAAAGTAGGTATTACAGATGGAAAGCAAGTTAGAGATCCTACACAAATAATCCCTTGGATATATATTTCAATTATTCCTTTACACAATCCCAACTCTGCTGATTGGACAAAACATTGTCCAGCCGTTGATTTGTGTTAAGTACTAGAGGTGCAAGGATTAACACAAAGGCCTGGTTCCTGCCTTCAAGGGGCAGGAGACAAGCACACACAAGTGAAGAGGATCACTTTTTCTGTTGGGTAACTTTCTCACTGCTGTGATGGAAACATCACAGAAACAACTTGAGGGAGAAAGGATTTATTTCGGCGTATAGTTTCAGGGACATCAATCCATCACAGCAGGGGAGGCATGGCAGCTGGAGCAATGCAGGAATGTGGCAGAGGCTTCTCACGAGTTGGTAGATCAGGAGGCAGAGCACTCCACTAGAGGTGGGCTGGACTATAACCCTCAAAGGCTGACCTACAGGAGCCCACTTTCACAGCCGTGTTCACTTCCTCAAAGGTTCCACAACCTCCCGAGATCACTCTACTTGTGTCAGCCATCTTTGTGCCACTATAGCACACACCCAAGACAATCAGTTTATGATGATAGGTTTCCTTTGGGTCCTGGTTTCATTGGTTGGCCTTGTTGTATGAACAGGGAAAGAAGGGACTGGGGTCAGTCCTGCAGTCCTCTTCAGGGGCACATTCTCAGTGATCCACCACTTTCTATTTGACCCATTCTCTTAATAGCACCACACTGAGGATCCAGATTTTACCAAATGGTCCTTTGTGGGACACTCAGGGTCCAAACTGCAGGAGTGACCCCAGTGTGCTATAGTGGCACAAAGATGGCTGACACAAGTAGAGTGCCACAACAGGCTACTTCTGCCCATGTGTTGTCTGACAACATTTGCCTGGAGAGATGCAACCCTCAAGTCTACTCCCCCTAGACAGGGTTCCCACTACAGACCAAAAAATAGACCACAGGACACATACCATCCAAGTCCACTTTGACGAACCAATGAATTTTATTGCGGTTACTTACAAGACCATGGCTGAGGAGTTACTTACAGGAGCAGAAATAACTCAAAGACAGGTGCAAACCAAAGCCCCCACCCCAGCACAAGTGATAGCTCACAAAGCTGGGAACCTGGAACATGCTGCATAGCCTGCCCACAATTTAATAGCTTGAAAAGTGTCCTTTATAAGTGATTCTGGTAGAAACCTCTTCCAGGAAGCTTGGTTGGTTTCTGGGTTTTCCAGGCCCTGGTCTGGTCTCAGAGTCTTGTTTGCAGCTTAGATGTGCTCTTCTGAGGGGGGGCACTCTGAGCTTTTATTGTTTACCCTGGCAGGGAGGGGCCTAGTGAATCTGGTCAATTTTGGGGACTTCCTGAAACTATTCTGAGTTGTTTACCTTCCTGCTCAAGGAGCTTCCCTGTAGGATATAATGTTTCAATCTTGGAGGAAACTGTTACACAACAGCCTGAAGAAGAAGAAGCTGCCACATCTCTGACATAACCAAAAAAGCCACTTAAAGAGAAAGAAGACTGTCTGCAGAAACCCGGGAGTTCAGTATCAAAAGAGATCCCAAGAGGGTTCTGAGGACAAGGAGGGAGTACTGTAATAGTCTTTTCTAAGGTTTTATTTGTAGTTATGTGTTAATGTGCGTGTCTGTGTGTGATTTTATGCATATGAGTGTAGTGCCTTAAGCCAGAAGAGGACATCAGATTCCCTGGAGCTGGGGTCCCAGGAGACTGTGAGCCACCTGATCTAGGTGCTGAGAACTGAAGACAGGTCCTCTGCAAGAGCAGCATGTGATCTTAGTTGCTGAGCCATCTCTACAGCCCTCTGTAATACAATCTTATTTCTGCATTAGAAAGCTCTCACTGAGGCCTGGAGAGATGGCTTACCTGTGAAGATCACTGGCTGCTCTTATAGAGGCCCTGGGTTCAGTTCCCAGCATCTGTGAATCTAGTTCCAGGGGATCCGATGCCCTCTTCTGGCCTCCATGAGCACCAGTCACTAACAAGCATACATCTATGAAGGCAAACATTCCTATACATAAAGTCAAAATTATGGATCTTGTTTCCCTCTTAAAGATAAGGTCTATGGCCAGGCGGTGGTGGCACACGCCTGTAATCCCGGCACTCGGGAGGCAGAGGCAGGCGAATCTCTGTGAGTTCGAGGCCAGCCTGGGCTACCAAGTGAGTTCCAGGAAAGGCGCAAAGCTACACAAAGAAACCCTG
This sequence comes from Peromyscus eremicus, assembly GCF_949786415.1. NCBI lineage: Eukaryota > Metazoa > Chordata > Mammalia > Rodentia > Cricetidae > Peromyscus > Peromyscus eremicus. The sequence continues at coordinate 76,445,330 of NC_081419.1, forward strand.
TCTCGAAAACAAAACAAAACAAAAGATAAGGTCTATGTAGCTCTGGCTCTCCTGGAACTTGCTATATAGATATAGATCAAGCTGACCTCGAACTCTCAAAAATCCCCCTACCTGAGTCTCCTGAGTGCTGGGATTAAAGGCATGTGCCACCACTCCAGGAAGCTCTGACTGGGCTGGAAAAAACAGTTCAAAGTTAAGGGCGCCTACTGCTCTTCTACAGGACTCGAGTTTAGTTCCCAGAGTGATCTCACCAGATGACAGAATGAACTAGAAAAAGAGCAGAGGTGATCTGCAGTGGTCCCTTTAGGCTGTGAGAAACCAGGAAGAAAGAGATGGGGAATCTTAGGGACTGAGCACTGATGATTGTGATCTAGTGTAGCCTCAGTGATGCAGGACTATCTGGTGTGCTAGGTGGATGAGGAAAGGCAAGTGCCCATAGATAATTTTTGTTTTTCAGTGGAAATGCCGGGTTACAATAGAGGTCAGCACACACCTATCCATTAAGGCTAGACCAATGTGTGGCAGGGGCATTCCAAATGCATACTAAAGTTCATCCAAAAAGGAGAGTCCATCTCCCTCAACCATCACAGAAGGCATTTCGAGGCATCTATGCCAAGACCCACCATACTTCGGACACTAACGTGGAACAGTGGATGGTCCCATGACATATATCAAGTGGCTGGAAATGGCGGTAACACTAACACAAGAGAAGATGAGCTTGTGACATCCAGACTGCCTCTTAAGAATGTAAGCTAGCGGTTCTGGAGAGACGGCCCAGCCCTTGTTCTTGCTGAGGACCCAGGTTTAGTTCCCACCATGCACATGGTGGCTCACAACCATCAGTAACTCCAGTGCCACAAGATCAACACTCTGTTCTGATCTCCACAGGCACCAGGCACCAATATTGTGCACATACAGATGTGCGGACAAAATAATCATACACACAAAATAAAATAAGCAAGTCTTAATGACAACAATAATAATAATAAATTAACGCAAGCTAGGGAATGGGAAGATGGATGAAAATGCTCACCCCGTCTCAGTTGTCAGAATCTACACACAAGCTGGGGGCCGAGCACTAGCATCCGTATTGGAAGTGTTGCCGCACACAGGTAGAACGTAATGACAAGAGAATCCTCACTCTCAGACCAGCTAGCCTGGCTCAAATTCAGTAGTAAACAAGAAGCAGCCCTGGTCTCAAACAAGGTAGAAGGTGAGACAGACTGTCTGTCCTCTCACCATCACATGTGTGCCTTGGCATGCCTGTACCTTCATTCACACACACAAGTAATGTGCACACATGAATACCACACATACACACACATATCTATTATTTTTAATTTTAGTCATTAATTGAAACTAAAACTAAAGTTCTGTTTGTGAGGCTAATGAGATGGCTCAGTGGTTTAAGGCCCTTGCCTCCAAGGCTGATGACTTGAGTTTGATCCCTGGGACCCACATAATATAAACAAAGAACAACACCTGAAAATTATCCTCTGAGCTCTACATGCACACACACACACACACACACACACACACACACACACAGAGACAGAGACAGAGACAGAGACAGAGAGACAGAGAAAGACGGACAGACAGACAGAGAATAAATAAATAAATGCAGTTTTTTAAAGTGTTAGGTATGGTAGTTCATGCTTTTAACCTGAGGACATGGGAGAGAGCCATAACAGAATTTTTAAGTTCCAGGCCAGCCTGTACTACGTAGTGAGACCTTGTAACTAACAAACAAAAACACCGATATCAAAACCAGAAACTGGAATCCACACATAGTTGGGATGTTTGACCTCTCCTGGGTTGGCCCCACCCCACCAGCAGAGGCTGTTGGGCTGTGCCGTGTGGTCCTTGTCTCCTGGGACCCTTATGGCCTCCTGACCACTCCACATTTTGGCTTTTCTCCCTTTCTCTGCCAATCCGTACAAGCCATAGGCCAAATTAGGGTCTCTTGATTCCTTAAATGGCATCATCAAATTATATATCTCTCTCCCCTTTTGTGATCCATTCCCCAGCCTGTCCCTGTTCTCAAGAATCTCATCCCTATTCTCTGGGTCCAATGGTTCTCATGAGCCTCATCCCTGTTCTCTGGGTCCAACAGTTCTCAAGAGCCTCATCCCTGTTCTCTGGGTCCAACAGCTCTCAAGAGCCTCATCCCTGTTCTCTGGGTCCAACAGTTCTCAAGAGCCTCATCCCTGTTCTCTGGGTCCAACGGTTCCTCACCAGCAAAATCCCATAAACGTCAGCTTCTTACCAGCTTTTATGTCCAGACTTAGGAGCACTCTATATTTTGATCTAGGACACTTTCAATCATTTTTTTAAAAAGTGACTCAGGGTCCTAAAAGCTTTTATTTGTCTAGTATCTGTCCATACTTCCTGTATTCAAAATTAAAAGTTAAAACTAATAGAGTAAATTTAAAATAACAAAATCACCATGTATTTTATGAGAGATAAGATTGTTCAGAATGATAACACTGGGAAGCGGTTGCTGCATCTCTGAGACTCCTATCCAGCTTAACAGAGGACGGCTGGATCCTGCCATTCTACATTCAGCCTTTTGCACTGGCACACACACATTGCTCCAGAACAGCAGCAGACTTATGAAAGAATTGGCATGAAAATGGTGAATAGCACCTTCGGATTTCTGTGAAAGTAGTGTTACTCTCATGGCTCTCTGCCCGGGGCCTAGGAATGGATGGCCTAGGGTCTTGGAGCATCTGGAGGATGACTGTCCTGATTAGAATCCTGGTTGTTCCTTGTTTCCTCACAAATCCTCCAAATGGTGTTGGTTCCTCTCCAGTATTCCTCGAACTACTGGGCTGGAAGTTAAAATGTTTGTTTTCCTGGTTATTCACATTCCTGCCAGACCACAGTCTCTCCCTCAGAATGGACACGATATTGCCAGGCCACTCTATCCATGGTCTCTTCTTTCTGTGGTCATTGTTGACTCCAGAGTTATCCCCATCCTTCCTTCAAGCTGTTATTCCTGGTTTATGGTCACTCTCCTAACAATGGCTCACATCACACCTCTTGATGATTTGAATATCCATAGAAAGAATCTTTCTGAAATCATGGCAGATCAGGTCCTCGAATTCTCTTCCAATGGCCTTGCCCTCTGCTCTACAGCCACTGCTTACTTTTACCGTCGTCCTTGATCTTGTCACTTCCTAGGGACACTCTCTCCCACTCCAACCACCACACCCCATCTTCCCAGCTAGAATTATAATAGTCTAACTCCACTGGGGCCTCAGTTGTAGCTAATTGCTTTCCTCAGGGTTTTAGTGATGCCCAGATGAAGCTTATGGGACATATGTGAAATATTTGCAATGGTCCTTGACACACAGCACTGTATTTTTAATGGCAAAAGCAAATATTAGGTATGACATTCAAAGTAAGAAGACAGTTTTGAGACAGAGTTCTCATATAGCCTAGGCTGGTCTCCAACCCAGTGTGTAGCCAGGAATGACCCTGAGCTCCTCATCTTCCTGCCCCCACCTCCTAAATGCTGTCTTAACATGAAGTTTTATGCATGTCAGGGGTCATCCAACCTAGGACTTTGGGCTTACCTGCCTGGCAAGCAGCCTACCAACTAAGCCACATTCCTGACCCCAAATGAGAAAACTTTTTGTGTCTGTTGTCCATGTTTATTTCCCTTGATAAACAACCCCAGTTCCATTATCAGTCTAACAGTGTACTATATTTTTAGTTTATTTTAGCTTTTCTTCACAGTCTAATATGTGTTACAATTCTGAATAATAATGAAGTTTAAGGAGACCTCCATAAGTCAGCCAAAAATATATAGAGGCTGGGTATAGTGGTACATGTCTTTCATCCCAGCACTTGGGAGGCAGAGGCAGGTAGATCTCTGTGACGTTGAGGCCAGCCTGGCTACATAGTGAGTTCTAGGCTAGCCAGGGGTATATAATGAGACCTTGCCTCAAAAAAAAAGTAAATAAAATAGTCATCTTCAAAGTAAAGCATGATGTTCATATTTTCCCCACTTCCAAAACTCATGTAACCACAGCGTGATAATGACAGTAGATAGTGATCTGAGCATCAGTTACATACAAAGGCAGATGGGGCAAAGGAGTTCCTTCATGTTTGCCTGGGTCTGTTTGGGGAAAAGAGGAGCACAAAGGAGGAAGAAAGCAAAGAGAAACGAGAGACAGGAGGAGTTCTGTGGCTACTGGGGTGGAACTCAGGCCAGAAGCTTTCATCTCGGTGAGTCAGAAGCCTGATGCAAAGTGCCTTAAGGAGACTGGGGAGATGGCTCAGTAGATAAGGCACTGCTGGGGATCCTCTAAACCCACATAAAGGCCAGGCAGGTGCAGTGGCCCTTTTGTATTCCCAGCACTCTGGAGGCAGAAATAAGAGATCCCCAGGGTAAGCTGGCTATCTACACTAGCAGGAATCAGAGAGGCTCTGCCTCAAAATAAAATGGAGACTGAAGAAGACGCCCAATGTGAACTTCAGGCCTCCACACATACATGCATATACATTTATGCACACCAGTACACATGTACACACACACACACACACACACACACACACACTCCCTGAAGGTAAATCTGGGCCTCTTTCTTCAATATCAAAGTCCCATGCACCACCCTATAGCCACCATTTAGTATGCTACATACCGTGACACACACAGATCCATCTGATACATTTAGGGGATCAACTCAAGCTGAGTTCTCCAGAGGCTGGTATATAAACTAGAACATTAATGAACATAGAAGCTGTAATACAGGTCTGTTTTTTTGTTTATTTGTTTGTTTTTTTAAGACTCTGCCCAGAATTCCATTGATAAGCTGTCTCTTTAGGTAAAAGAGATTAATAAATGTGATTAATAGGAAATACATTAATTTTTGTATTCTCTGTGTAATATACACTCCATGTGTCTCTCTTCCTCCTTTTCTCCTTTCTCTCTCTCTCTCTCTTTTTTTAAAGATTTCTTTATTTAATGTGCACTGGTGTTTTGCCTGTATATACTCTGTGTGAGGGTGTCAGATCCTCTAGAACTGGAGTTACAGACAGTTGTGAGCTGCCATGTGGGTGCTGGGAATTGAACCCAGGTCCTCCGGAAGAGCAGCCAGTGCTCTTAACCTCTGAGCCATTTCTCCAGCCCCCACCTTCTCCTCTTTTTATCCCACTTCACATACACACAAATATGAAACCTAGAGGTAACAGGTATAGCTGATACTAATCACACACGTGCAGCGTGTGGACACCATTGAGGGGAACTTTGCTAGCAGAACCTCACTCCTTGGACAAGCTGTGAAATGGCTGATGGTTCACAGAAAACCACCTTGGGCTTTTAAAAAATGGCAGAGCCCTTTCACAAGATTCTCATAGCCTATTGGAAATAGAAATAATCACAAATTGCATTATTTTATTTCCTGTTCCTCAGTCTTTCCCAACTTCAGTCATCTTTACCATGCAATTCTGGAAGAGGCAGTTTATAGAACTGTTTGGAGAAAAGAAGTGTTCTCATCCAATGCATCCATTCTGACAGATGTGAGGAATGAGGGGAATTTCATAGGAACAGAAACTGGAAGCTATCAAAGCAAAGATGTTGTCCCCAAGAACCAACTGGATCTGCCCATGCTGGCACAAAGTGAGGCATGCTGGGCTGGTGCACAGCCACTGCACAAAGAGCTCTCTGTTTATTCTCAGCATGAGCAGATAGTCCTCCTGTCCCAGCAGGAACCCAGACCAGCTCATCGCTCAACATCTCCTCCCAGGGATTGCACTTGGGCTACTCAAAACCTGGTGTTTCACACCCTTTCACCAAAGAAGTTGAGAGAGCTCCCCTAGACGGCTGTTTCTGAGAAAGGGTAACACTGCAAGATTCTGCCACTGTTACTGGAACAAGATACTTAAATAATTCTCAGAAATCCTGAATACAGCTGGTGATGTAGCTCAGTTAGTCCAGTGCTTGCCTGGAGTGTACAAAGCCTGGGTTCAGTCCCCAGAACTGAATAAACCCATTATGGGGGGTGCATGCCTGTAACATCAAACCAGGAAGGTAGAGGTAGGAAAATTTCATCTCCAGATACATGACAAGTTGCAGGTCAGCCTAGATTATAAAAGACTGGGGGAGGGGGGAGAGACTGCATATAGTATGAATTAGAATTTTAAGACCTTGGAGGTAGTCTTCAGAAAAGGAACATTCAACAGTTTAATTTCTGGACTTGGAACGCTCTTAACAGTTTAAAGAAAAAGCACTCAGTAGAGCAGAGCCAGAGAAGCGTTGTCCAAGACAAAAGAATTCCGTCAGTCAAATGTGCTTTGTGAAGGGCTGAGGAGGGTACAAGATCAAGGAGAGATCTTAATTGAGTCTACTTGGTAGCCCCTGCTTTCTGCGTTTTAATTTCTTGGATGACTAGTCTGCTGATAGTATCAGAAATTTACAGAGGAAGAAATAGTCCTGCTTCGCTTTCCCCTGCAGAAGCAGAATGAGTAACCTTGAACAATCTCCCCCTTGTCCTGCTTAGGCTCCTCTTCCTAAGAACCAAGCAGCTTCATTCTGGGAAAGCCTAAGCCCGGCCGTGGTGTGATCTAAGGACATCTGAGTGCATACGAGATGCCACCCCCAGCTCAGCCTCCCAACCCACCCCCACTCCACCCCTACTCTGTGTGCTTCCACACTCAGTAACTGTTGAATCCTCAAGGCCCATGTTACACACACAGCATGAAACTGTGCAATGGGGGATAGCATGGGGTAGGTGCTCAGTGAGTGATCATTCAAAGAAAGTTAGGAGGGGAGAAAAAGAGAGAAGGAAGTTAACTACGGTTTAGACTTATCAGCTTGCTCAACATCACACCTCTAGCAAGAAGCACCAGGCCTCCAAATAGACCTCAGAGGCCACCAGGACTTGTGGTAACATGAAAAGGTTCTTTGCTGGTCACATCTGCTCAGTGCACTAACCCTGGTCAGATTTCAGCTTGCACCAAGTATGGTGGTATATGCCTATAATCCTAGCATTCTGGGGGTGGAGGCCAGAGGACGAGGAATTGAAGTTCATTCTGGGCTCCACATTGAATCAGAGACCAGCTTGTACTACACGAACCCCCCTTTCAAAAAGCCATATTGTAGCCTGCATAATGAAAAGTGTGTGTGTGTGGTACCCCTTTTCTTCATGCTTGATAATGACAACAGCTAAATTTTATTGAACACTTACTGAACTGAGAGCACCTTCCCCACAGCTGTTCCCCAGAAACAGGTAGAGTTCTATCTTTACAGGCTGGGAAACCGAGTGGCACAGAAAATAATTACTTTAGCCTCTAATTCAGTGGGCGAGCTGGAATTTGAAAAGATGCAGTTTAGTCTCAAACTGTTGCTTTTCTCTTCTTCACTAAATTCATTCTTTCTGTCCAGTGGCAGAGACCTTGAGAGAAGCAAAGGGTAGAGGCAATGGAGAGATGGAACGTGGCTGAACGTGATCTCCAAAAGGAAAGCAGGGACAGCTGTGGTCCTGAAAGTTCCCAAGCTGAACAACTAGGTGGGTTAATCACTGTCCAATGTAGAGTTCCTAGCCAGATGGGATCCTATTGGCCCTTCTGCAAGCTTATAACCAATTGGGTGTTTTTATTTTTTGTTTGCATGAGGTTGGTTTCCTTGGGTCTAGCAGATGCAAGAAGATTTCGCTGTCAGCCAGGGTCAGGCGAATGGAGACAGGCTGGCTGTGAGGGGACCAACTCCCTCTGTCCAGCACATTTGACAAAGGTGGGTTCCTTGCTGTTCCAGGAGCTGAGCCCTCTCTCCTGTGTAGGAGACTTTCCCCACATCAATGCCTGCTCTTTCAAAACTGCAACAGAGGACGTGGGGGCGGGTGGGGGAGACAGGACACCGGAGTTGGGTCATTTGTTTGCAGCAGGAGCCAAAGTTCAAAGGAAGCAGTGGGGAGCTTCGACCCCAGCTAGGGCGGAAAGCAGTACTGAGCTGAGTATCTGCAAACCCAGCCTGAAACAGTCAGTCCAGCCCCAGAGACTGGGACTTTGATAGGAGTCCTAGCGTGGGACATGTGTGCCATATACAGAAGCTACATAACTCAGAACAGAAATGTAAGTAGAGGTACCTAGAAGAACCAGTCTTGGTGCATGAACTTTTGAATTTTTTCTGTTTCCTGGTACGCCAACAGGAACGGCTGGACAGACCACGTTCACATTCCCTTTCCTGTTTCTCCTCTCCCTGCTTCTCTTTTCCACTCGGGCTGTCTGGTGTTTGAGAAAGGCGGCACTATCCAAACTGTGCTGACTGGCACCACACACTCACCAGATCCTGGGTACATTAGGGACTCTTATGAGCCTGGAGTGCTTTATTCTCTTACCACTGCCACTGCCACCACTCCTAGATGGCTCAATTGATAAGGCTCTTGCCACGTGAGCACAAGGACCTGAGTTCTGTTCTCAGAAGCCTTGTTAAAAAAAAAAAAAAAAAGCCAGGTTTGGTGGTTTGGTAGTCCTTCCTTGCATTCTTTGTGCTGAGTAGGTGGGGACAGGAGGATCCTGGGGCTTCCTGGCCAGCAAACCTAGCCTAATAATAGAGTCTCAGGGCAGTGACAGATCCCGTCCAAAAAATAAGGATGGACTGCACCGAAGGTACAATACCTAAGTTTGATCTCTGGCCTTCACACACACACACACACACACACACACACACACACACACACACACACACACTACTCACTCACTCACTCACTCACTCACTCTTACTCCCAGAGCTGGAGAAAAGCATTGTTCCCATTTCTGCCTCCATCCCAGGCTGCCCTGCACTATACACAACCTCTCCATTCAGTATCTCCCTTAGCCTGTTGCAATCATCAGGTTACCTGCTCCTCTCCACTCTGGTTTTATCTCTGGTTCCCAATGCCAAGACAGTGCCTGGGATATGACAGAGAGCACACACAGCCTTTTACAGAATAAAGAACAGAGAGCAGGAATGCAGAAGGGAAGGTGGGTGGAGAGGAAGAGAGAGATGGATAGGATTGATTTTAAGCCACAGGTATGGCTTGAGAAGCATTGGAAAGACAACCTTCACTGACTATATCCATTCTTTTTGTCCAGCATCTAAAATGCCCTGCCTTGCAGGAGTGTTCCTTGGGGTCAAGGCTCTGACCCAGGTACCTCCTTCTTTCTTTTCCCAGGGTGACATGTGAGACCATGAACAGTCAGGCATCCCATCATCCCTTTACAAGATGAATTTTAAGAGATAAGTGGGAGGGAGTCATATTAGAACTGTGGAGCTGAGAGAGGAGGACAGGGGCCCCCCAAGGGAAGGGAGGGATCAGTTTTCGTGAGTCAGAGTACAGGAGTGAGAACCAGCCATCCCTGTTCCCACCCTGCCCTCCTGCACGCCTTGTTTGAGCAAGCCCTCAGCACACTGGAGCTGGTGGCCTGCTCCTCTTCTAATGCATCGAGTGAGAATTTCTAGGGACTCCCCCACTGGCTTGCAGACTGATAGGATGCCAGTGGCATCTTCTGCCTCCTCACACCCACTTTATCTATCTATTCCCCACGCCCTCAGCCCAGTGACCGTAGATTTGGAAAGGAACAACTCTATTGGATATCTCAGCCACAGGAAGAACCTCAGTGGTCACTTTATTTCATTCTGCCTTGTGTGGCTCCCTCTGTCTGGTCCCCTTGGGAAATGGACAGCTGGTTTCTGTGTGAACCGTGATGGCCACTCCAGCAGCATTGCCATCTTAGAGAGCTCCAAATGCCCCACAGAATCCAGATCCTGATGTTCTCAAACTTCCATAGAGGAGGAAAGGAAGCAGACACAAGTACACGTGTTAGTTCACACCATCAGACAGCCTGCGTGCGGAGTTCCAGTCCATGGTAAAGGAAGCCTCTGTCGGTTTACCCACAAAAATAAACAAATACGTTCACACTGTTTCCTTTGATCACTCTTGATGGGTTCTTCCCTCTAGTAAAAAGAACTCCTTAAAAATTATGATTTCTGAAGGCTTTAGTTTTTCCAAGTTGTATCTGTTGTTACTAAACATATCAGAAACTAACATAAACAACAAACTTCTTATGTGTTTATTTGGTGCTAAGGATGAAACCCAGGGCTTTACCCATGACAAATACATATTCCATCAGTTACACCCAGGGGTGGTAGAGAAAATTATTTGATGATAATATATTAATTTATTTGAAGTAATAAAAACATAAATAATATTTTTATGAGAATATAATTACACTTTCCAAAACAAAAGTATCTTTCTGCACCTCTCTTTAATGTCTAACTTGGGAAAAGACCGCTAGATTTCACATTTCCAGAGATAGAGACAGAGACAGAGAAAGGCTGACAGAGACAGACACAGATACACAGACACACAGACACACACACACACACACACACACACACACAGATACACAGACACACACACAGATACACACACATACACATACACACACAGACACACACACACACAGATACACATACACACACAAACACACAGACACACACACAGATACACAGACACACACACACAGATACACACACAGACACACACACACAGATACACATACACACACATACACACACGGATGATAGGGACGCTACTGTACCACTTATGAACCAGTGTTTAGCGTGACACCATGCACAGAGGATGAAGCATAACTTGGACTTGAGAGCTAGCTTTGTGGAACAGCACTTGTTGTGCAAGGATGAAGACCTGAGTTTGGATCTCAGCATCCATATGAAAACCTGGGTGCAGCTATATGAGAGCCTGTAACCCCGGTGCTGTGGCGGCAGAGACGGGAGGATTGCTGGAGCTTTCCAGCTGGCAGCCTAGTTCCAGGTCCATTGAGAGTCCGTGTGTCGAGAGAATAAGACAGAGTGATCATCCTCCTCTGACCCTTGCACGCATACTCAACACATATGTACCTCCCCACACAAGCATAATTTATGTAGCTTTTCCTAGAGTGTCCAATAAATGAGACCTTTCACCTTTTCAGCCCTTTAGTCCCCAGTAACCACATCCCTCCACACCCCTCAAGCTATGTTTCAAATGGCTACACACCCTAGATAGTCAGATACTTGTCACAGACTCTTGCTCTGTGTTTTGATTGTGGGCACAGGCTTTGATCAACACAACAGATATCTAAGCTCCTCATTTTCCTGTTTGGTACCTTCCTATAGCAGGCACTCTACCAGGCATGGGCAATCTGCAGCCTGTGGGTGCCATGTAGCCACACATAGCCAATGACATCTATAAATGGGGCCCAACACAAAAATCATCATAAACTTACTTAAAACAGTATCAGATTTTTGTTTTCAATTTTGTTTTTGTACCTTGTTGGCTCCATCCTTGAGAGAGAACTCTGAAGATGACAATCTTAAAAAGCTGGACACAGCTGCCAGTCTAAGCTGACTTGAATTTTATAACTCTGGTTGTCAGGGAAAAATCTGCTTCCTAAATACTGCTAACGGTGGATGGCTAGTGACACAGACCATTCTCCTTCCTGAGAACTGGGCATGGAGGGAGACCAGAAATCCCACCAATCAGAGGTGGGCTTGTGCAATCAAAGAAAGACAATTCGCCTCTCTGCAGTAACGAGCTTGTGGTAGGTCATGATTTCTCCGAGACTAACATGTGGATGTGGCTGGTAAAGGACATAGATTCAGGCCTGGAAAGATGGCTCAGCAGTGAAAAGCACTGTTTTTGTAGAGGACCTGGGTTTAGTTCCTGGTAACCACATGGAGGCTCACAACCAACTGTCACTCCAGTTCCAGGGAATCTGAAGCCTTCTTCTAGACTCTGAGAGCACCAGGGAGGCACACGATGTGCATACATACATACATACATACATACATACATACATACATACAGGCAAAACTCTCACACACATAATTTTTTTAAATTTATCTTTTTTAAAGGACCTCATTTTAAAAACAATTTTTATGTTAACTTTATTTTTATAGAAAGGAGGCACACACATCACAGCATACTTGTGTAGGGGAGGGGACAATTTGCAGGAATCTGTTTTCTCCTTCCACCATGTGGGTCCCAGGGATCACCTAAGTCATCAGGTTGGCAGAAAGTTGCTTTCCCTGCTGAGCCATCCCAGCAGCTCCAAGGACATAAGATTTTTATACTATTGAGAACAACAACCTTAGACTTCAGACTGCAAAGCAACAAAATTTGATAAGCACACACATTTATAAATGCAATGCAGATTGTTAATTTTGATCAAATCACCTCTCTGTCTAGCATCAAGGTACATCATTGTGGCCCCTCTCTCTCTTACTAAGACAAAAATTGCACACTAAGGAACAGTAAACTCCCTTCCATTCACATTGCAAGTTGGGACTGTGGCAACTGCCAGGGGTGCCATTGATCCTTGGGTCAAATCTGCCACTTTATGTGGCAACACAGTCAGAGACATGAAGTGACTTATTCACCCAAGACCACGTGTCTGTAAGACAGCAGCAGTGGGATCAAACCTAACAAATGAATCACGGACTAGCCACACCAGGAGAATGTGTGCTCCACGGCATCATGAGTCCAGACCACTGGCGATCCAAATCACTGGCTCCAGACTATTCTACCCTGGACTTATTGGGAATCATCAAACAAAGCCTAAAATGTCTCCTTCAAATCATAGAAAAAAACCCTTCTGCGAATGTGCTGAACACCATCCCACCGCAGGTATCTGAGTCACCCTCCCTCCCTTCAAGCATCTTCATCCTCTTCTCCCAGACAGCAGACACTTCCTTTCCTTATTCCCGAGGTATGCCGACCACCCCAGGAAAGGGAAGGAGCAAACCACGTGGCTGGCTTCTTGCGGTGGTGATTCTGTTTGTTTCTTATCCGCCGTTGCCAACCTCCCAGGAGTGATATATACATTGTGCTTCTACCCGTTCTCCCCTCCATTGACTCCTGGAAACCCTTGCAGCCTGGCTGCCTTCCCAGCACTCTACAGAAATCACCCACTCAAGGGTCAATGATGCACTTGTCAAACGGCTTTCCCGTCGTTGAAATTCTTGCTGTCCGTGCCCTAGCTTCTGTCATCATGAGAGAGCCATTGTAATAACACAGACGCTCTTTTTACTTAAAAATAGGTCAGGTATTTGAAGGCTGTTGATAGCTCAGCGGCTGAAAACAGGGTCTGTGGAGCCAGACTGCCTAGGTCACCTTGTTGCCCCAGTGGACCAGCTTATTCCCAGAAGCAAGCCATATCTAGAGGCTCCCGTATCTATAAACCTACCTCATTAGCCTTGGCGAAGCCCATGCGATAGTCCTGTAACTGTCTTGTGCATAGCTCAGTGTTTGTGCATGCCAGAAGACTGCCTGCCCCTTTGCACTGCCTGGTAAGAGTCAGAATAGGAGCAATGTCTTGGCTGCTGCTACGTGCCAGCTCATTTCTAACTACTTGCCACAGCGGTATCACTGCCACCATCCAATGCCTCACCTCATAGGCACATGCAGCATTCTGCATTTTTTCGCTTTCAAAAAAAAAAAAAAAAAACCCACCTGACCTCCACTTTCGTTATGAGAGTGCGTCTCTTTTAAGCAGCGCATTCCTCTCATGGTCTCTGTGTGTATAGGAAATAACAGGCTCAGTAGTATTTACGACACCTTGAAGCTAACTACGGCTACCACCAACAGGCTGTGAATAAGGAACAATCAGATGATCCAAACTAAGGAAACTACTCTAACGGCTTGCCCTAACCTTTGGGTGTGCTTTTGCTGAAAGCAGGATTTTGCTCCTAGACGTAAGACAGTACAGACTGGGAGGTGACCGTTCTGTAGGTTTGTGGAGTATTCTGCAGGCCCCTGGCATTGCAGAGGGCTCTCCCAGCATCATAGTACCAGGTCTCCAGAAACATCATGGGTGAGTACCGCTACGATCTTCGTTACGCAGACAAAATGAGGGCAAAATGGAACCCACCCCGGCTATGGTGAGCCAGGCTTCCAACCCAAGCCTGCCTGCCACCAAGCCCTCACCCCATTGGATCTGTGTCCGTGACCCTTGACGAACAACACGCTCCTGGCTTTCTGGCCACTCCCACTGCTGATCGTTCACCACCTCTGGCTTCTTTCCCTTCTTTTATTCCCTGTGGGCATTTAGAAATGGTGCAGGGTGATCCTTCATTGGTCCACCACATTTGACCACGAATCCTCCCGGATCCACTTCATTCCTTCTTCTCCCCCAACCGCTTCTACAGATCTCGGTGCTTGGTAGTAAAACCGTACACAGTCATGGAACAAATGAGCAAATCAGCTTTCCAAAGACAATATGGGTAAATAAGTACTAAGAAATTAGCTCTCAACAAATGATGTTATATATTTTAATTAAATCTTTACAACTTTAGGCTTTTGTTTTATTTAACCTTTGTTGTTGTTGTTGCTGTTTTTCGAGACAGGGTTTCTCTATATACCTTTGTGCCTTTCCCGGAACTCACTCTGCAGCCCAGGAGGGCCTTGAACTCACAGAGATCCACCTGGCTCTGCCTCCCAACGAGTGCTGGGATTAAAGGCGTGCGCCACCACCGCCCAGCTAATTTTAATTTTTGTTTGTTTAGTTTTTTGGATTTTTGAGAGAGGATTTCTCTGTGTAGCCCTGGTTGTCCTAGAACTCCCTCTGTAGACCAGGTCGGCCTCAAACTTGGAGATCGGCCTGCTTCTGCTTCCCAAGTGCTGGGATTAAAGATGTGAGCCACTACCACCCGGCTGAATTTTAATATTTAAAGTTAGGGTCCCATGTAGCCCAGACTGACCTTGAGGATGCTGTGTAGTAAGGATAGTCTTGAACAACAGATTCTTCTGCTTCCACTTTCAAGTTCTGGGATTATAGGCATACATCACAGACGGGTTTTATTCAGTACTGGGAATCAAACCCAGGGCCTCATGCAAGCTAAGCAAGCACTAAGCTACATCTCTGAACCCATTTTTTTTTTTTTAACCTGAGGATCAAACCCAGGGCGGCAAGTGCTCTACCACTGAGCTAAATCCCCAACCCTTGAACCTATCTTATTTATTATTATTTTTTTGAGACAAGACAAGGTGTTATATGATATTTTGTTTGTGTTCTGACAAATAAAGCTTGCCTGGAGACCAGAGGGCGGAGATGGCCACTAGTTAACCATAGAGGTTAGGCAGTGGTGGCACACACCTATAAACCCAGCACTTGGGAGGAGAAAAAGGTTAAAGTTCAAGGTCACCCTGGGCTACAAGAGATTAAACCAGTCAAGAAGAGAAACAGCCCTTGGTGGTGGTGCATGTCTTTAATTCCAGCACTAGGGAGGTGGAGACAGGAATATAAGGCAGGTGGAGACAGAATCTCGGCCCCCGTTTGGGCTGAGGATTCGTAGAAGTAAGAAGTTTCTAGTGGCTGCTTCTCTGCTTCTCTGATCTTTCAGCTTTCACCCTGATATCTGACTCCAGGTTTTTATTGTTAAGACTAATTAGGGTCACACTTCAACAAGGTCTTACTACGTAGCTATGGTTGTCCTGGAACTCATAGCGATCTGCCTGTCTCCACCTCTGCTGGAATTAAAGGGGTGCACCACCACATTTAGTCCTGAGTGCCAGCTTTTTTATTTTTTATTCTTGGTTTTTTGAGACAGGGTTTCTCTGTGTAACAGCTCTGGCTGTCCTGGAACTCACTTTGCAGACTAGAGTGGCCTCGAACTCACAGAGATCTGCCTGCTTCTGCCTCTTGAATACTGGGATTAGAGGCGTGCACCACTATGCCTGGCAAGGTCCAGCTTTTAAAATGTTTTTTTATTAAGGAAACAGTCAGTAGAGAAGATCAAACATACATGTCTACATACATGTCTCCTGTGACATTTTCTGCTGTTTTTTTTACAACTCTTTTATGCTTATATGTGATTGTAAAGTACTTGACTATTAGAAAATATTCAGAAAAGTCAAAAATCAGAAATTGACTATCCCTAATCACATCACCCAGGCACTGTTAGCCTTGGATGAAAGAAAATGCCCTTCTCTACAGCCAAACCCTGTGAGCATTCTGACATTGAAAGGCACTGGTTTCTTCAGGAGATATTTACTGAATGCCCATTGTGCACGGGCTTGGATAGAAATGCACAAATAGAGAAAAAATAGACAACCGAACAGAAGGAACAAAAATCCCACTCAGGGGCTGGAGACGTGGCTCAGTTAAGAGCACAAGCTGCTCTTCCAGAGGACATTGGTTTGATTCCCAGCATCCACACAGCAGCTTACAAACACCTGTAACTCCATTTCTAGAGGATCTGATGCCCTTTTCTGGCCTCCAAGGTCTCCAGACATGTACACGATGCACAGAAATACATGCAGGTAAATTACCCATCTCTACACTTAAAAAAAAAATTCCTAGTCTGTATTCAAGTGGGGAAAGACAGGCTAGAAACGAAATAATTGAGAGGAGTGTTGGAAGGCATCTGTCATTATGGAAAAAGAGAAGCATGTTCTGGAAATGGGAACTCGGCGTATGAGAGGGAGTTTATCATTTTTAATCACGTGATCCCAGCATGCCTCATTGAAAAGGCAGCATTGCATGAAGATATGGGGGTTGAGAATCCAGGGGAAGAATATTCCGGGTGGAAAAATAGTAAGTGCCAGGCGCCTGGGGTGCTAAAGCCCTCTCCGGGTCACAAAAGTTCAGGGTAGAGGACCATGGAAAGCGCTGTGAATTGGGGCTGCTGGAGGGCTTTGAGCTGGGTAAGGAAAGGAACAGGGCCTGAGACAGGGAGAGTCCCAGAGAAGCCACTGCAGTTGCCTGGCAAGGAAGCTGGTGACATGAAGCAGGTCAGTAGAGGCAGAGGGTGCAATACAGCTGTCTCCAGGCCTTTCCTAAAGGAAGGATATGCCGTCTCCGTGCACCGGTTTGGATAAGGAGAGAAAGAGAAGATGCCAAAGAGAAGATGGAAATAAGCTGTCATCACTGAGTTAGAGAAGAAGATGACATGAGGTAGAGCTGAGAGGTGATGCAAAGAGGGGTTTTGTCTGTCTGTCTGTACGTTTTGGCATGCTAATGCCGATAGGAGATTGACATACATGTCTGAAGTTACAGTGTGACAGTTAATGACCTTTCTCCCCTTACAACAGTAAGCCAACTGGGGCTTTCACTTCCCTTTTTATCTTAAGTATTTATTAATTTTGACACAGAACTTCCCTCCCTAAAGGCCTGTTTATCTGTATGCTTCCCACCTCCTATCTGATTAGCAAGCTCTTTGAAAGCTCTGATTCATCTTTGTGCAGTAAAAAGGCAAGGAACATTATTTTAAAAATTCACTGGTCACAGCTGTTTCTGCAGTGTGTATACATGTGGGGGTGGTATCTACCGCAGTGATGGGAGGCCTTGGAAAACAGGATGATCTTTTGTTTGGAAAAGCAAGGTGAGAAATCGCTGGGTACAAAGGTTTCTCGGGTTCAAATGGGAAAGAGGCAGGAATAAAGGCAGGTAAATGGTCACCACAACACAATGGCAAAATCGCTCTATCTTTTCTCCTTCAGTTTGAGTCACAGGCATATTGAAAGCGTCCCCAAATCACAAAAGAGTTGGAAAGAAATTGTTTTTCAAGGTAGGGGCCATTAGGGGCCCAGCAGCACAGAAGGGAGCCGGTCGGTCAGAGACAGACACCTTTACAAGCTGAAGATGCTTTGTTGCTGCCTCGGAACCATGGGCCAGCTGTGGTTCTGCCGCCTTGTAAGGATTCAGTTATTTAGTCTCCACAACAGCTCCACCAATTGGCATTACCCATGACTTCCTGGGAACTCTGTGGCACGGGGGGGGGGGGGGGGGGGGGCTGCATGACTGGCTTAGCATCTTGATCTTGAAGCTCAGAGCCGAAGGTCTTGTGCTAGCGTGTACCCACAAGTCATGACGTTGACTCTAAGATGGCGACTGTTAGTCTAGAACAGTCTGGGAAATAGAACTGAGAGATATTTGAATTCACATTTTGACTCAGGAGACAGAGTACTGGAGAGAGCTGGGAGTGACCTCTAGCATCCTCACACATGGGATGGAGAAAAGCCAGCTGCAGATTTCAGAGTAGAGATGGTCCTGCCCCTCTGCTTTGTTCAGTCCTCTGGGGGACTTTTTCTGGTTACTAAAGAAGAGTGTGAGCTCAGAAACCTGGAAGCTGCTTTGGACTACTCCATGAAGCTTTGTGCAGATTAAGTGTTGGTTTTTCTTTTGTAAGAGCTTTAAAAAATGCTAGAAAGTGAGGCCCGAGAGAGAGCTCAGCTGTTAGCACTTGCTGCTCTTCCAGAGGACCTGAGCTCATTTTCTAGAACCCACACTGGGTAGCTCACAACAGTCTATAACTCTAGCTGCAGGGAGTCCAACTTCTTCTAGCCTACACACACACATCACATGCGCACACACACACACACACACACACACACACACACACACAAAATATTTTTTAAAAGTTAGGAAGCAGTGAGCTAAACTTTGCCACTGAGCAGACACAAAGGAAATTGCTCAGACATGTACCACTGCCCCCAGCACCTCACCTCACCCCCATACCCATAGAAGGCAGACACGCTCATTATTTCTGCTTCGGAAAGAGCTGGTACCTCGGGGTTCCGGAGAAAGAACACTCAGCTTGCCTTCCCTCTCATGAACAATTGAGCAGAAGGAAACAGGACATTCAGGCCTGGACTTCCCCACAGGAAACTCTGGCCTCCTGCTTCCCTTCTCTGTGGCCCTGGTGGAGTTCCAGGTGAGCCACAGTCTGCTGGAGAAGCAGACGCCAAGGAGGGCCAGCGAGCTCAGATGGATTTAGAAATATTTTTTTTTAAAAAAACTTGTTGCATTCTTAAAATACTCTTTAAAAATATCTTTATCATTTTATATATGTGGATCTTTTGCCTACATGTGTGTCTGTGTACCTCAGGTGTGTCTCGTGCCTGAGGAAGGCATAGATTACAGATGGTTGTAAGCTATCCTGTTGGTCCTAGGAATCAAACTTAGATCCACTGGAAGAGCAGCCAGTGTTCTTAACCGTTGATCCATCTTTCCAATCCCAACTTGTTGCAAATAGAATAGCAATTTTTAAAATTTCCTATTCATCACTGAAGAGTGCATATTACCCTGAACTTACTCTGCATGGAGCTGGAGGAATTGGAAAGCACTGGTTTTTAAATGACACTCTAACACTTTCCTGAACCCTGCTCACCACGCAGCAGGGACACCAATTCTCCCTTATGTGAGTGTCGTATTAAAAACACTACTGTTTTTGAACATGGTCTTAGTGTGTAGCCCAAGTTGGCCTTGAGCTCTCAATTCTGCCTCCACCTTCTATATACTGAGATCAAACTGTACATCACTTCTTGATTTAAATGTCCTTTCTATGTAAACATAGCTAGCACTATATCAACAGCCTGATCTTGAATTTAGCACTCACTAGTAGCTTTTAATTGATTATGTGTACGAAAATGTACAAGACAAAATTTTAATTCTCTAAGATGTTGGGGCCATGAAGAACACACAAACAACCATTTAGGGTGCAAAGCAATGGCTTGTATCTATCAATGGACAAGGCAGATAGAAGTGTCTGGAAGTTCCAAGAGAAGACATCCGGGTGGACAGAGAGGTGGGATCTGAGTTGGCTGAAGAAAAGGGAAGGTTTAGACCTGCAGGGAGGTGAGGTAGAAAACCCCAGGCTTTGTGTTTTACATTCCCCACAATTCCCACAATTGGTAGCCTGCTGTGGGTACATCCTAGAGAGCACTGTGCATCCCTTGCACAGACAGAAGCAGGAAACTAATGAAGAGCTGAGCCCAGAGAAAGCCATACCATCACGTAATCGGCTTGGTTATATCCAAGCCCACAAGGTAAAGTGCTGTGAGGCTAAGGAGAGAGACCTGCCCAACACAGGTAAAGAGGAAAGGACAAAAGGAATGTGACAGTAATACCCACATTAAGAGCCACGCCAGCAAATGCCAACATTGACAAGGCACTTATTTATTGTGGCATGCACCATGAGAGGAGCTGGATGTAGATCAACTCATCTGGTTGTCATGACAACCTGAAGAAAGAGATGCCCATTCTTATTTGTTGTTGTTGTTCTTAGGATCCAACCTAGCTCCTCTAGGATGCTAAGTAGGACCTCTGTCATTGAGCTACATCTCTAGCCAATATTGTTATCCAACATCATCATCATCATCATCACCATCATCACCATCATCACCATCATCACCATTATCACCATAGTATTATGAGAGGAGAAAGGAAGGGATGGAGGGATTCATAAACTTTCTCCAAGTTTGCAAATTCATGTCTGTGAACCACAAAGCACAGACTCTGAGCTACAGCAAGATTTTTTTCCCTCTACTCCTTAGTCCTACAGAGAAGAGCTCCTTCTACAATATTTTAGAAAAGGGACATGTGTCACCTATCCTCTCTGGCATTGCTTGGTGGTTGTTTAATAAGACTTGGGGATGACAGGGCTTGAGATGTACCCTGGAGCTGGGATGTGTCTCCTTTCTATTCCACAGCAGTCAGGGGTGGGGGTGGGGTGAGAGGAGCAGCTGCCCTCGCCTCTGCAGGCTAAGCGAGCCTCCTGTCAGGGTGTCCCTTCACCTTCAGAGTCTCTGTCTTGAGAAATTACTCAGTTTGTCCACGTCTACCTCACACCCCAGGAACCTCAACCAAGAGAGCCCCAGATGTGGCTTGATAGGAGGCAACACACCAATGGGATGTGCCTCACTATTTATCCACGTCATTCATGCTGCTGTGACTGTATCATTGTGTGATGAAATGCCACAACCAAAAGCAACTTACAGAGAAAGAGTTTATTTTGGCTTACAGTTCTAGGGGGATAAGTGTCCATCATGGGAGTGAAGGGAGCAGGGAAGCATGGCGGTGAGCTGCAGACATGGTGGCCAGAGCAGGAAGCTGAGAGCTCACATCTTCCACCACAAGCACAAAGTAGAGAGAGGGAACTGGAAGTGGGACAAGGTTTACACTTTCAAAGCCAGTCCCCATGACATACTTCCTCCACCTGAAACCTCACCGAACAGCATCACCAACTGAGGACTTTACAGACACAAGAGCCTATGGGGGATATTTCTCATTCAAACCACCTCAATGATTATCCTCTAAAATTGGGTCAAGATTTTAGCAGTGGCTAGATTTTCTGGAGTTTGTGGTTAACAAACTCCCCTTAAAGCTATTCAACACTTTCCCACTCCATGGGCAAAGAAATTTCTCTACAGCTGAGAAACCAATTGGTCAATCACATCATTTTGGGGATTCAAAGAAGAGATTACAAAAGCAACATATATGTTCCATTTCACATTGAGGAGAACAGGAATGAAAAAGGAGACAATAATTATCCCATCACTCCCTTAGGTAGTTTGAAAGAAAAGATCCCCCAAAAGGGAGTGTCACTATTGGAGTAGGTGTGCCCTTGTTGGAGGAAGTGTGTCACTATGGAGGCAGGCTTTGAGGTCTAACATATGCTCAAGTTTTGCTCAGTATGATACTCAGAACACTTCCTGTTGCCAGCAAGATGTAGGACTCTCAGCTCCTTCTCCAGCACCATGTCTGCCTGCACGCCGCCATTTCCCACCATGATGATAATGGACTGAACCTCTGAACTGTAAGTTAGCCACCCCAATTAAATGTTTTCATTTACAAGAGTTGTCGTGGTCATGGTGTCTCTTCACAGCAATAGAACTTTAACTAAGACACTCCCCCATTTTTATTTTCCACAAAGTAATTAGTATGAACAACTTGAAGCCTTTCCTAAACACATAGACAATACACATAGGTCTTCTCAAAGCTGCTTGCAGGCTAAATCTGACTCACTGACTGCTTTTATCAATAAAGCTTTATTGGAACAGTCATATCTATTCTTCTGTATATTGTCAATAGCTGTCTTTCTGCCAGATGTACAAAGATAAATCATTATGACGAAGGCTGTGGGTCACACAAAGTCTAAAATAGTTATGATCCAGCCATTTATGCATTTGTGTGTGGGGTGTCTGTGTAAAGAATAGAGGACATTATGCCACACTGTGGGTCCTGGGGGTGGGAATCATCAAGTTTGGCCACAGGTATGTTTCCCACTGAAATATAGCTAGCTTTTCCAAAGCAAAAAGAGATGCATGAATGCAGAAGGTGCTTGTTTTGACCTGTGCCCTACTCTCTCAACTATCATGGAGTAGTTGAGACATATCAGAAAATATCATGGACACCCTTTAGGTCACTGAGTGGAGTCTAATTTCCCTTTTCTTTTCTTTTCTTTTCTTTTCTTTTCTTTTCTTTTCTTTTCTTTTCTTTTCTTCTTTTCTCTATTCTTACCCTCCCTCCATTTCTCTTTCCCTCTTTTTGTTTTGTTTGAGAGGTAAGTTTTGCTGTACATGGAACCCAGGTGAGTGTTGAACTTAACTATCCTCCTGCCTCAGCCATCCAAGTGCTGTAATTACAGGAATGTGCCACCATACCCAGCTTTGATCTCTTTCTCTTTCTATCCTTTACACAGACACTTGTGTTTATACACACAGATGCGTAAACAAAAAAAAACATGCAATACTAATGAAATGATTTTAAAGCCATCCATCTATCATTTTGCAACATAAGAGAAGTATTCTCACTGGGCAGTGGTGGCACACGCCTATAATCCCAGCACTCGGGAGGCTGAGCCAAGCGGATCTCTGTGAGTTCGAGGCCAGCCTGGGCTACAGAGTGAGTTCCAGGACAGGCTCCAAAGCTACACAGAGAAACCCTGTCTTGAAAATCAAAAAAAAAAGAGAAGTATTCTCAAATTTCACTATCAATGACCACTAGATTGCTTTCAGGCTTTTGCCTCTGTGGGACTAGATGTGCTCAAGGAATCCAAGGGGCCCCCGAGAGAAACACGGCCTCACTGCAAACCTGCAGATCCTACTTGTAAACTCACTGAAGCGGCAGTCTGAGCCAGCCCTAGCTGGAGGGCTAGGAGGAATTAGACTTCGAGGAAGCAAAGCCTGTCTCCAAGTGGCACCTGTGTCCTCATGGTCACCTGGTGCTTCCTGGATGTCTCCCGTGTGTAGAGCTTTGGCTGAGCATGCATCCTGTTACCTGACCCATTCACGTCTTCTAAGAAACTCTCCCAGTACCAACCTGGGGCCCACACCACCACATCCAGACAACCTTTTCTGCCACTGGCGGGATAAGAGGTCCCTTGGAACAAAGCAGAAAGAGTTATGAAAGGAATCTTCACAGATACTTACTCCTGACCTCCTCGTGGGTCAGAGTCCTGAAATCATAACTCCTCCCCAAGAGGTAATACATCTGTTTTTCCATAGGAATTCTGGGTAAACTCACGTGTGCTCCGATGTCTTAAAGACGCTACCATGGTACTATCTCTAGGTTGTCAACCAGGCTGGAGGCCTGCCACACTGCCCCTCCTCACCAACCTTCCCAGGGCTCTTGCCAGAGGGTGAGACACAGCACACTTCTCAATGATTCATTCACACTTCCCTCCTGTCACTGACCTTGTGTCTGCCATTCCAAAGGTCTTCCGCAGGCTGGCAGTCACGTGCTCCCTTCTTCCTCCTGCCATCCTGTTTGGGAAGATAAATTCTTTTCTGAGCCATCAGCCCACGTCTTGCTGGGCAGAGAATACCCGTGCGGGTCTCACCAGCCCTCCTTCCGGTTGCTGCTCCCCCATGACCTGCTTTCCTAGCTCCCAGTGCAAGCCCCACAGGGGAAAGACCCTTTTATCTCCAGCACTTTGCCATCTGGAACAGTCTTCCGGAACATTCCTGAAAGCCATAAATCTTTGCAAACTAGGTTTTCCTTTCTGGCCCCTGCCTGTAAACTTGACAGACCGTGTTGTTGCTAAATTTTAACAAAGCAATCATGATAAAAATGTTACTAAGAGACAAACTTCAACAGGAAAGGAGGGTATCCCTTGGTGTTTGTGCTGCCCCCTACTGGATAGAAATCAATAAATCTACTGGCCAGCCTGCTCTTGGTCAAAATACTCCTTGTTTTAGTTTAGATTGGCTTTAAATATCAGTCTTGGAAAGTAACCCCCATCTTCGTTACAAGACAAAGTACTCCGCAGTCTATTTCGGGCCTCCCGATGTCCATTAAACTGTTCTTGCCCTTTGATCCAGTAATTTCCTTCCCAGAAATCTGCCCTGATGAAATAAGAAGAAAAGTAAACAAGAGATTACTCTCAGAGATGACTGTATTGTTACTACTCATGGTAGCCAAGAATCAGAGCGAAGTTGGTGTCCAACAAGCAGGTGGTTCAGGATAGCCATAGGCCAGGCTAGCGGGTCCTTAAAAGCAATCTAGTGATGTTGAAGGGTGTGAAGAGGTATTTATGCCATGGTGGGTCAGCAAGACCTATCACACAACTGTACGGTCTCATCTACATATGTATGTGAATAAGTCTGGAGGGGACATGGCAAAGCCTCCTATGGTTTCTTCGAATGATAAGATTAAGTTATTTTATATGCTCGTATATTGTTGAATTGTCCTGCAAACAGGAAACTTGCATGGTGAAAAGGCAAGGCTTTAGGACCAAACAACTACAGTTTCCATCTTCGTTCTGTGTCCCTGGACAAGTGACTCAAGCTGTGCAGACAGACCTGCTCCCTCAGCAGTAGATGACAGTCATAATGGGATCTATGTCTCTGTGAGGACCACGCACATCGCCCACGTGCCTTGCTCTTCGGCTCTTATTGATAAGTGATGGACGCCACTCTCAAAGAGGACAGAGTGGGCAAGCTGTTCCCCCACAACCTCAAACCAGGTCTGCATCCACTCTTCCACAACATGCAGATGAGCAGAAAAGGTGTGGTTTCTACAAGCTGTCTTGCACACTTAGGAAGTCCATGCGCTCTGCTCTTTTAGCTGCTAAACCAGCCACTTTACATCACTAGGTCTCCAAGATATGGAAACCACATTGCAGAGGCGGGTTCGTGGGCACCGCTTCTAGCACTGAAGAAATTCTCCAAATAGCCACAAAGGGGGCCATGTCTTCTTATGTATTTTATGAATCTCACCAGTGAAAATTCATTTCTGATGTTTAGTATGCTCATTAGCAAAACAGCCAATGTCTCTCAAAGGTTAAGGTATCTGAAGCATTTAAAATGACCTATTTGTAATGCGATTTTTTTTCCTGATGTAATATTGGCTGAATGCTGCTTAGCATGGGAGCTGCCCGTGGGGTCCAACTTCAAATAATAATACATACATAAATATCTTACAGTGTGTGCTCACGTCCTTCAGGGAGATAACAGACCTGCAAACAAGAAAGACATCCCCTGTACGTACAGCAAGCATGCAACAGACATGTGGTATGAACTCTTATGCAAAAATTCTAGCTGGCTAAATACTTGAATTTTATGCTTTGGGCCTGTACTCCCTTAAAGATTTTGATCTATAGTTTTCTGCATTCTTTTCACTGCTTCCTTTTTTCTCTTTTTTCTCTCTTCCTTGTCTTCTGTCTTTTACATTCCTTTTTTCCTCCCTCCTTTCCTCCCTTTCTTCCTCCTTTCCTCCTTACTTCCTTTCTTCTTTCCTTCTTCCTCCCTCCTTTCCTTACTTTCTTCCTCCCTCCCTCTTTTCCTTCCTTTCTTCTTTCCTTCCTTCCTGTTGAAACAATTGGGAATGGTTCTCTGACTTAACTGAATTAATTCTGAGTCAACTATAGAGTTGATCATAGGCTGCTCTTGGAAGAATCATGTGGGGTCTTTGCCTCTCAATATATCAGCCCTTCCCTTGCAAGGCTTAGTTGTGAGCTTTCAAAATCCTTTTTTTTTTTTTTTTTTTTTTTTTTTAGCTGAGATGGCTCAGTGGGTCAAGGTGCACGCCACTAAGCCTGACAGCCTGAGTTGGATCCCTGGGACCCATGCGGTAGAAGAGAAGCAGGTTGAACATTGACCTCCATACACACAATAAATGCCCCTTTCCTCCCCACAATAAAAATATAAACGCTGGGTGGTGGTGGCGCTCGCCTTTAATCCCAGCACTTGGGTGGCAGAGGCAGGTGGATCTTTGTGGGTTCAAGGCCAGCCTGGTCTACAGAGCGAGATCCAGGAAAGGAGCAAAGCTACACAGAGAAACCCTGTCTCGAAAAATAAAAAATAAATAAATAAAATAAATAAAACATAAATGTTTATTTAAAAAAAAAACAGGGGGGCTCCTCTTTCACAAAACAATGCCCTCTATTGAAACAACATCATTCCTGTGTTCAACTGAGTACAGCACTTCCTGGACTCCATTCATCTGTCCTGAAGGAGTTTCCTTCGGTGTACAGTTCACAGTGCCTGGCTGGAACTTAAAAGCACCTGCAAGCTTTTAAACAGAGACGGCATGGGAAAAAAAAGTGGCCAAATCACCTGATCTTGGAGGGAGAGTTTTATGAATTATTTTTTCCATTCCATTCTGAAGTGTGGCCATGGTCAATAGGGGAGCCGTAGTGGGTCTCCAGGCAGAACCCTAATGGGAAAGCATGGGTGCTGCCTGTCCCCAGAGGCTCACAGGGCTGGAGGAAGCACTCCACTCCACTATCCCCCCAGATCTTCTACAACTCAGGAATTCTGTACAGAGCTCCGTTTTGGCATGCAGAGAAGCTCTCCATTTAGGGAGGTTTTTATCAGAGAAATCAAAGCGGGAAATATTTGGCTCAGATAAGAGGACTAATTGGCATTCTTCTCATTCTGCAGAGGAACATAGATCAAGGCAGGGGACTGGGGACTGGCCAGTGTGAGGTAACGCTGCATACTCTTAAAGTGCCCAAGGCTCCATTTTTTGTTTGTTTGTTTCTTTTTGTTTTTTAGAGACAAGGTTTCTCTGTGTAGCCCTGGCTGTCTTGGAACTCACTCTGTAGACCAGGTTGGCCTAGAACGCAGAGATTCCCTACTTCTGCCTCCCAAGTGCTGGGTTTAAAAGTGTGTGCCATCATGCCCTGCTTCACTGGAGATTTTAAAGAGCTACTTCTTTTTATTGGAACCTGGACTTCTACAGCGATAGTGTGTTATAATGGTATCTTCCCTCTTCTCATGGGGCAGGGCTTTTCCTTCCAGCTCCCCCACTCCTCAGTCCGTTTCCTGGTTGGCAGTTTCACTTTTTGTGACTTACACAAAAAAAAAATGGCAAGAGTGGTAAGGGCAAGAGCCGGCGCTTATTGGGAGTGTTTTGTGGAGCAGGAGTGACCGTGGGTTCATAGACTAACTTATTCATAGTCATTTGGCCAGATCCTGACTTCCGTAGCTCAGGGAGACTTTAATCTGGCTCACTCTGACCACATGGCCCAGTTGGGCCCAGAGGGTGCTAACTTCAGCCCATTTAAGCCCACTCTGAAGCACTGTGGTAGAATCTTCAAACCACCTTAACCACCCATTGTCATATGCACAGCTCTGGGCAGGGGGAAGGGGAAGTGTTCAATGAGCATCTTCAGTTTATAGCTTGCGGGTACCGTGCCACAGACCCGCAGCAGCCATAACTCTTCCTGCCTCTGACCCATGGAGGTTGCCAAGGGCGACTCTCCCTCAAAGCACCAGAATATTAAAATGGCTCAATTTCTGGAGGCGGTCAAGCAAAATTCATTTCTCTTGGTACAACAGGCTCCATTTGTCATACTATGAACTGGGTACCCCAGGGGGCTCAGGTAGCCTGGTGACCACTGTGACGTGAAGATGTTGAGTGTCTCTGTTCCTGTTTGTGACCCAGCCGCACCGCCTCTCCGAAGGCAGTCGGGAGTCCAAATGGTTTGCATTTGTTTATGGGCTAACGTTTCAAATGAGAGTTAAGACACGGGCTGAACAGAATTAAATTCTCTCTCTCTCTCTCTCTCTCTCTCTCTCTCTCTCTCTCTCTCTCTCTCTCTCTTTCCAAGAGAGATAACTTGTCTGTTCACCACAGCTGGCTCTGAAGTCCCCAAAGACACTGCCAAGTCTCACTTGGTCCTTTCACTACCCTGCTCTCAGCTCAAGTTCAACTTTGCTCAGAGCAAGAAGCAAAAACAGCTTTTTCCTGCTGGCCTGCTGTTCGCCTAGGAAAAGAGCTCCGTGGTTGAAGTTTTCAGTGTGTGGGCCTTAGGTCTCAGAAGGCATCAAGGCAGGTTCCCCATCTGCTCTCTGTCCTTTCAAAGCAAGGGCACACACTGCAAGGCCGGCAGAGAGGTAGTAGAATAGGGCTTTGAAGCAGACTCGGAAGCCGAAATGCCACGTACTGCGACCCAGCACCGACTATTAATGTGGTCCTCAGTTTCCTGGGGAGAGTAACAGTACCTCTTCACTGTGGCGCACAGCGTTAAATACGAGTACACTCTGTACCATTATTGTCATTTGAGGCAGGCCAGTAAGGAAAACTAATGTGGCTGCAGGTGTTCCAGCACAACGGAGAAGAAGAAACTGTGCTGCCCCAGACACAGCATGTTGCACTGGACACGGCAGCCTGAGCCCATGGGCAGGCCGACCCACGATTCTCAACGCCTTTCACATGTTCCCAGAGCAGCCCCAAATCCAGACTCTGCAACAGGTTCCAGTGTGTAAACACTGACAATAAAACTCTGGATTGAACTAAACACAGCGTGGGAGTCGGGATCGAGCCAGATGCTGTGGCTGCTGCCTTGGTTCAGGGTCACTCCATCCTGCCACCACCAAGTGTTGGATATGAGCTCTGTAACCCCAAGATAAACAGAGCCTCCTGATGAATTTCATCTCTCTCTCTCTCTCTCTCTCTCTCTCTCTCTCTCTCTCTCTCTCTCTCTCCCTGCCTTTCTTTCTTTCTTTTCCAGCTTTTCGAGGTAGGGTTTCCCTGTGTAGCTCTCACTGTCCAGGAACTTGCTTTTTATCCAGGCTGGCCTCAAACTAAGAGATCCTTCTTCTGCCTCCCATGTGCTGGAGTTAAAGAGGTGCTACCATGCCTGAATTCTTTTAGTTATAGCCGAAGTCAGATTTGATTGTTAAAAGGGAAGTGAGGGCTAAGATTGATGGCTAAGCTGCTAATGAAGCTGGCAATGGCCTGCAGTAGCCAAGGTCAAGGGCATCCCATCCCAAGAAAGCTTCGTGTTGGGGTAGAGTGGCAGGCATAGTTTTTATGGTTGAAGTCAGCAGATCTTTGAGTCATGGGATCAACCTTCTTTTCTAATCACCCTTTTAATGTAGTAAAGCCTGAGCTCAGGATTAGGTCCTGACTCCACCCCTTCCTGTGACTTTGGGTAAGCAACTTGCTCTCTCTCTGTGCATCATTTATACCTGTACAAGTCCATGTGCTTTCAGACAAAACTTCTATGGGCACAAGGGCGCTAAAGTCAAGTTGTTACAGGGGTGGGAGTGAACACGGGAAACAGTGACAAGCTCCACGTTTTCAGAAACAATAAGGAAGAGAGTTTAAAGGGACAGATTTCAGAACTGCGGGTAGGTGGCAGAATTTTGGAAATTTTGGAAAGGTGCTTGATTGAAAAGGGCTCTCAACGCAAACTCCTGGATAGGCCCCCTTCCTTATCTTTAGCAAAACATCTATTATAGGGGGCTAGCAAGACAGCTCCGTGGATAATGGCACCTGCCACCACTCGACAACCTGAGTTCAATCCTGGGAACTGCATGATTGGAAGGAGAGAACCAACTACTACAAGTTGTCCGGTAGCACAAAATAAATAAATGTTTTTTAAAAAAACTGCTATATTGGCCCCAAAGGGACTCTACTTCCCTGTCTCTCTTGATTGAATGTTGCCATGTGACAGGTTGAGCTTGAGGGAAAGTCCTATGTACAAATTCAGACGTGATGGCTGGAATGTCGGCAGGCATCTCAGCTCATGAGGGAGGGCTCTTCTTTCTGCTGAGCCTGACTAAGGTTATTAGTAGGAGCACAGAGGAGGGCTTGTTTGCATGTGTATGGGTAAGTTACCAGGGGCTATACCACCGGAGACAATGTCCTTCCCTCCTTAAGCAATCATTAACTGTCCACAAATCTTCAGGGAGGCACAGGGCCCTTGGAAGTCTCTCCCTCGTCCATGATGGAATGCTAATAGGCCCAATCTTGTGCGAGGGATCACAGCTGAAAGTTCAAGAGGGCAGCAGGCATGTCACACCAGGAAGACATCATCTCACAGCACTCCACCGCACCCTCCGGCTCTTACGTTCCTTCTGAACCCCCTTCCAAGATGTTCCCTGAGAACTGGAGTGGGTGATGTAGATGTCCCAGCTGTGACCGAGAGTTCAACAGTCACTTACTCTCAACCCTCCATCCAGCCGTGGGTCTCTGCAGTAACCCCCACCCACTGCACACAGAAGCCTCTCTCGCCAAACCAACAGCAGCACTGCAGTCTGCAAGCATGAACATTTAGGAAGCAATTTGATGAGCACAGTATCCATTTATCAGAGCATGGGGCCAGCAAGATGGCTTAGGGGATGAAAGTGTTGGCTGTGCAAGTCTGGTGACCTGAGTTTGATCTTAGGAACCCAAGTAAAGGTTGCAAGAGAGAACCAACTTCACAAAGTGGTACTCTGACGTCCGCCTGTTGGGCATGCACTCCTATATATATCACACACACACACACACACACACACACGCACACGCACACGCACACACACACGCACACACACTTGGTTTTTTAAGCAGTGCCTTTCTCACTAGGGCCTATAATCCCTTTTGCCACAGCTTTCAACCATTCTTGCTGCACTAGACATGAATTCCCTCCTGGGACAAGGGCCTCAAATACAACCAGAAAGTGACTTGTTGTCCTTCCAACAGTCATGCCGCTATTGTGCGTGTGAGCTCCTTGTGCCTGTCGAGTTGGTAAAACAGCACACAGGGTCCGTAGCTCAGGGAGACCGTTGAGGACAGTTCTCCCAGCAAGCTTCCTAGCATCTTCCAGCACCAGGCGAAACAACGGGCAGGTAGGAAGCTTCCAGTTCAGTCCCTACTTGATTTCCTTATGTTTTGCAACCAAAGCCTGGACTGTCCTCAGCCACAGGGTCTCACCGTCTGGTTCTGGTTGACAGTCAGCAGCCGTGGCGGTAGCTGAGGCAGGATTTTAAGGATCACAGAAGAGGAAGGAACCAAACTTTTGAGTGACTCTTACTAGTGGTAGGCAGACCGCCTCCAGACTTACTCAGGAGAGAAAGGGAAGTTCTTGGCTATACACTAATGTTTTGATCTAGTCTTAACTTATGACTGAACTTACTCCTAACTGAAAAACAATCCCCTGACTGTTCTTTAACCCCGAGTGGGATGCAACCATCAAGGTCTATGAACAGACAAGTAGCAAATTGAAAAAGCGATGCAGACAGGTACGGCGCAGAACAGTACGGCGGCAACTTCACAGTAATGAGGGTGGGATGGAGAATTCAGAAGCAGAGCCCTGGGAGGGGAGGCCACGGGCAGTCATCAAGACAAGAAATATAAATGAACAAGGGCTGAAAACTGTTTGGGGACCCATCTTATGAACTGGATGTTGTTGTTGTTGAAGAAGTTAAAAAACATACACAAATATTGTCTTGATCCATTTACAAAATATCTTAGATTGAGTAATTTTTAAATGGGTAGTAATCAGTTGTTCACAGTTCTGGAGCCTGGAAGTTCAAGGTAAAGGGGCCAGCAGGTACAGTGCTGAGTAGATGGGGGAAGAGTCAAGCAGGTTCCTTCCAGCCCCTTGGTATGGGCTCTAATCCACTTGTTTACCCCAGTCATCCAATCACCACCTTGGTTCTTAATACTGTTGCTCTGGAAGTCAGAATCTAACATGCAGATCTGGGAGGACACCATAGAGCACAGATGATGTATATCAGATCCAAAAAACATCCCATCTTCCCTAAAAGGTCAGGCCCACTGACTTGGTCCAAAGTTGAGTCAGCTCAAACTGGACTACAGAAAGATTTCTGGTTGTCAGATAAAAGCTAACACTCCTTTCCACCAAATGGAGTCATTTCCCTTGCCTCTGGCAGAAGGGACATATGGCTCTGTATTGACATGTACCAGAAGTGGTTCCATATCAAAGCCCACATTGGCCTCCAGGCTCCTTTAGCCCCTGTCTTAGTCGGGGTTTCTATTGCTGTGAAGAGACTTCATGACCACAGCAACTCTTATAAAAGAAAAACATTTAATTAGAGCAGCTTACATTTCCATTATCATCATGACAGGAAGCAAGATAGCACACAGTCAGACACAGTGCTGGAGCTGAGAGTATTTACATCTTGACCTGTAGGCAACAGGAAGTGGTCTACCTCACTAGGTGTTGCTTGAGCATAGGAAACCTCAAAGCCTACCACCACAGTGACACACTTCCTCCAACAAGGCCATGCCTCCTAATAACGCCACTCCCTTTGGGGAGGGGCATTTTTCTTTCTTTCTTTTTTTTTTTTTTTTTTTTTTTTTTTGGTTTTTCGAGACAGGGTTTCTCTGTGTAGCTTTGTGCCTTTCCTGGAATTCACTTGGTAGCCCAGGCTGGCCTTGAACTCACAGAGATCCGCCTGGCTCTGCCTCCCGAGTGCTGGGATTAAAGGCGTGCGCCACCACCGCCCGGCAGTTTTTCTTCAAACTACTACAAGAGGTTTAATCCATTATCATCATGGTGCAACACGGTAGTGTGCAGGCAGACATGATGCTGGAGGAGGAGCTGAGAGTCCTACATCCTGACCTGTAGGCAACAGGAAGTGGTCTGAGACACTGGGCATGGCTTGAGCATATACGAGACTTCAAAGCCTGCCTCCACAGTGACACATTTCCTCCAACAAGGCCATACACACTCCAACAAAGTCACACCTCCTAATAGCGCCACTCTCTATGAGCTTATGAGAGCCAATTACATTCAAACCACCACAGCCCCCATTCATCTGTACTTGTTCCACACCTCATCCTGGCCCTTCTCACCTCCTCCTCTACCCTAAACTCCCAGGCTGCTCCAGCTGCTTCCCTCCCCACAGCTGCTCATCCTCCTTATAACTTGTGTGATTTTTTTCATAGCCAGCTTCCTTAGTCCTGGCCATGTCTAGTCTGCTTCTTTTTCTCTCTGCTCTGGACTCTTCTAAATGCCTCTAGCTGTTCTTCCCCCCGCCCCAAATCAGCCATTTTTGTTGGTTTCTTTACTGCTCCCCCACTTACAGTGCATTTCAATAATACTGAGAAAAGTCATGTATTTTTATTAGTCTGTCTTAAGTTGACAGGTGGGATGGCTGGAGCTGGAGCAGAGAGTACTACACAACATAGTGAGATATTTTTAAATGATGCAGTAATTTCCATGCTCAGGTTGTGCTGAAGGTTAAGTAAGGTACTCACACTTTTACAGATGTTCACTATGTGGTGCAAAGTGCCAGGGATACAGTGATGGTCCAAACCACCAGGGAGCAGAGGTGTATGTCGAGTGAGAAAGAAGAAGAAGAAGAAAGCGATGAGATGGTTTCTGCAGTTATGATGGCTGAGTAGTAAGGTGAAGCCTGGTTAGTGGAAATATCTCAGTGGTGGGCAAGAACTCTACCCAGAGATTAGGTCATAAATATTTACGTTTATAACAATTGTATACTTATAACATCTTAGAAAAATACATTTCCCCGTAGGTGATGATGAAATTTATTCATTCAACAAACATTCCTTCAGTCCCTACTAGGTATTATCTTAAGCATCTGAAAGAGCAAAGCAGAAAAAATTCCTGACCCACATAGCTTGTTTTTGTAAATATATTTGTTTAAAATTAGAATCTATCTTATTAAATAAACCATGTGGGTGGGAAGGGGAAACTGCATGATACAGCTATGAGTGGACTGGGCTGAGTCACCCCCCCAGAGGGCAGGTGCTGTGTGGGCTGCAGCTCTCTCCAGGAACTGAGATCTACTTCTCTTCCTCCCTCCCTCCCTCCCTCCCTCCCTCCCTCCTTCCCTCTCCTCCCTTCCTTCCTCCCTCTCTCCCTTCCTTCCTTCCTTCCTTCCTCCCTCCCTCCCTCTCCTCCCTTCCTCCCTTCCTTCCTTCCTCTCTCTCTTCCTTCCTTCCTTTTTCCTTCCTTCCTTCCTTCTTTCCTTCCTTCCTTCCTTCTTTCCTTCCTTCCTTCCTTCCTTCCTTCCTTCCTTCCTTCCTTCCTTCCTCCTGTTCTTCTTTCTTCCAGGTACACCAACCTCTTCTCCTGTTCACATTTCCAGTCTTCTATTTGTTTCTTCAACAAAATAAGAGTATTTCCTTTACAAATTTATGAGAGCCCACTGATGATAGAAATCACTGAGGCAAAGCTTCACTAATCAAGGGCACGTTGTATAAAGAAATAAGAATAAAGAAATGCTTTCATGTTTACTCATGGTACAGTTGGCTGAGCAGGTATTGCCCAGTGGAAAACCTAGGCTTTTGAGCCTGTTACTGCCCTATAATTATCCCATCAAAGCCCTGCTGTAAGTAGCCTCCATTGTATCTGTGTTCAAAATCAATACCCCACACTCGAGAATAACCTGCAGAGCAACACTGCCTGTCCTGCCCATTAAAGGAACAATGTAAACACATCATAGCATGCAGCTGCTGTCCCCTGAGCCTGTTACACACACACACACACACACACACACACACACACACACACACACGTCCTGTTCCAACTCAGTAATTCAGTCCCCCTCACAGGGAAATAGCAACTGATGAACTTTCCAGTGACGTTTATGGCTGTGGGCTTTGCTCACTCCGCTTCCTACCCCAGCACTGAGGCAATATTTACAGGAAGACTTCAGCTCCTCACATAGGTAGTGAATTAAACGAAGATTCGGGGTGGAGAACAAATGATTCAGTGAAATATGAACTGCTGAGCTGCATCCTAGCGATGGAGTGCTTACCTGGCATGCACCAACACACCAGCAGCATTCCATTTTTAGATACGAGAAAACAGCATTCATTCCAAACGTACTGACTGGGGCTGCAGAGATGGCTCAGCAGCTAAGAGCACTTGCCGCTCTTTCAGAGGACCCAGGTTCAGTTCCTAGCACCCTCCTCAAGTGGCTCACAACTACCCGCAACTCCAGCTCCAGGGAATCTGATGACCCCATCAGGCCTCCAAGGGCACCGTGCACATATGTGGTGCACATGCATACATGTAGGCACTTATGCACACACATAAAAAGTCTTTAAAATATACTGATTGGTATGTTCTGAGTTTTATACATAAAGCCTTCTAAAGACACTACAACCAAGGTTGAGAACCTTTCTGTTGTCCCATCACCACTACCATCAGACACCCTATGCCTCTGCAATTCCCCTCCTCACTCCCTCGACACCAAGCCACCCTGTTATATGTTCTATTGGCTGCTTTCACTCCCTAGAACTTTGAATTGAGTCATAAAGTATGTACTCTTTTGTGTCTGGCTTCTTTCACCATGTATAATTATTTTGCTGTATCAAGTCCATTCCTTTTTATGACAAGTTGAATCTTCTTCTACATATTCACTACCGCTGGCTTAGCCAGTTCACCAGTTGATAGACATTTGATAGGGAGCCTAGTTCACCGTTTAGGGCTAGCGTGAACCAAACTGCTACAAACATTTACAGAGACTTTTAGAACCCCGAGTAAATATGTGGGAGATAACTGGCTAGATGTTTGGTGAGAGACCAGGCAGCATGAATGAGGACTAGGTACTTATTTGACACTCTTGGAGAATTTGCACACTAGTTGATTCACATCCTCACCAAGATCTGAACTGTCAGTCCTTTGAATTTTAGATATTATAATGGACTCTTGGTGAGCTGCCTCCATTTTTATATGAGGAGAAAAACCTTCTATGTTATGCTTATTTTGGATTTTCTACTGCTCTCAGACAAAGCTGACTGACTGACCATCCCAAATAGTCAAAGCAAGACAGGAAGGAGAAGGAGTAGCTAGAGACATCTATGATTCCAGCAAGAGGTGGTGGTGGTTACAGAGGAGGGGCAGGAGACGAGTAGGAGGGCACGGTACTAGGGATATGATGGCTTTAGGATTCGTTAGTGGATTAGTTACGGTGGGTTAAGAAAAATCAGTCAGGCTGCAACAGAGGAGCTGGGCTCAGATTCAAGCCCGCTTAATGTCTGAGAAGTCTCCCAGCCACTGCCTTTTCAAGTCGCACATAGAACTGAGGAGCACATGGCTTTTGGTAGTATACTTGTATGTACCTATGTTTGTTACAAGAGGATATTCTCAGTAGAGCAAGGCGGAAGTGTGAATGATGAGGGTTCTTTGTATCATTGTTATAGATTATGTTGTTACTAAACGATGATTGTTACCTCTTTCTATGTGTAGTTCTCTTAACTTTAAGTCTATGGGAGAGAAAAACCAAACACCAAGCAAGAATGAGCCTGTCTGTATTAGTCTCTTGTGTTCTTTCTGTCATAAAGTACCAGACAATAACAATGTACGGAATGAAGGAAGGAAGGGTTTATTTGGCTCAAATTTTGAGGATATAATCCACCACAGTTCAGGAAGTCATGGTGGCCAGAATACGAAGTACCCAGGCACACTGCATCCTGTCAGGAAACAGAGAGCAGTGAATTCTGGGGCTTACTCTACTTATTCATTTTCCCTTTTCATTCATTCATTCCCTTCCCATTTCATATCACCATGGGATAGTGCCATCCATAGTCATGGTGGATCTTCCCGCCTTGCTTAAATCTGGGAAATCCTTCAAGGTGACAAAGAAGATTAACTGTCATGTCAACCCCTTATCAACGTGACACCCAAATACATTACTTTTTTTTTTTATGGGAAACAAGCTCACGTTTAATTGTGATAGTTTAAAATTGTACAAGTTTTTTACATCTGCTCTCCCACCCCATATTTAGACTCTTAAAATGACAGGAAAACATCACCAATCACAGGTTGAGTGGGTTTAATAAGATTACCCCTTCAGTTCCTATATGAAGCACCCAATATTCCTTAAAACACCAATGAGACCTGGCAGTGGCCAACAGTAAATTTCATCTTTCAGGGTTAAGAAGTTCAGATCTTCTGAGCATTCTGTGATGCAGTGGCACTTGTCCAGAACTGATACTACCCCGTAGTTGGGGAACTTAAACTGTACCAGTGAAAAAAGCTGTTTCCTCTTCAAGGGGAAGAAAGAAAATGACTCCTCAAAACCCAGCCAGTTTGGCTGAGTCCATCTGTCCCATCTCTTCAGGCTCTTTTTTTCTTTTCTTTTTTTCCTTACTTTCCTTTTCTGCAGCAGAGCAAGAGAGACCAAAACCTAACGTGAGTTACAAGAAAACAAGACAGTGATGGCGATAGAGGGAGTGACTTGGAGCAACTGGAATGCTCCTTTACCTCCAACATCCAATATATGTGCTTCACAGAAAAACAGTAACAACAAATACGCTACTTTTAATCCATAACTTTCTATCGCTGATCTTCAAAAGCCTGTAGCATTCTCATAATGCGAAATGTGTTTAATTCATCTGTGAGAGTCCTCCAAGTCTTAACAGTCCCAACACTGTTCAAGTGTCGAAGAAAACTCAGGGCAATCTCTTAAGTCTGAGCCACTCTGCAAAAATAATAAAGTTTCATATTTCCAATGTACAATGGCACAGAATAAACAGTCCCACTCTAAAAAGTAGAGGCAGGGGCATGGCTAGGAAAAGCGAGACCAAAGTAAAACCAAAACCCCAAAGGGAAAACATCAAACCCTTCAGTTAGAGGCTGAGCATCTGAGGTTTGCAGAATGACCTGGCAGAAACAGTGTTGGGTGTTTTCCCCTCCTTTCATCCAGGTCTGTCACCTGCAGCACACATAGCATCTCTCTTGAGTTCATTCCACCCTGTGCCTACAGGTTTTCTCCACAGACATTCGCAGTACCAGTACTGCAAACACCCTGAGTTCTCCATAGCAAACCAAGTTTCATCTTCTTAGCTTCACACACTATCTGTCAGGTCCTTCTTGCAGGGAATTCAAACTTGCAACACATTATCTGGCTCAGCGTGTTTCCAGAACCTTGGTGTAAGCCTCCATGACCCTGTAACTCCTGTATTTTGCATCCTGCAAAACCATGTGAACAACCTTGCCAAGTTCTGGCAGCTTGGGGTGTTATCTGGCCATCTTCTGTCGCAGTTATAGTGGCTTCTGTGCGCCTTGGTGGCGAGCTGGGGGAAACACTCCGTAGGCAGTCGTTTTCAAGCAGGAAATCCCTTGACTGGCCTTCCCGGTTCAGTCTTCCTCTGTTCAGGTAGACCTGCGTTTTTACCACTGCAGCCTTTGATGGGCAGTCTTGCCTGGAAGGCACTTTTCTTACTGTCCTGGTGAAGAGGGAGAAGTCCTCTCCTTGATTGAACTTCCCTGTAGCTGCTGTCTCCGAGGTCTCCTTGTTTGCGACTTCAAACTGCTCACAGTCCCTTCCTCACCTCATTTCTTTCTGCTCTATTCTGCTGCTTTCTCACTGCAAACCTCGATAAGAGCAGTGAGAACCAACCATGCTACAGCCCATAAGCTTACCATCTTTATATTTCCCGTGCAAATGACTTGGTTCACTGGTTTGGAATTCAGCTTCACTCGAATTCTCCAGACATGGGCAGAATTCAGGCAGACTCTGTGCAAGAATATAGAATGTGCTGTAGCCCATTTCCCTAGAATGTCCTTGTTCTCCTCAGGAACACATTCTTTACCACCTGCATTTCTTTTGGTACTCTGGTTTCCCCCAGAATACCAAATCCCACAAGAATGGTCCATTCATTTCTGCTTATGGCGTTTTAGGACTTCTGTAGCCTTTAGCCCCCAAGTCTTTCCCATTCCTCCTGTAAACCAGCTCCAAAGACCGATGACCCACATGATCAGCTTTCTCCCAGTAGTTGTCCCACTCCTTGGTGGAATTTTCTATACTAGTTACATTTTTTGTTTTTGTGAAAAAAATGCGTGGTAACAGTAACGTAAAGAGGGAAAGGAGGGTTTGTTTGGGCTCCCAGTTTGAGGGTGTAGTCCATCAGAAGGAAGGAGTGAGACGCAGTTGGTCACATTCAGTCAGGAATCAGAGAGAGAGAAAGGTTAATGCTCAGCCCAGTCCTTTTCCTCTTTTTATTTAGTGTGGTCCATGAGATGGTGCTGCTCACATTCAGAGTGGATCCCTGCTCAGTCAAACCTCACACAGACACAAGTGTGTCTCTTAGGTGATTCCAAATCTAATCACGCTGACAATGAAGATTAGCCACCAAGCTACTTGAAGCCAAAAGCTGGAATAAAAGCTTTAAATAATTGGTTTATATCTCATCTTTTTTTTTTGGGGGGGGGGGGGACTGAGGATCAAACCCAGGGCCTTATGCTTGCTAGCCAAGCGCTCTACCACTGAACTAAATCACCAACCCTTAAATCTATTTTTTTTTTTTTGAGACGAGGTTTCTCTGTGTAGCTTTGCACCTTTCCTGGAACTCACTCTGTAGCCCAGGCAGGCCTCGAACTCACAGTGGTCCGCCTGCCTCCCAAGTGCTGGGATTAAAGGCATGCACCACCATCGCCCTGACTATATCTCATCTTTATGACACCCTGTTTTCTGCATTTCACCAGTAAGGAAACTAAGATGCAGAGACAATTAATGGCCTGTTCAAGGTCATATAGCTTGTCAGCGATACAGCTTATGTTTGGAGCTTCACTTTCAAAGAAAATAATGAGATTTGGTCTTTTGGGATTATGATGGGTAGAGATGAGCCCAGGAGGCCTAAAAGTGAACCTAACAGGTTCAGCAACTAGAAACTTTCTTTGAATATTTCAGATACTGCAGTGGTTTCAATGAGAACAGTCCACATAAGTTCATAAGTTGGAATGCTTGGTCTCCAGTTGGTGGAACTGTTTGGTAAGGATTAGGAGGTGTGGCTTTGTTGGAGGCGGTGTCACTAGGGGAAGAGGAGTTTTCTTTGACTCCTGCTTGTGAGTCAGATGCAAGCTCTCAGTTGCTGCTCCAGAACCATGCCTGCCTGCTTGCTGTCTTGTTCCTGCTATGATGGTCACAAACTCACCCTCTGAAACTGTAAACAAGTCCCTAATCAAACACTTTCTCTTATAAGTTGTCTTGGTCATGGTGTCTCCTCACAGCACTAGAACAGTAGTAACTAAGACAGGTAGTTTAAAATTTTATTTTGATCATTTCTCAGCTTTTTAGTTGAGATCAAGTATAAACATTTTACATACATTAAATAATCCTCCATAAGTTAGCCATACTTGTTTTATAAAGAAAAATCTTCTTTTAAAATTTCTCTTCTCACGACTAGAGAGATGACTCATTGGTTAAGAGTGCATACTGCTCTCCCAAAGGACTTAAGTTCAGCTACCTGTACCCATATCAAGTAGCTCATAACTGCCTGTAACTCTAGCTTCAAGGGACTTAAGACCCTCTTCTGGCCTCCACGGGCACCCACATTCACATGTACACATATAGTCACAAAGACACACACATAAATAATGAAAAATAGTAAATAAATTAGAAATCATAGTTGTTCTTATAACTCAACAACCTAAGAAAGTCAGTCTGTCTGTAGTTATTTATTGCATAACTCACAATCTCTCCTGTCTGTACAATATGCTGGAGCAATGCTGGCATAGAATCTATGGAAATAGCCAACCAATATCTGATTTGACTTAAGTCCCACTCCATGAGAAGGAATCCTCCACCTCACCCCCCACTGCTTGGGTGACCAAGAACCAGAAACTAGATATCCCAGAGACCTACCAAACACTACTGGTCTAAAAAAAATCAATAAAATGATTCCTGGTGATATTTTGTTATACTCATAGATTGGTGCTCTGTCCAGTTGTCATAAGAAAGACTTCCTCCAGCAATAGATGGGAGCAGGTGCAGAGATCCACAGTCAGACATCATGAAGAAAGAGAGTCTAAATTAGAAGTCTCCATCAAATCCCTTCCCTAGGAGCTCAGGGAACCCTTCAGAGGTGGAGGCAGAAAGATTGTAAGATTCAGAGGGGATGAAGAACATGGCCCTCTGAGTCAACTAAGCAAGACGTGTATGAGCCACAGAGACTGAAGCAGTGAGCACAGGGCCTACACGGGTCTATACCAGGTCCTCTGCATATATATTATAGTTATTAGCTTGGTATGTTTTTATGGGACCCCTGACTATGAGAACAGCGCATCTCTGACTCTTGTGCCTGCTCTTACGACTCTTTTCCTCCTGTTGGGTTGCTGTTTCCAACTTCAGTATAATACTTTTTGTTCCATCTTACAATGTTTTATTTTGTCATGTTTGGCTGTTGTCTCTTAGAAGCCTATTCTTTTCTAGTTAGAGACGAAAGAAAGGGGATAGATCTGGAGGACAGGAAAGGTGGGGAGGAACTGAAAGAATTGGGAGGGGAAGAAACTATAATCAGGATATATTGTATGAGAAAATAATCCATTTTCAATAAAAAGAAAGACAGAAATAAAGGAAGGCAGATTTGTAGAAAAGAGATGACACAAAATTACCCTTCAGAATGAGCTCAAATTCTCATTAGGAGAGAATCCCATGGCCACTGTGTGTGTGTACGCATGTTTGGGCCTTGAAGTTGGAGAGCATTAGAAAGGACTGAGCATTATTCCACAGGCATCATGGTGGGGCTTTGAAGGGAGAGACGGCCTTCCTTTCAAATCTATGGAACAAAGAAGGCTTAAGGCAGTGGGGCAAGATTCACAACTTGTGATCTAGCCTGACTGTTGTAGGTGCCAGAAGTCAGAATGCAGTGAGGCACTGATAAGGGGTGGGGCCGTGATTCAAAGTCACCTTGGTCCTGGGCAGCAGGCAGGAGACTAAGCCGGGTGCTCCAGCAGTCACAGCAGGTGCCTATCAGTTCTTTGTCCTAAGGGGCTGAGTGCAGGGACATGGCTTGATTTCTGGGAGAGAGAAAGTGGCAGCTAGAGAGTCAGTGACTTAACAGAAGTGCCACAAAACCATCATCTCGATCATCTATTCTCCTAGGAGGGTCTACTTGTCTTCCCCAAGTCATTTATTTCCCAGCCAAAGCCCTCATCTCCATTTTCCTCCCCTAAGATGGTGTATAAGTCCTATGATCGTTACTTTTACTTAAGAGCCCAGTTAGGTCACAGGGTACAGGTTTTAACTAAGCAGTGTTTGTAGGTGAGTCTGTGAGACTTTCTCAGGTGAGACTGACATTTCTCTAGTGTAAGAAAGAAGTGTTAGACTGGGCGGTGGTGGTGCATGCCTTTAATCCCGGCACTTGGGAGGCAGAGGCAGGAGGATCTCTGTAAGTTCAAGGCCAGCCTGGTCTACAGAGCGAGATCTAGGACAGGCACCAAAACTACACGGAGAAACCCTGTCTTGAAAAACCAAAAAAAAAGAAAGAAAGAAAGAAAGAAAGAAAGAGAGAGAGAGAGAGAGAGAGAGAAAGAAAGAAAGAAAGAAAGAAAGAAAGAAAGAAAGAAAGAAAGAAAGAAAGAAAGAAAGAAAGAAAAAGAAATGTTAGAATTCAGTTTCTGCTCAGGCCTTTCACAGATGCTGCCAGGCTCCCTTCTGGGACACTGTGAGCTGGCAGCCTTGCCAGTGTCATTCACCTGGGAAGTGAGTCTACATCAGAAGGATGCCACTCTGTTCCCTACCTATGGGGAGCAGATGAAGTCCTGAGTAATGTATATTATTGGTATGAGTACAGCCATGCCAAGGACCACAGTGCCTCAGACCTGTGGGAATAGCAAAGCCTTCCCTGGGCCAGGCTGTTATGGGATAATATTTTTGTACACTGTGAAGATGTGTCTTTGCCAAGGCACCTTGGCTTAATAAAAGAGCTGACCGGGTGGTAGCTAGGCAGGAGGTATAGGTGGGACAGCCAGATAGGATGCTGGGAGGAAGAAGGGCATCTCTGGAGTTGCGAGAGATGAAGAGAGAAGAAAGAAGAATGTGCCATGTTGCAAAAAGGTCCAGCCATGTGGCAGAGGGTAGACAAGAAACATGGGTTAATTTAAAATGTAAGAGTGAGCTAGTAACAAGCCTGAGCTATTAGCCAAGTGTTTATAATTAATAATAAGTCTCTGAATAGTTATTTGGAACTGGCTGGTGGGACAGAAAAGTCCACCTACATCAGGCTGAGAGCAATGGCAGAGCCTTCCCTTGGTCTCAGTGTGGGTCTTGAGACCTTTAGCAAAACCTTGTATGCAGGAAGAATCAACTGCAGCCTTCCTCCTGGATGACTGAAAGTGGACACTGCTCCCCTACAGAGGCCTCCCACACAGATTAGCTAATGCCCTCCCTCTTTGTGGTGTTGTCTTAGTTAGGGTTTCTATTGCTGTGACAAAACACTATGACCAAAAAGCAAGTTGGGGAGGAAAGGGTTTATTTGGCTTACACTTCAGCATTGCTGTTCATCACTGAAGGAAGTCTGGATAGGAACTCAAACAGGGCAGGATCCCAGAGGCAAAAGTTGATGCAGAGGCCATGGCGGGGTGCTGCTTACTGCCTTGCTTCCCATGGCTTGCTCAGCCCACCTTCTCATAGAACCCTGGACCACCAGCCCAGGGATGGAAGCACCCACCACGGGCAAGGACCTCCCCAATTGATCACTAAATAAGAAAATGCCTCACAGTCAAATCTATCTCATTAAGGCATTTCCTCAGCTGAGGCTCCTTCCTCTGATGACTCTAGCTTGTGTCAAGTTGACATGCAAAACCAGCCAGTACAGGTGTATGTAATAAAAGTGCTGCCAGTTAAGGTTTGTGAGTTTCCAGGCTGCCTTTGATCTATTCCATCCCAGCTGTTTTGTGTGTCTGTCTTCATTCCTGTCACCCCAGTTAGGTCAATCCTTAAACTGTGAAGGTCATAGGACCCACCCCCTTCCCTGCCTCTTGCCTAGGAATCAGAAAGCCTGGCTGTAAGCTCTTGCTGTATACCTCTACAGCTCCAAAAAGGCTTAAAAAGAGGCTCCCTTCTCTGCCATTTCTCTTCAGAGATTCTCTTCAGAAATCCCACCATGCTGTCTGTCTCTGGTGCTGGGCTGAACTCTCCCAGACCCCTGCCATGTTGTTATCCTCTGTCTGTTCATGCATTAATAACTCATGTACTTAACTCTTTAGAATAAATGACCACCCCAGGGTCATCTTGAACAATTCACTACATCCAAACCTAACAGGTAGACTCAGGAAAGTATGTTGTTCTCCTTGACCTGGGTTTTATTTTTTTCTTTTTTCTTTTCAAGTCGAGGTTTCTCTGTGTAGCTTTTGGAGCCTGTCCTGGAACTTGCTCTGTAGACCAGGCTGGCCTCAAACTCAAAGTGACACACTTCTTCCCACAAGATCACACCTACTCCAACAAAGCCACACCTCCTAACAGTGC
Source organism: Peromyscus eremicus (assembly GCF_949786415.1). NCBI lineage: Eukaryota > Metazoa > Chordata > Mammalia > Rodentia > Cricetidae > Peromyscus > Peromyscus eremicus. Next base: position 76,489,498 of record NC_081419.1, read on the forward strand.
CACTCTATGAGTTTATGGGGGTCAACTACATTCTAACTACCACAGCCTATATCTTACTTTCTATCTCTGCCTCTGTATTGATGCTCCATTGGCTGTCTCCCAGAGAAGCCTGGCTAACGCAAGCCCCAAACACTACACACCCCTGTGCAGTCACATTTTACCCAGGTACACACATGAACAAAATTCTGCTTTAACTATTCTCTTATCAGTTGAATTCCCATTTCAATCCCTGTCCCAAACTACTTAAGACTTAGCAGATTTATTGCAAATGGCTTTTAATCTCACTAGCATTTCAAAGCAAAACTAGAACATGGTGTTCTCTTAGAAGGATAAAATTTCTTAGATCATTGGTGATCTACCTAGCAAACAAAATTTCTGTATTTTATTAAAATAATTTTCCAGAAGTTTCTACATGGCCAGGATTGTTGTAGAATATTATTTTAAGGTGCATTACTTTTGTTTATGTTGCATTTATTTAACTCTGTGAAGCTGTGTTACTGTGTCTGTCTAAAACACCTGATGGTCTAATAAAGGACTGAATGCCAATAGCAAGGCAGGAGAAAGGATAGGTGGGGCTGGCAGGCAGAGAGAATAAATAGAAGGAAAAATCTGGGAGAAAAAAAAAAGGAGCAAGATAAAGAGGAGGACATCAGGGGCCAGCCACCCAGCTATGCAGCAAGCCATGGAGTAAAAGTAAGATTTACAGAAGTAAGCGAATGGGAAAAGCCCAGAGGCAAAAGGTAGATGGGATAATTTAAAGTTAAGGAAAGCTGGCAAGAAACAAGCCAAACTAAGGCCGGGCATTCATAATTAAGAATAAGCCTCTGTGGATGATTTATTTGGGAGCTGAGTGGCGGGCCCCCAAGAAGAGCAAAACCAACCAACAACACAGGAAAGATGCCTTTGAACTTTTGATCCTCCTATCTCTGTCTCCCAAGTGCTGGAATTAAAGGCATGTGAAGTGATTTTCATGTCATTGATTATTGAACAGAACAAAATCTTTTTTTGGGGAACTGACCTATGACTCAAATTTTTCAACATATTTGACAACTTCCCTAAGTCAAATTCTAAATGAAATTCTCTCTCTCTCTCTCTCTCTCTCGCTCTCTCTTTAAATATGAGGAATTTTATTATTTTATTTTATTTGCTGACATACTATGTGGCAAAACAGAATTGATACCATACAAAATAACTTTATAAAATATCATTCACATCATATTTAATCAGATTTGCAGCATTCTGTGCATGTTAGGGGGCTGCATAAGGAGGTGAAAAAACACTATACCAAACTTTTAGTATTAGTTTATACACACAGTAAGAACGCCATAAGTAGCTGTTAGGTTTCCCATGAATTTGTTGCAAAAATAGTGCAAACTATTTAACCTAGTAAGCCGTGAAAACAAAGTTGAAAGAGCCCAGCTAAGCTTAAACATGACCAGAGATGCGCGGTGTCTCAGCGTTCAGCTTTCTTCCCCAGCTGTCTTGTCCATGCAGACCACCCGACCAGGTCACTGTGGGTGAGAGCTGAGAAGGAGAGACACACAGGAAGGCTGCCCCTCCAAGGCCAGGCTGCCCAGTGCCTCTAGGGTCCTGCTACTGATTCATGGACACTCGTGAGGTCTGTGTGTAAAAGTTAAGATGCCACAGCTTTGCACTGACGGTCCCCACCCTGGGGTGATGTGGAGAAGGAAATCAAGGAAGCAGCAGGAACACAAAGGAGCCAGCAGCATGGCCTGCTGAGAAGCATAGTACCCTTTTCCTCTGGTGTGCTTGGGAAAGATTCCTAACATGGGGTGACCTTTAGAACCACATACTGCAGGGCAAAAAACAGAAGGATACTAATGTTTTTAAGTTTTCTTTCAACAGACTACTGGGGTCCAAAAAACATAATATCTTAACAAAATAAAGTAAAATATAATGCTACATAGAAAAGCTAAAAAACAAACAACAACAACAACAAAAATCCAAAAACCAAAACAAAAGAACCAACCAAAATGCAGCACACGCCGGTCTTGGACTTGAGGTATGTATGTAAATTTCATCACCTGCCCAAAGTCCTCCTTAGGGTAAAATAAATGCTTCTGGCAAGTCAATTGTAGGCATTGATTACAGAGAAAGTGCAACAGCTCTGAGCTTCATATCCACATGCAGCATACTAAAGGGGGATGTCTTCTACAGGATAGAGCGTAAGTACCAACCTGATGAAAGCCTAAAAACGGAAGAAACCCCACACGCGTCTACCTAGAATCATCTCTTTTTCTTATTTTCCTTTTTTTTGAGATCCTGCAAGCGGGGGCAGGGGGGCTGGGCAGAGGAAAGGGAAGGGGCTCCCAAATCGCCTTTCGGAGTCTTGCCACCAAGTACAGTTGGTTCTCTTCTAAAATTCGGAGAGCTCTTTAAAAGAGTAAGACGATACACTAAAGATCCCTAACTTTTACTTCTTATTGGTATAAAATCAAATTCATTAAGACTCCAAAATATTGTGTTACCTCCAAAGAATTGTTAAAAAAGATTGTCATAGTAGGAGAAGTCTAGAATTGTAAACTGCCAAATATGAAAGTGTGGAAAATCATCAAGCTCCTATTTTATTTTCTTTCCCATTAAAAAGTGTTCCTGATTTTAGAAACCATGGGCTGCCGCAGAATGTACATCTGCCTCATCTCCAGCCTGGCCTCCAGACAGCCATGAGCTTGCCCCTCCTCCACCCACGGTGTTTAGCACTTTCACCACACAAACCAGGAAATGGACTAGACAACTGTATTGGTGAAATTATTAAGGCCACTCCATGTAGTTAAAAGGGAGGTTTATTTAGTGTCGTAACTTACAAATGAAGGGATAGATAGGTTGCAGGGTCTAGGAAAGGCATGGTGCAGTCCGGTGGTGATCTCTGAACTCTGCTCCATCTACCTCCAGCGTCCAGGGTCCAGGAACCAGGAACCAAGAGAGCTGTGCATCCGGATCTCGGGTCTTCAGGGTCCTCTCTTGGCCCCGCCTTGCAGGCGTGACAGTTACCGAAGCCTCAATGGGGGTTGGAACTTCCAGATCAGGGTTGGAATGGCTACCCACTACACAACTGTCCGCTAAATGAAGTGCTCTTGACCCTGAGGTGATGCTGAGATCAAGAGGGCCACTACAAAGCCCCACATTTGTCCTCTCACCTTGCAGAAACACACTTGGCATGTGATAGGATAGGAATACCACATAGGAAGCATTGTCAACCAGGAAGAAATGCTTACTGCCCCGGTTGGCACATCTGCTTTGTTATATGTTATTAACAGGTAGAATTCAAAGATCATCTAAGGTTCCTAGAAGGCTATCAATGTCTTTGCCACCTTGGCACTTGGTATGGTATAATACCAGGGCTGGAGAAATGGCTCAGCTGCTTTTCCAGAGGACTCAAGTTTAATTCCCAGTTCCCACATAGTAGCTCACAACCATTTGTATAACTCCAGTTCCAGGGGATCAGACACCCTTTTCTGGCTTCCATGGGTACCAGGAATATACATGGTACACAGACATACATGTAGGCAAAACACCCATACACAGAAAATAAAGTAATTTAAAATAAATAAATGTATTTCATATGTTTCAGAGACAGGTAAATTCCTTTCTCTATTACAATTGTGTTGCAAGCCTATCAGATCTCTAACCATGTGATCTTATGCCCCCGTCATCCACAGTAGTTACACACCAGTGCTATCCCAAATGCTCTTCTAAGCAGTCAAAGGATAAAGTGATTCACCTCACTGATTTTTTGAGAATTTCTTACACGTGTACAATGCATTTTGATCATATTCTCCCTGTGTTCTGAAACCCGTGGAAAGGAGCACAAGACTCAGTACAGTTTCCTGATATCATTGCCTAAGTAACTTTAAGACTGAGTCAGCATACTGAGAGAGAATTTTCCAGCACAAATGGACTCGTAAAACCGCCAACCCAAGATGAAGCGCGAGAATTAATCCCGCAGGCCTAAATGAAGTGATGAAGAATGGTCACGATTTTTATGGCCTGTGTTGAGAACATTGTTTCTACTTTAATGTTATACTTTGTGGATATAAGGAGTGCTCTTCCCCTTTTTTTTCTTAAAATTTGTCATTTATACGTTTGTAAACAAAAGTGACAGATTCACATTTTCCTCCCTATACCACACCTCCAGAACTCAGAGACTACTACTGTGCCATCTTGTTTCCACAGCAGTTTGTCCACATTCTGTAAGAATTTGTTCTCTGGTAACAGCACATCTGGAGATATTGGGACTATGACAAGCTCTGAGTGATCCGCCATATTTGAGAATGATGCACACAGAGTCCAACTCATGCCCCCAAGTTTGGCTTTGTGGAGCTGGTGCTTATAAAGTCCTCTTGTAACAGTGGCCTAGTTCCTGGATTACAGGGCTCTCTGCCTTCCAGATGAGTGACAAAGGGCATTTTTATGACAGTCTATGGCTTCTGGGGGAAGGAGAATCAGTATTAAGGGTGTGGCCCCTGGTGGCCCCACACCCAAGAGTCTATGGGAAGCACAAACTGGACTTAGTGAGTTAATTTAAAAGAAAGGATACAAAGTTGGCTAGGAATGGGAAAGGGGAGAGATCTGGGAAGAGTAAGGGGGAGGAACATGGGAGTGAATATGATCAAAATATATTGTACACATGTAGGAAAGTCACAAAGAATTAAAGCATTATACATTTTAAGTGGTCAATTTCTGACAGTCTTAAAAGAATTAGGATATGATATGTGTACATATATATCCTAATATATACCCTAATATGCATTCTATATATACCTCACTTATATGTATACACATATATGTTTGTTTGCATACACATTATACATATATAATTTATATTTTTGTTTGGGTGTTTGTTTTTGCATTTTAGACAGGTGTTGCTGTCTCAGAATTTTCCTATGTCAGCCTCCCAAGTTCTGGAATTACTTGTGTGTTCTATCCAACCTGCTTCTAAGTTTAAGATAGTGTCAAGACTTCAACTGTGATGGTTAATCTTGATTCTGAACTTGAGGAGATTTGGTGGAAATAGACTTCTAGGCATATCTGTGAGGGAACTTCTAGATCGGGTTTATTGGGGTGGGAAGACCCGCACTCAATGTGGATAACACCATACTATGGGCAGAAGTCCTGGATGGAGTGTGTGTGTGTGTGTGTGTGTGTGTGTGTGTGTGTGTGTAGCTGAACACCAGCATCTATGCTCTCTGCTTATGGATCGCGGACACAGTGTGAGCTTTTCCCCCTTACATTCCTGTTGTCATTGATGAACTGAATCCTCACGTGTAAGCCAGAACAAACCCTCGGACCTTAAGCTGTTCCGTCAGCTTAACCTCAATAAAATACAAATTCACGGAAATCTCTAGGTTCTAGTTAATTCTGATAGCAAGTTCGGTTCTCGGCTTCCTAATCTCAAAAGCATTTTAAAGATTCCTTTAAAAAGTTCCAGCCAAGGCAAACTTCAAAGGTTTATGTGATCAATTACCGCTTTTGCTACATTTATACAAACGTTCCGGCTAAATTTAATGAGGCTGTAGAATTCCTTTGTAAGCAAGACTAATCTAACTTTAATTGTCTTTGATCAGAATGGGAGCAATTATGGACCAAAATGCTATGTTTGGTGGAAAACTATGACCCACCCTTGTGGGTTATTAGATTCTAAGTCATAGTCATGATCTTTAAGCTATGTTTGCCTCCTTGTAAACTGGATATTTCCATCTAATGGTATGCTAGCAATTAACGTTTCTAATATTTCTCCCATCAATGAAAACTAAAACTGTGCTTTCCCAAAGCCCTGCAAGCTGAAGCTGGACAATTGATATAACTTTAAAGGAAGTTATAGGGCTTTAAAGGAACTTTAAAGTCTTCCAGAAAGTTTGTCATAACAAACCCAGTCTCTTATGTTCCACATACCACTAACACCCCCACTCCACTGTGTAAAAATACTTCAAGTCCAATATCTGGAAATCTTTTTGGGTGGCTACATTCTGGATTTAAGCACCCTTTGTGAAATACGCAACCCCGTATGAAGCTCATAGAAAAATACCTATCTGCCAAACACGCTGTTGCCACCTGCAGCATTGGTGACCAGGAGCACAACTGTACACCTTTCCCAGACAGGGGGACTGATTCTCTGAGCTCTGGAACAATCAAGTAACTTGGCCCCTTGCATAAGGGAGATTCTGACGAAGCCAGTGCAGAGATCCTAAAAACACAACCAATAAGGAGTCCCCCCTCATCCCCATCCCCATCCCCACCCCAACACCCAATAACTGTCTAAGAGCAGAGCAGAACTCAACAATAACAAGACCAGTTGTGGAATATAGCTTAAGATGTGTTACATTTGTTTATGCTGTGGGGTATTTACTACTGGTGTAAAGATGTGTTGCATTCTTTATGTTACATCTGTTTAACTCTGTGAAGCTGTGTCACTTTGCCTTCCTAAAACACTTGATTGGTCTAATAAAGAGCTGAATGGCCAATAGCAAGGCAGGAAAAAGGATAGGTGGGGCTGGTGTGCAGAGAGAATAAACAGAAGAAATCTAGGCTAAAAAAGAAGAGGGAGGAGCAAGAAAAGAAGGAGAGGAGGACACCAGGGGCCAGCCATCCAGCCACACAGTCAGCCATGGAGTCAGAAGGAAAGAAAGATACACAGAATAAAGAAAGGCAAAAAGCCCAGGGGCAAAATGTAGTTAAAGAGAAACAGGATAAGTTAAGTTAGGAAAGCTGGCAAGAAACAAGCCAAGCTAAGGCAGGGCATCCATCAGTAAGAATAAGTCTCTGTGTATGTACTTGGGAGCTGGGTGGCGGGGCCCCCAAAGAGAAAAACAAACAAACAAAAAAAATAACTACAAAAACCATCTAGGGATGGAAACTTTGCTACAGGAAAAGAAGACTGACTCTGTCAGTGGAATGAGAAGGTGGCACTGTACAGACATTGTCACCATCCGGTCTGCCGTCTCATTTCCTAAGGCTCACCCATCTTTCCTAAGTCATTCGAATGTCTGTAAGCATCCTTTACTGCTCTCATTTTGCCAGCACGGTGTTCTATAAGCCACTTCCTTACGTCACATTTTCCCATGAACTTCCACCTAAGTGAAGGAAGTCTTGCCTGTCTATTTGTGTGTGTGTGTGTGTGTGTGTGTGTGTGTGTGTGTGTGTGTGTGTGTACATGTGAATGTGGAGGCGCTAGAGGTCAGCCTTAGCTGTTGGTCCTCAGAAACCATCCACCATGTTTATTGTGACAGGGTTTCTCATTGGCTGGGTCAGCTGGCTGGAGGCCCCAGGGATGTACCTCCCCCTGCTTCCTCTTTTGGGATTACAAGTGTATGCCACAGCACTCTGCTTTTTCCCATGGGTTTTGGAAACTCATATCCTCACGCTTGCATGGCAAGAACTTTACTAACTCAGTCTGGCCTCAGCCCAGCAACCTGTGTTTTGTCAGTTTAGTTTGAAGTCTTCTAAATACTGAGTGTAAAAGCTAGAGGGAAACCGCTTTCTCTCCTCAGGATAAGTGAATCAGTCCATCCCACAGGTGGTATGAAATTGATAGCTAGCCATTGTATAATAATCCCTTTTTTTTTTCCCCGTCCAGTACTCTCAGCCAAGAGACACAGAATTAGGAGTGACTAAGTAAACGTGGAAGCAATCATTGTTCCCACCCCCTTTGGCTTGCCTGGGAGATTTCACACCAGTACACTTCCTCTCACTGGCATCTGGAGGATTCTACCAGATACCAAAAGCTGGCTTTGCTTTCATTACCCCCAGCTAGGCAAAGTTTGAACAAACACTTACCCTGACATCTAATTGAGTCCTTAAGAATGGTTTAGATTTTTAGAATAGCTGTGACCTTTCCAGGGGCTGTTTAGCAATTGGTTCAAGGGTTCAGCAACTTTGGAGCAATCTAATGGAGCTTCTGTCAAGATACCACCTTGTGGGCATGTCAAGGGTGGGAGAGGAGCACATGGAAGACCCACAGGGATGTGGCCAGTCAAATGAAGAATATAGGGTCTTCTACAAGACAAATGATCCACCCAAGGCCTCCAACAAGTGGAACTGGGGCAATTAGAGGGTACAGAGGGAAGAGAGGGAGAAGGACTGGGACCTTAGACATAGACGGCTTGAATTCAATGCTGAATTCTTCCCTAATTCCAGCAAACAGAATGTTTAAGTGTGTGTGTGTGTGTGTGTGTGTGTGTGTGTGTGTGTGTGTGTATGTGTGTGAACACATTGTGGGGTAGCTATGAAAGATTCAGTCAGAAATGAATCACAGATTATATGTGATAGTGACAGTGGTGTGTACATAGATGTAGGCATGCATGTGTGTGTTATCCTTGTCCACTAGAGATACTACTTAGGGGTTAAAAACAATGACAGCACTTTCAATTTGCTTTACGTAGAGCAGAAAAGGAAACGTGCTGCATGTTGGTGGAGGTGAGAACACAGATTAAGTAAGGACAGAAAAATGTTAAGCGTTGTTAAAGTAAGTGACGGCTTCATGGAGGCTCATGATACTCTTCTAATACTGTGTGTTCAAGACTGTAAATAACAAAAAGCAAAGCAAAACCCACATGCTGCCGCTGCCGGTGTCCTCCAATGAAAAATGGGACAAGTAATTTCCAATGTTACAACAAGAGTAATAAAAGATGTGTTTACCTTGAAGGAAGGAAGGGAAGAAGGGAAGGAGGGAGGGCGGAATGGAGGGAAGAAGAGAGGGAGGGGGAAAGAGAGGGACGGAGAGAGGAGGGAGGGAGAACAGGTCAGCACTTTTGCAAGTCTCACAGAAAATCCTCCTGAGGAAAGACTTTAGAAATATATAAGAGCAAGAATGCACGTCTTTTTTTCCTCAGGTCTCTAATGCCTTGCAAGCCATAAGAAACAATCTTAAAGTCCACCAAAAATGAGTTTTCCTTCCAGTGAAGGACATTTCGGTGTATTTTACCAACATGGAAAATAGTGTTGAAGAGTATTTACTATCATAAAAATGTACCCAAACATTTCAAAATAATCAGTTTACTATCATCAGAATTTTACTAAAATCAAGAAAATGAAAATATTACATCTCAGAAATCAACAATGATTTTTCTCTGAATAATGAGATAAGTAAGAATAGGCTAAGATTCTTAATGTTTAATATCATTGTACAAGTTTTAAAAGCACTGTTTTTTCCACTAGAAATTTTCTGTTTATTTTTGTTTATTCCCTAGAGTTTTCTATTTCCATGATAACACACCTAAAAGTAAAGTGTACTGTTGTGATTCTGTTGATATTGTCAACTTGACAGGCTCTGGAGTCACCAAGGAGACAAGCCTCTGGGCATGCTTGTGAGGAATTCTCTAGGTCAGGCTAACTGAAGTAGGAAGACCCCCAACAACTGTAGACAGCACCATCCCATAGTGGGGAATCCAGGACTGAACAGAAAGAGAAAGCCAGCTGAGAATTAGCATTCGGGTATCCCTGCTTCCTAACTGGAAGTGTAGTGTTGCAAGGTCCTGCCTCCAGGACTGCCCTGAAACAGTGGACTACACTCTCAACTGTAAGACAAAATACTCTTTTCCCTTTAATGAGTTTAGGCCTGTGTTTTGTTGCAGTAACAAGACAAATAACTGATACAGTGTCCCGTGTGGCTTTTTATGTGGACAGATGTTACCACACCCCAGATTGAGATACAGAGCACTGGATACATCAGGGAAGTCTACAAACCTCTTCCTTGTTCAGCTCCCACTGCTGCTAACCACCCCTAACCCTCCACCCCCACCTCCCAGCCCCCCACCTGCCACCTTCCAGTCCCCCACCTCCGCTTACAAGTAACCACACTTTTAGCTTGCACAAATATTCAATACATGTATGTTGTTTTTTAGCATCATCTAAATGAAATTATATAATACATATCCTTTTGTATGTGGTTCTTATAATCTAATACAATATCAAATTTATCTATACTCTTGTATGTGTTGATTTTTTTCTGTAAGCTATATAGAATTCCACTACAAAAGTATACAATCATTTACTTATCTAACATCTTGTTGCTGTGACATTTGGACTGTTTCAAGTTACTGACCATTAGGAATAATTCTATAAACTTTTTCTTTTTTGTTTAAATCTTTTTGTGAACATATCTACTTAGCTCTCCTGGGTTTATACCTAGTAGTTAAATAATTGGCTAGCTTTATGGTAACAACCAAATAGTTCTCTGAAGAAGTCATGCTATTTTTATTCCCACTAACGATTTGCAAGACTGTGAGCTGTAACCTACCTAGTCAACACATAAAATCACCCCGCTTTTAAATGTTAGTCTTAGTAAGTCTCCAAATACTCACCAAACTGGCAGCTGATAACATGGAATAGACCAGGATCTTTTTCATTTCAAATGACATAATTTGAGGTCAAAACGGTGTCAGCAAAAACAGGGACTACGGGTTCACAAGGCTGGGAGAATACATCGGTTTTTCTCAGCTCATGTCAAGGCACGCACAGCAAATGATCACAGAGCCCACAGAAGAATCTTACGTTGAGTCGACTACTGTTGCAGTAGGAGGGAGACTGCTAACCCCGGGCAGAATGACTACGAGGCTGAAGGAACCAACATTTCAGGATAATGATAGCCTACTGTCCTTAGTGGCTGGGCTAGAAAGCTCCGAGGCAGATAAAAGGGATTGTTAGGGAAGCAGAGTAATAGGTCGGACTTGGACTTGGAATCAATGATGTCAGAACCTACTTCTTACCAGCCCAGTTCTCCTCTTGTTTCATCTCTTTGTTTTGGACCTTCTCTTTCTCCAGAGGCTGGGAATGGCAGCCATACCAAACCCTCAGGTTCCATAAACATCTGAATATAAGAGTGGGAGTTATACTAGGTCCTAGCTTCTGTAGGAAACTGCCTGTCACATGCTGGGTAGCTTTGAAAAATAGAAATTAGCCTCTTGCACGTCTACAAACCAGCAGGTTTCTTGTACGTGGGCTCGACTTGTAGCATCATGGCAGGCCTGCTTCCATCCTCAAGTGACATTTTCCTCATTCGCCTCTTCTCCTCATTCTCTAAGGACACTTAGTCATATCAGAATAGGGTCCACTGTTGTGTGGCAATATCCTCTGAGTGAAAACCTTCCACTTGGAAGGGAAATTCCTTAAGACACAGGATGCTCTAAAGGGGGGTGAAACATTCTATCCTGCAGGGAAGCTGTCCTAGTTAGGGTTACTATTGCTGTGATAAAACACCACGACCAAAGCAACTTGGGGAAGAAAGGGTTTTGAAATAAACTTACACTTTCCGGCAAAAGTCCACCACTGAGGGAAGTCTGGGCAGGAACTCAATCAGGACAGGAACCTGGAGGCAGAAGTTGATGCAGAGGCCATGGAGGAGTGAGGCTTATTGGCTTGCTCCTCATGCTTGCTCAGCCTGCTTTCTTACAGAATCTAGGACCACCATGTCAGGGGTGGCACCACCCACAGTGGTCTGGGTCCTCCTCCATCAGTCACAAATGGATAAAATGTCCCACAGCTAGATCTTACGGAGGCGTTTTCTTAATTGAGATTCCCTCTTCAGGTGACTCTTCTTATGTCAAGCTGACATAAAACTAGCCAGCACAGAAGCTTATTAGCCCTGGAAATTACAAACCCAAAGGCCTTCAGGAAATTCCCGAAACTAGCCAGAGTCGGTAGGTCCTTCCCTCCCCAAGAGTCTGTAAGTCATCAGGACAGCTGAGAGATACCATCAGACAAGCTGGGCTACCTGGAAGAGGCAGACTGGTGGAGCTGCCTGGACGCTTGTTGGGCCGTCTACAAACTGTGCAGTGAGTTCCACGATCCCAGCTCTCGCGAACCCTCACCAGTGCTGGGTTAGGCTTTTGATGATGCCTTTGTCATTTCTTCTCCTGGAAACAACCCCTCCCCGACACTCCTGTAAGTAACCCCAATATAACTCATTGGTTCCCTAAGTTGGACTTCGGCAGTTTCCTTATTTGGACTGTTGTGGATATCACAAAACATCCACCCTAAATTTGTTAGCCAGCCTCATGTTATTACATTGAAATACCCGATGCAATTAATTTACAGAAAAGGGCTTTATTTTGGCTCATAATTCTGGAGGTTCCAGTCCAAGCCTGAGGATCTTCATCTTTGGTCCACACTAGTGGAAGCCACATAAGGTGTTTGGATCATGAGCTCTGAAGCAGAGAAAGTACCAGAAGAGGAAGAGGGCAGAGTGTCAAAATCCTGGTTGAAGGCACACCCACAATGACCTAAGGATAGATCTGTACGGTCTGGAGAGTGATCTACAATAACTGTGGGTTTTTGTATTGGATGGCTGAGTTTATTAAGTACATAAAAGCAGAAGTAAAAGAGTAATGGGTAGTCGAGAGAAACAGCGAACAGTAGCTAGGTGTTCACAACAGCTAGCAGAGACCACTGGAGTCGCCCACCTGAGAGTAACCATCGAATCAGCTTACAAATACCCAGAAGAGTTCAGCTTTGGAAGACCCATTGAGGCAGCCAGCCTGGAGTTCCCAGCTGGTAGTCCTGGGCCTGCAGAGTGTCCTGTTGGGTGAGGCTTCCAAGTAAAATAGCAGGGAGCAACCTATAGGTAACATTATCAAATCAATGCTAACAGTCATCTAACAGAAACCTACTGGGGAAACTGAGGCAGTCAGCTGGAGTTATTGATCCAGAGAATTTTGGGCAGAGGGTTCCCTCTGTCCTCTTGATGGATAAGTTTCCATTTTTCCCTCTTCTCTGTAGGCATTTTGATATTATATGATAAACAAGGTGACTGTGGTTAGAAATAGTTCACCTTTTAGCTGTTCTCAAGCATACAACTTTTTTTTAAATTTACTTTTATTTGTCTGTGCCTGAATGTATGTGTGTGTACCATGCATGTACAGGTATCCTTGGAGGCCAGAAACAAGGCACTGGATCCCCCTAGAGTTACAGGTAGTGGTAAGCCACTTGAGGTGAGTGCCAGGAGCTGGACCCCAGTCCTCCGGAAGAGCGACAAGTACCCTTATCTGCTGAGTCTTCTCATAGGCTCCCACACATTTTAAAGATACTTAGATAGTTAGGGAACCATGCCACCTTGGTCCAGGGAGTTTTTGAGGAGACAAAGGAGGGCCTGCTGGTTCCTAGAATCTACTTTCAATAATTTTAAACACTCCATGATGATTTACCAATAGAACATACATTAAAACCTTTTACTAGTCCCCACTTCCTAAGGATTTGATCACTTTCTAATAGTACTTACCTGGATACCAAGCCTTCAACACATGGGCCTTTGGGAAGCATTATTAGTATACATGCTATGGCACTGACCAAGTGTGATCACACCTTAATTACAGCCCGGTCTACAGCCCCAGAGACTCTATTTCTAAAGAAGACCATGTTCATAGGTACCAAGGATTAGAACTTCAATCCATCTATTGGTATAGGGGCACAATTGAACCTACAACAGGAAGGCTACTCTATTGCTTCAACTTCTAATGTCAGGGCAATGTCTAACCTAAGCTTCATGGCCATTGCTTTAACTTGCTACCATGTCATGGGATGCTTAGTTTGGGTCACATTCTCCAGACTATGATGAATCCAGAGGTGGGTGGCCATAGGCAATGATTGTGAAATATTCAAAAATTACATGAAGTAGATAAGGAATTCTTTAAAGAAACCAAGAATATAGTTCATACCATACTAAAATATGTCAGTCAGCTAAAAACATTATCTGCCATGGTTCCATCCCAGAAGTTAAATTATTGAGTTTATTTTTTGTGTGTTATATTTATTATGAATTTATTTTTAGGGTTCATTATATTAAGTATACTGGTATGAAAACCTTAGGGACAGATGCCCAACTACTAAAAACATCTGCTTTAAACCATTACTAGGGGTTGGAAAGATGGCTTGTCTATTAAGAGCACTCTCTGCTCTTGCAAAAGCACTTTCTTATATAAGCCTGTTACTATACTAGAAAATATCCAACTGTAATAGTTAGAAACTTTTAAAAATTAAACAGGCATTTGTTACTTTGATAATTATAGAAAAAATTATAGAGAGAATTCCAAATAAAACTCCTACAAACAATTATAATAAACTGTAGTATGTACAGGGTATTATATGGCAAGCCCCATACTAAATATGTTATATGTAGTAACTCACTTAATCCTTATGCCAATCCCATGAAGAGGAATTTAGAAATAATCTCATTTTACAGACACAGAAATCTCAGAGATTTCAAGGGTGTAAACAGTTGGTTCGATCCTGTACAGTTAAAAAAAAAAAAAGGCTAAACAAAGATGAAATCCTGCTATCCACAAGTCCAAAGTCACCCCCTGAACTTGTCTAGGCACAAAGCTGTGATTCTAATCCCCACAGCACCTTGCAAGGGAGGGCTGATCAAGGATGAGGAGGTGGACACTCACAGAACATACGTATCACAGCATGATCCTGCAGATAGTGATTATGTAAAAGGGTGAACTGCGGGGCACTGGGTGTTACGTCTCAGAGATTAACTGGCAAGATGATGGCTATCTGGAGGGGAATGCCAAAGCCTGGCACTCAAGAGACTTCAATGACTAGGTTCTCGTTTTCTTTTTGATTCTGAGGAATAAAGGCTCAGAGAAGTTTTGGAATGAGTCCAAGTCAAAACAGCAAGTGGCATCAGCTCAGGCAGGACACGTGTCAGGTCTTCTGTCCACGCGGGGCTTTTTCTTTTTCTTTCTTTTTTTTTTTTTTTTTTTTTTTAAGCTCGCAGCCGTGTGGTTGGTGAGCAATGTATAGACAGCAGCTGCTGAAAGTGCTTGGCGTGGGAATCCATCCCGCCTTCCGGAAATCCAGCATTCAGACAGAACCTGTGCGCCTCCTTTCTTCAGTGAGGAAAGCCTCTTCTCCTGCAGGTGGCCGTGGGGGATCTGGTCCCTTCTACTGGACATGTGACGCATGCTACCCCAATTTAACTCTCTTTCCAGAGAATTTGAATTTTGGCTATTTTGGTATTGAATTTGTCATTTTTTTATTACAGAGTTTAGAGCCAGTTTCCATTATTCACAACCTATGACCCTTAATCAACAGGAAACCCGAGCCAAATACAGGAAGATGTACTTGGTTAGACAGTGGATCCTAAGTTGTGTGCTTGCTCTTAGTACATGCACTTTCCCTCATGGTCCAAATTTTTCTTGTGAGAGGTTTTTTTCTTTCTTTCTTTCTTTCTTTCTTTCTTTCTTTCTTTCTTTCTTTCTTTCTTTCTTTTCTTTTCTTTTCCTTTCTTTTTTTTTTTTTTTTTTGAGACAAGGTCTCTCTCTATAGCTCTCTCCATCCAGGAACTCACTGTGTAGACCAGGCTGGCCTTGAACCCACAGAGATCCATTTGCCTTTGCTTCCCAGTGCTGGGATTGAAGGGATGCAAAGCCACAGCCAGCTCTTCCTGGAGGTGTGAGGAGAATCCTTGTCTGGTGCTTCCTCAGCATCATCAGCTCTCTTCTTTTGTTGGAGAAGTCATCAATTTCCTTCCACCCTCCCTGGTGGAGTTGGCAGAATTGACTCTATACCTGCCTCCATGCCGGATCCTGACCATATGCTACATCAGCCCGTATCAGACTATTTACTATGAGACTGGATAAGGTGTTGCCACATGACCTAGCTTGGGCCAATGAGAAGCTGCTACTGTATGGTACGTTTTCCCCCTCTGGTAAGAAGATGCCATCTTGGACGTTGCCTTGTAGGCATAGCAACTAGAACAGACACAGTAGTAGTATCCAGGTCTGTGGACATGATGATACATTTCCTAGTAACATTATGGTAATGAAGATACTAACATTTCCTAGCAGATGAAAGAAAGAAGGGTCAGGAGACCCTGACTTGAGAGCTCAGCTTTGTTCCTCTGCTCCCGCCATCCCCTCACACCAACACCATCCCCACCTCCACCCCCACCCGTACATCCCCTCCCCCAGTGCAAGTGATCTTGGGAGAGGCTAGTAGTGTATAGGAAGGAAAAGGTTAATTAAAAGCAAGACTCAGGGATGCAGACTCCAGTCATCATCCTTGATGAGGTGAAACTTTTGGGTGATGCAGTTGTTGGGGGAATCACCTGCACTTTTGTAAACATCGCCTCATTTGTGGTCTGAATGGACTGCATTGGTCTTACCAAGTTGGACTTTGGCTTGTTACTGGTGCCCAGTTGGGGTGGGTAGGCATCTAAGGCACACATGAATGTATACTGCTGAGGTTCTCATTCCCTCCTAGAAGGATAGTGATTCGACTATGGAGCAGTCACTAACAGTCTGGACCCTACAACAGCTATTCTGGAGACAAAACACCAAACTGTTTTTTTTGGCAGCCAAACGCCACAGAAGCAGGCTGCTAGACCCTGACTTATAAAAATTTGTCTGGCCCCTAGGCAGCTCTGACAAAAATTAACCTGTGAGGATACGCTAAGAGTTATTGATTTGGACTTCTAATTTTAGAGATTGAACCCAGTCAGCCATGCAGTTAGTTCTTGGGTCCCTTCATTCGGCGCCTGTGGTGAAGCAGAAGATCACGGTGGAAGGCACCTATCAAAGGGCCCGTGTACCTCAGGCAGGTGGACGCAAAAAGAAAGGGACAGAGAGACACAGGCCTAGGAGAAGACAGGGCCCTCCAGGACAAGCACCCAGTGACTCACTTCCTTCCTGCCAGGCCCCAACCCTCCAAAACTCTCTAAACCTCTCAGACAGTCTCTCCAGCTGGATACTCAGAACACACGGCTCCCTTTGGTGGACACTTCCCACCCAAACAGCCAAATGTTCCTGTGAACTGCAGCCGAAGTTCACTGGAAAGCTACAGAGTCGAATAATAAGCAAAGACAAGCCCCAGGGCCCCTTTCACTTCCTCTCCTACTTGCTCTTTCCTCCAGCTTTTTTGTTTGTTTGTGTCGTTTTGTTTTGTTTTTCGAGACAGGGTTTCTCTGTGTAGTTTTGGTTTCTGTCCTGGATCTCGCCTGTAGACCAGGCTGGCCTTGAACTCACAGAGATCTGCCTGGCTCTGCCTCCCAAGTGCTGGGATTAAAGGCGTGTGCGTCACCACCTCCCTCCTACTTGCTCTTACCAGAAGTTCAAATCACATTCCCTACAATTGCATTATTACAACGTAGAACACTAAGCTCCGGCTTGCTTGCTTAACTGCGTTTTGGCCTGGATTCCTCGGGACATTAAGTCTATATTTGCTGGCCACTTAAGTTAATGTCAATTTTACTGATTTTAGCCGTGGTTTATATCATATTTAGATGTGCCTTAAGAGGTTTCAGTGAAATTACTACTGATAAAATAAAATAAACTGAACTCTAGCCACAGTGTTGCAGATCTATCTTGCTTTGTTATCTAGAGTTTCACTCCTCTAATTAGTGAGTTACAGCACTCCCATCAGGCCATACACAGTTTAAAAGAATGAGCTCCATCCCTGAAGCCCTCAAGAATAAAAACTGACATGTCTTGGGAGGCTCATCTGCTTCTAAGTGAAGCAGGCCCCTCTAGGAGAAAGTTCTGTTCTAATGTATCTTCAGCGTGTCCTTTGTTCTTATGTCTGATTAAGCTTTTGGAAAGAAAACTAACCATTTCCAGACACCCTTCTGTTCAACATCTTGATTATGACCATGAACTGAGCATGTCCTGAAGTGTTCCTGTCCACCATATTAATCTTTCAAAATATGACTGTGAACTGAGCATGCTACAAAATAGATCTGCTATCTTTCTGTCTTGAACTATGACCTTAAACTGAGTGTATTCAGAAACGTGCCTCCCCTTTTATGTATAGGATCCCTAACTAAAATCCCCATGCTTCCCTTGTCTGGAGAGAATGTCGCTTTTGGAATCTCCCCAGTGCGCTCTGCATGTGCTGTGGACAGGATGCTTTTCACCATTCTTCCATCCTCTGGTCATGCTCTCAGGCTTTGCACTCAGAGAGACCCCATTCTGCTCATTTCAGTGACACCATTTGAGCTGCCAGAAAAGGCCTCATCTGAGGGCAGCACCTGCTCTAGACTGCTCCATTATGGAAGCTAAAACCTTCCTCTGTTGAAGAGTTCACATTGGGATTTTACTTTCTTGCAAGCAGGATATATATATATATATATATATATATATATATATATATATATATATATATATCCATCTGATATAATAGAGCCTCCTAGTGTGACCTAAATGGAACCCCTCCAAGATGTGGATCATTTTAGGCTGGACTAGTTCCATAAACTTGACATGGGATACGTACTTTCACAGTGCTTGCTGCTTCTAAAATGCTTTCATTTTCTTTATTTCATATAGTACCTTAAAGTGAATGATCCATTTTACTCCCCATCAGGAGGGGGGAATAGAGGACATTAAATGTCTCTATTATCAAAACAGCCTTGTTATGTGGCACAGACCATTAGGGTCTTCCAATGCAATAAAGAGAGAGAGATGTCCAAGCACCCAGCTCTTCTCAGGCCAAGCCCCTACCCATAACTTTCCCTGCTATATTTGAGTTTCTGATATTTGTTGCCACAGCTTACATCTTCTTTTCTGCCTTCCTCCCTGCTCTTCTGTCCTTTCGATCTATCCTGTGACTCACTTCCTCCCAATTCCTCTCATTTTCCTGCCTATTCCAGAGCCTTCACTGGCTACATTCCATGTCTGCTCAAACCTCTATCTCATACAACTTAACCTCTCCTCTGAAATCTTGTCCTCTTGCAGGCTTACGTCCTCAGAAACTTCCTCCATCTTCTCTTTGGTACAACCACCCCCAGACAAACAGTTGAAATGGAATCTCACCCAAGCATACGTGACCATTTCACAGTGGCTATGTGCACCCACCCTCACGTGTGTTGAAAATGAACTCAACTGAAACTGCTAGAGTTTCATGGATTCGACCACAGAATATGTTAGAATATAATAGAATATATTTGACAACAGAATATGTCTGCAATAGAGGGAAATTATTGGCCCTGTGGTTCTCAAATGGCATTTATGAGTGCCAGGTAATGTAAGCGACGGGATCTACGTGCTATCTTATTAAAGTCTCATTCATGAGACTTTAAAAAGTGGAAGTGAGATTAATATGTAGAACTATATTTAAATCAGGGGCTTTCTTTACCAATTAATATCTGGAACAGCTAAAGATCTCAGGTCTAGATTATATGAAGAACTACTCCAAGTCAGTATGAAAAGCTGGCCCTTGAGCAGGAGCTATATGAGTGTGAATATTCAAACGTCGATAAGTACATGAAAAACCACAGAAGCTCATTACTCGCTAAGAAGATGATAGTTAACACCACCAGAAACCAGAAAGGCAGGCAACTAGAATTCTCACAACATTGCTCAAGAAAACACAAACCGCTGTATCGGTTTTCTAAAACTGTTTAGTGTTTACTAAGCCATTTATTATCTCCTAAACACATACAACCTAGAGCTAGACATGCACATCCATACACCTTATGACATAACAATTCCACTCAGAGGGACACTGTGAAATCAGTTCACTCTGAGCATTGACATGGGTTTTGAGATGTAAATCTTTATGAAAGGTGGTAAGTTCCCTCAAGTCTTTGAACTTCCCTAAATTAGAAATAAAATAGCATATAGGTACACACCTCCACCATCTCGTGCAAGCTGTACAGTTTCCTCACTGAAGTCCCCCCGGCCCTCCCCACTCTGAGGTCAGTCCTATCATTCCATCGATGGCTCAGAGAGGCAAAGTAACTTGCCGAAGCACACACACTCAAGTCAAGAAAAGGGATTCAAACACGACCCCAGTCAGTTTCCACACTCTTTCCATTCTGTCATCCCTCCTCTTCACCTGGTTCTCTCCTGGTCTGGTTATTTCTCTCATGGCTATGGCAAAACACCAATAAAAGAACCTTAAAGCAGGAAGGACTTTACTCCGACAGTTTGGGGACATAGTCTATCGTGGTGAAGTTATGATGACAGTCCCCCCAGGGTAGCAGGAGCGTGCAGCTGGGATGCACCACCTCCTCATGTCTTGGAGGAACAGAAAACAGAGGGTGGAGGGGAAGTGGGACTGTGCTGTAAAACTCCAAGGCCTGCTTCTAGTAACTAACTCACTTCCTTCAGCGACACTATGTCTCCTAAAGCTTCAACAAGTTTCCAAAACAGTGTCACCATCTAATTTATATGTTCAAACACAAACAGCTCACATCCAAACCACTGGACACGAGACGGGTCTTGCACACAGGAACTCAGAGCGGCTGTTGTTATCCACACAAGGCCTGTGCAACATCAAGACAGTTAACAATTCCAACATGGATTCCTTTACCAACAGTTCCCTACAAGGACCATCATGCCCTGTTCCTAATCTTCCTGGTCACCCTCGCCCCACCTCCAAAGGGAGGCATCTGGACACTCCAAGTTGCTTTCTGCTCCTGATAGGCCTAACCCTTTCCTTTGGGGGCTAATCCTGGATGGACTTGCTTTGAGCAAGCGACTATAGCCATCTCCGTGAACTGCGTTTGTGTCTAATTACCACCAGGCACAATATTGATTTTGCATAGCTTTTATAACATCACATTAAGTTTGTTGCAAGCTTTATTTGATCTCGGCATTAAACTCTGCTCATGCATCCACAGTTCATCTTTGCAACTAGTTGCTTGTGGAATATGGCCAATTGCTAACAATTTACACAAAATCAAAGGGAACACCGGCCAGAAGTGCTAGGCTATTAGCTCATACCCCAAATTAATTCTGAATGCGTAACCGATGAGAGTAAACCACTACAAAGCCAAAAGGCCCCAAAGAAGTTGGGATTTCCTAAGCCAAATATCAAGAGGGAGCCATTAGCACATTTATGGATCCTGCAGTAATTTTCAACCGCTAGAGCTAAAGCTATTAGCCTAAATTAAATGATTTCTGTCTTGACCAACGCTTTCAAGAAAAGAAAATAACATTAAGATTGCCTAAATATATCTGAACCTTGCAAACTCAATTTTTATACCGGGGAAGGAAGCAGACATACTTTCATATCCTAATAGCTCAATTCAAGGCATGAGCTTTTAGTAGTACCAAGGGTTTCTAAACTCTTAGTTGGACTAGACTGTGTTTTACATGTATTATCTCATTTAATTTTCCCACAAGCCATAAGTAAATGTAACTCTCCCCATTTTGTGATAGGGGAAGTTAATATGGAGAATGGTTAAGTAAGCTGCAAAAATTTCCACCATTACTTGTGACCCAACTCTTCACTCTTTTGTGCTCTCTACACATAACCATAAATAGTTATCAGTGTCCATTTTTTATAATGAGAAACCCCACTCACATGAGGCGTGGGGCTGTCCATTCATTCATAAAGCATGCACAGCAGTCTGATTATGTATCAGGCACTGTTCTTTTTCCCAGGCATGATTCCACGCTTTCTTCCCCATAACTCTAACAGCACTGTTATTATCTCTGTTTCTCAGACAGCTTACCTGAGAATGAGATGACTAAGAAAATAACATGCCCCGGGCCTGAGGGCTAGTAAGCAAGAGTGGGTGTTTTCATTGTTGGCTTTTGGGATCCCTTAGGAAAGGGTCATTTGGATTTATCAGTAAACTGAATCATAGATGCTGGTCTAGCTTGTGTTCGAGGTAGTGAGACTGTGGGAAGAAGCTGAATCAGGGCCCACTGGCTCTGCTGACTGAAGTGAACAAGGAATTTGAATTTCCCAGGAGGCAGGCAGAGAACAAGCTGGCTGCTGGTCTAAGGAAAAGGTCATGGAGGGAAACCCTCAGAGCATAGCCAAGTGGGACTTCGGAGAGAAGAAACCCGGAGAGACGTCGAAGCCGTTTGCTGTGGGATATGCGTGTGTGTGTGTGTGTGTGTGTGTGTGTGTGTGTATGTGTGCACACACTATAAACACACAACTTCCATCCTTCCCAGAGCTCCCCAGAGCACGGTGAGCAGGCTCTCTCCCCAGCCTGCAGATATATGAGGGGTACTTTTACAGCAAGTCACCGCACGACGCTGGATCTGGATTGTCACCAGGCAAAACAGGAGGCTGTTCTTATAGGCACGGAAGTCATGCCCTAGCCACCAGATGACCTCTCATCCAAGTTTTAGAAGTAATTCACAAGGAATTATTTCAATGGCCTCATACCAACCACGTGTTTCCACGGAGTTAAGGGCTCCTCAGTACCAGGTGCTTGAAAAGCCCAAGAAAAGACATTACTAGCTAGTTGAGGCTGGCTTTTTATACTGCTTGATATGAAGGTTATTTCTCCTTATTAACACATTCAATCCCCACTACAACCTGGTGGAACAAGTGATCGTATCACCAGCATCTTCAACGGAAGACGAAGTGAAGCAGAAAGAAGGCACGTGACTGGTCCAAACCACACAGGTGCTGGTGAGAAGCTCGGCTGGCTTTAAACCTGGGTCATCGGGCTCCAGAGCCCTTACTCAGACTTTACACTAAGCTGTGCCATGCAGAGATCCGCTACGGCAGGAACTGCAAAGCCCTTTGCCCCCCTCTCTCCAGTTCTAACTTGGCAATATCTACACTCTTTAATTCGTCCTCAAAGCAGATGTGACTGGCAAGGCAGATAAGGTCAACGACGTCATTCAGGCTGCAGCTTGGCTGTTGCTGGACTGTGATTTTGAGATTTTTGGTGTGTTCATACAGGAAAAGACCTCGGAGATGAACTCAGACCTTCGGTCCCCAGGTCCCTCACTACCTCCCCCACCTGTCTATACGGTGCTTCTAGGACAAACTATTTGGTGGTACAACAAAGAAATATATGTCTGTCCAGAACATAGACCAAGACCAAAAAGAAAAAAATTCAGACAGCCTTCACTCTATTTCCCACTTTGGTCTCGAACTCCTAGGCTCCAATGATCCTCCTAGCTTAGCCCCTTGAGAATCAGAGGTTACAAATGTGTTCTGCTGCACCCAGCACCCTGTCCTCAAGGCTTCTCTTCTCCCCTCCTCCTCCCCTCCTCTTCCTCCTCCTTTTATTCTTATTTTTCCGGCTTGGTGTTGGGTATTAATTCCAGGGCCTTGAACATTCTAGACCATCTATACCCATTTTTTTTTTTTTTTTACTAAACACTTTAAAAACTGGAATAGACTGAACTATTTGAACCCCAAATATTGGTGCAACTTAAAATCTCTTCCTCCAGGCAGAGTGAAACACATAACATTAAGACTGGAGAATCCCTAATAACTTGGCTGACATTTACTTTTCTTTTTCTTGCCTCAAACAAGACTTGCTGATCACAGATGAAACTCTCGAAGGCTCATTGATTAGGGGACAGTGAGGCCCATCACTTCTTCCTGACAACTCACAATCTGTTGTGGCTGGAGGCAGGGAGAGGGCTTTTCTGTTAGAAGAACCATTAGCCCTTAGAGCCATTTTGCAATGACATTAAGCCATTTACTTAGCAGTCACATGGGGAATAAACACTTGTGTGGTGTCTGAGAACACAGATGCGAGGCTACATCTGGAATGACCTCCGGAACCCTAGAGGACACATCTGGCAGATGTATCATTGCTTCAGAGATGCCCAGGTAAGACTGTTACGTGATGCCACAGAAGCACGGATACCATGTTGAATACCGAAGACAGAAGGTTCATGTTGTCCTGCTCTGCCTGAGAAATCATAGACTTGGTATTACCTGAAGTACGAGGAATCAGGGTCTACACTGCTGTCTGCAAGCATTGCTGTTAAAGTAGTGGACGCAAGCAATAAAGGCGCTCGATCATCTATAGTGGACCAGATACTGACTAGGACACATTTCCTGAGAGCATGGTTGGCACTCGGATTATTCGTGTTTCATGGGTGTGGGGATGGAGGTGCATGGAAGATAAAATAGACATGAGACTCACATATCTAGTGAAGGTCAAAGGCAGGACTTGGATGTAAGCTGATTCTGTCTCAGGAGCCGTGATCTTAACCATCCCCTGCCCTGCCTCCCCTGGAACAGCAGAGAGGCAGGCCCAGCAGATTCTACGTGCAGCACTCCAGCTGCCTCTCACCTCAGCAGTCACATTCCCAAGCGCCTTCTCAGAGGAAAATGCATCTGCTGCATAAGATGCAGAGAACACACCAAGGATGTGCTTAGCAGATGGATGTGGTCCTTCACCTCCAGGCTGAGCACTCGGTTTCTTCTCTCACTCACACCTTCCTGTCTTTTCCTCTGTTCTCTTCTCCCTTTCCCAAAGTCATGATAAAAGTCATCCCAGTAACACAGGAGCAATTATTTTAAGTTATCCCTTCTACATCTTCCCCTCTTTGGGTTCTCTCTGTGTGTATGTATATATACATAGGGAATATATATTAATGTTTCTAGAAAATGGTATTTGATGAAAAGTTTCTCTCTAGATTTGGGAGAAGGGAAGACTATGATAAAAATACATTGTATAAAATTCTCAAAGAATAAACAAAAATCATTTTAAAAGATTAATTTCTCCCCAACAGGTTCCTATCTACCTTATTGCCATCCTTAATCTCTATTAGTACTTATCAGAGCGGCTATTCTATTGCTGTGAAGAGACATCATGATCAAGGCAACTCTTATAAAAGAAGGCATTTAACTGGGGGCTTGCTTACAGGTTCAGAGGCTTAGCTCATTGTTGTCATGGCAGGACTCAGACAGGCATGATGCTGGAGCAGTAGGTGAGAGCTACATCTTGATCTGCAGATAGAGAAGGAAAGAGAGAGAGAGAGACAGAGACAGAGGCAGACAGAAAGAGACAGAGAGGCAGACACACACACACACACACACACACACACACACACACACAGAGACAGAGAGAGAGAGAGAGAGAGAGAGAGAGAGAGAGAGAGAGAGAGAGAGAGAGAGAGAGAGACTTCCTCCAACAAGGCCACACCTCCTAATCCTTCAAATCCTTTCTAAGAGTTCCACTCCCTGGTGACTAAGCATTCAACTATATGAGCCTATGTGGACTGTTCTTGCTCAAAACACCACAGTACTGTCCTGTGATTCCTTTCAGATTTTATTGTATGTATAAGATATTGAAACATGTAGTTCTACCTTCCTCCTTCCCAGTCTCACAGCATTTTTTCATATAAATAAGCTGGGAGAACGTATTCCTTCTCTTTTTATAGCTAATAGCCTTCCATTTTATGGTTGCATTATAATTTATTTCATCAGTCCCTTATTAACAAACAGGGATTATTTCTAATTTTTTTGCTACACTTAAGTTGATGTTTTGATTTTATATCTGTACCTCAATTGGCTTTAACACAGAGAGAAGGAAGGAGAGGGCATCCCAGAATTCCATCACTACCTTCCACTGAACACTGTAATAGAAGAAAAACAGAGCACACTCAAAAGGCCCAGTGTAAAAATGATCTTACTAAGTCATGGGAAACTGCTATATCCACTCATTCTATCAGAGACCTCATTTCTTCTCAGACCAGAAGGTAAAAACAGGCTAAACTAAGTCGTCTCTCCAGGTGTATTAATATATCTTTGAGCCATTTTAAAAGTGACAGACCTCTTTAATTTTCTCATTGTACTTTCAGTAAATTCATTAGGATAACTCAAAATTGAATCTAGCACAGCTTAGCAGCTCAAGGCCAAGCACAGAGACCTTTCCTTCCCAGGCTGGGCTCATGAAGAGCTAAACTACAGCCTTTCTGCTAAGAAACCTGTGCCCCCAGCTCCGCTGCATCCCAACAGAGGTATTCCCCTAAACTGTGAGATAACACAACCATGCTAGATTTGTGTATTCCTTTTCTCCAATCTCTTTAAGGTTCATAGAAAGTGGCATGCCAAGCAGCCACACCTTTGCATGAGACCAACACTAAGCAAAGTGAGAGTTAGGAAAAGGCCCTGACTTCTCCTGACATCTTCGCCTTCCCCAAGTTTAGTCCCTGTTCTCAGCTCTCTCCTCTGTCCTTTTCTCACTATAAGGGATCCACGTGTTCAGGAATTAATGCCACCATGGGCATCACCTCAGCCAATGACCGGACCAAGTTGGTACAAATAAATAACCCAGCTTTCATGCCACTTCGTGAAGATAACGTAAGAAACACATTTCATATTGTTTTCCAAAGTTCTCTAGCAGGATTATGCCTGTTTTGGTAATGCTCATGGTAATGTATCACTCCCCGGCTTCTCCTACCTGGTGGTGCTTCCATCGGCTTCCAAAAGAACTGCTGGTACCAGACACCTTATCTTCAAGGTCTTCTTATAACTGAAGTGGTCCTAAGAAACAGAGCTTCACGCCAGGTGTGGAGGCGCACGCCTTTAATCCCAGCACTCAGGAGGCAGAGGCAGGTGGATCTCTGAGTTCGAGGCCAGCCTGGTCTACAGAACTAGTTCCAGGACAACCAGGGCTACACAGAGAAACCCTATCTCAGAAAACAAGAACAAAAACAAAACAACAACAAAAAAACCAAACAAGCTATCAACTTAGGTTGATGGCCTAACAGCTCCGATGGACGTGTATAAAGAGACTCTAAATGCCTGGAGCCAGAGGGCAGATTGTGCTGATATCCAATTGCATGTAAAGCATGGTAACTATAGGAACAGTATACCTCTGGTGCTAATGTCAAAATCCTGATATGGAAGGAATATTAGGCCCTACAATGCATTCATAGGAAGGGTTTGCTTTTCCTGTTCCAGCGGCACAGCTGGTACTACAGTCTGAGAGTTCTCAGAATGCCTGACTTGTCATGCATAGGATGCTGTATATCATTGCCTTGTCAAGGAACTCACTGCACAGCCAAGGCAATGTTACAATAACCATAAGATCTACGGCCTCGATTTTATACCACATCACACAAAAGCTCTGTGTCTAAAACTAGATTGAAACGACTCATACACTGACTCATAAAGGCACACACAGGTGAGATGCCAAGTTTGGGATGACCTTTGATGGAATCAAAGTACACTCCATGAAAATGTGGTGTATTTTGAACCAGTAGTCATTATCTGGAGTTGTGTTTCCAATCACTAAACTACATGGATTCAAAGACCATGAATTTAATTACAACTAATTCTTCTTGCTCTAACTCCGGTGACCTACTTATGGACTTGGTGCTTCTTATGCGCTTAAATTTAACGTCGTTGATTCTTGGTGGGGAGATAAGGAGAAGAATAAACTTTTATGATAGAAATAGTAAAAATTACACCCAACCTAAAACTGCTAGTAAACCAGCAGGCAAAGGAAGGAGTTATTATATAAATGATGATAATTGATCTGGGTATCAAAACATAATAGAACCAAGGAGATGTATGTTCAGAAGTCAGAGAAATACTTGAGCACATTTTAGTGTATATGAGCCCAGAAATAACTGCGTGGGTAATAGGCACACATCTACATCCTGACCAAGTCACAGTAACTAGAAGAGCATATTCTCTGATGATGTCAGCGTGGGATATCTCCTTGATTAAAAAGCTTTGTGCCAACAGAAATTCTGACTAGGGCAAGGAATAGCAGGATAGGATGGAAGAAGAGGAGATGATGATATAGTTGACATACAGATAAAGGTTTGTAGATAAGAGAGATGGTTCTGCCTCTAAAGAGCTGTCTCCATTCACCGAGGTCACTGTGCTCAGGCTGGTGGAGGGCCATAAAAGCTGGGGAAATAATGCCCTCAGAAGCATTCTCAACCATTGACTGAGGAGGCTGGTGCAGAAGTACTCACATCTGACTTCTTCCTGAATGAGAAATTCTGAGGTGTGTTTTCTACAGTCTCCCAGGACTTTTAGGAGTTAAACAACAACCACCATTCAGGGATCATTTTCCTTAGAACACGACTTTTATGGGCCTGTTTTCCTTATCTTCTCAGCTTCCTGCTTGGATAACAGCATTTCCCTCACCTTACACCTTACACATAGATTACTTGTGCCTTTGTCTCAGGATTGGCTCCTGGGAGAACTCTAACCAAGACACTTCACTCCACTCCAATTAATTTTCTCTGGATAGATGCTGATGGGCTCTTCCTTAAGGTGCAAATGACTCATGTGTTCCAGTGGAGTAAATTTAAAAGAAGAAATATCCTCGGGTTGTGGTTCTGATGCAGTAGGTTAGACACATAGGAGCTGGGTAAAGATGTGCTGCCAAATTATGATCAAAGGACAGATTATTGTCAGTAACAACTGACTGTCCTTATTGGATGCTGTCATAGACTTGTGAACTGATCATGTCTCAGAGGAAGAGTAGCCTGGGGTACAATGTACAGCTGTGTCAAGCCATACATGGGTGTTCTTCTGAGATGACTGGATGCAAATATCAAGCTCTGCTCAAATACTGATGTTGAGGCAAAGAACCACCACACACAACTGTAGGGTAACAGTGGGTGGTTAGCAGATACATTGATGCTTGCAGGACTATAAAAATGACAATATAAAGATAGCTGTGTTGTTGAGTCTTCTCGTCCTTATGCTGAGCTTAACAGCACACACATATACACATAGATACACACATGCACATGCACATGCATATGCGCACACACACAGTCTGTAGCTATGGCTTTCCAATTACAGTAAGTAATAGAGATCTAAGGGGAGGAGAAGAAGGTGAAAACTTTTGAGAGACTTTGAAATCATACGCCACCAACATACCCACTACTGCCACCACCTACATTTGCCAAGTATCTTCACTGTGTCAGGATTTTTTTTTTCAAAGCAGGCTGCAGAGAACCCTAAGGGTGTGGGGTAGGAACCTGACAAGTTCAGTCAACATTGAAAGACTTGGTACTAAATGACGATTATTTAGAATGTAGTAAGTGACCAGTTTTGTATGCTAACTTTGTTTGAAAGAATGTCCCACTCACTAAAAGCAGTTTGGAAACTAGTAATAGACATGATCATTTCTTTCTTTCTTTCTTTCTTTCTTTCTTTCTTTCTTTCTTTCTTTCTTTCTATCTATCTTTTTTTCTTCTTTCTTTCTATCTTTCTTTTTCTCTTTTGTTTTTATTTTGTTTTCCAGATATAGTTTCTCTGTGTAGTCCTAGCTGTCCTGGAACTTGTTCTATAGTCAAGGCTGGCCTTGAAATCAGAGATCCACCACCCTCTGCCTCCTAAGTGCTGAAATTAAAGGTGTGCACCTCTATCACCAGGCAATCATCTTATTTTTATGACCACCTCCATCTTGCAGAGAAGGACAGTGAGGTTCAAAGAGGTTGAATTACTTACCCAAAGGCGCAGACTAGACAAGAGCCAGACTGTGGTATGCAACTCTGGTCCAGCCCCACGACACACCCATCACTCTTTCCTCTACATACTGCATGTGAGAGCTGATGATGAAATGTATGGTTTAGCAATTTCTTGGCCATGAAGTTTGTTTGGGTGACAAAGGGTCACAGAGCAGTTTATAAAAAGTTCAGAGTTTGAGTTGTTTCAGGAAACTCACCCAGATACTTCCAGTTCATTCTGGTGATGCACTCTACCCAAGGCTGCTGTCCTAGGACTTGTTTTAATGGGACATGTCATCATAGTTTGTCTTCCATGTCCACACATTTGAGCAATGCCCCAAATATCAGTCTGCTAGTGCTCCAATGATGCTATGAAAAACAAAAACAAAAACAACTTTGGGGTCTAAGAAAACAAGCACGTTGGTTGGCAAGATGGTTTAGTGGATAAAATGTTGGCTATGCAAGTATGAGGCCCAGAGCTTGGATCCCCAGAATCTATATAAAAATGATAGCATGTATCTGTAATTCCAGATTCTCTGTGGCATGACAGAAAGTAAGACAGGAGAAGCCTTAGAAGCCCCCAGACCACTTAGTGTTTCATACAGTGTACCTACTTCAAAGAAGTGAGGATTAACATCAAATACCACAAATGTGGCATGGTATTCTTACATGGAATTACACACACACACACACACACACACACACACACACACACACACACACACACCAAACAGAAGAAGAAAAAGAAAGACACTAATATGCCTTGCTTAAAGATCTGTAGGTGGGCTAGAGCAACCCTTTACGAGCTAGGCTCAGTTCTGTTTCCTATGACTAATTCTGGGGTCTAGGGAGAAAGGGCTATAGCTACTCCCAGCATGCTCTTTCCTTGGCAGAAATAGGACCACAAGGCCAAGCAAGCTGTGGCAGCATTATTTAGTCTCTACCACCCTAGCATGTACAACCATCCCATTAGCAAGCCTGAGGACATGTCCAAGCTTCAGACAGCCCCACGGTGGAACAAGTGGGTGAAGATTTGCTGACTGACACCTCTTTCTCTCATGTCAGGTAAGCAAGTGTGTGCTTCCCTGAGAGAAGGTAAAGTATGCCTTTCCTAAGTCCTTCAAACCTAAAATTCTCCCAGTTTCCAAATCCAAGCCTGCGAGCTGCCACAGACCTCTCACCCAGGAGGGACTTCTCCTGAGAGACTGAAGAGAGTAAAGTAGCCACCTTCCAGCCTAGAGAGTTCCAAGAAGGGATTATCTATGATATTGGGATAGTTAAAAAGCAACCACTTTGCTCCTATGATCTACCCAAACCAAGTCTTCAACACCCTGTGTCATTAAGACTGCAACCTGGGATAAAACAGGAGGGCAGATGTGGGCGTTTCATCAGCTCTGCCTTCAAGACGTTGGCTCTCTCAGCGTCAGGACCTGAGACAACAACTTAAAGGGGGGGGGGCTATAGCTACTCCCAGCATGCTCTTTCCTTGTCAGAAATAGGACCACAAGGCCAAGCAATTTACGTTAGTTTTTCCATTTCAGCCCATAGTCACTGTACCTGTGTGCTTGGACACTTCATGGTTGGCAGAAAACAGCTCACTGAGTATTAACCACACTTCAGGGTAGGCCCTGTGCCCAGCAGAAGATGGCTCACGCAAAATGAACTCAATCTCATTGCTTTTGTGGGCATTTTTTTGTCTTATTGGTCTTTTGCTTGTATATTATGGTTTCCAATTTTGTTTTGATGGGTTTTGTGTGTGTGTGTGTGTGTGTGTGTGTGTGTGTGTGTGTGTGTGTGTTTCTTGTGGGTCTCTTTTTCCTTTTTTTAAAAAATTCTAGTTTGTTTGTTTGTTTGCCTGTTTGTTTTTAAACAGATAAAGAAAAGGTGAGGAGTTGGGTGGATGGGGAGGTAGAGAGAGCTGGGGAAGGGGAAACTTCCATCAGAATATATTATGTTTCAATTCAAAAACATATTTTTAAAAAGAATATGGGTTAATACAGTTTAAAAAAGCAAGAGACAGCCTTGTTTACCATGCTTGCCTTGTAGTTTAAGGCTTCGCAGCCGCTTACTAGTAGCCTGGATTCAGGTAGTCATCCAAGACCCCTCAGTCTACTCTTGTGCTAGCGCTCATGTCATGGAAAGGCTGTGAGGGGCAAATGACATTGCGGAGGAAGTCACTGAGATCTGACAGGGTCTGGTAGCTGGGCGGGGTGCAATGCCACACGGGCATGGCGTTTATTATAGGAAATTTGGGAACTTTGAACTAAGAAAATATAGGCCCAACACAGTGGCTGCCTTTTCCCCAGGTTTAGTTTGTCGCCCCCTAGCGGCTGCTTCTCATTTTACAACCTACTCTGAACACTGGGAAGGGTCCCTCCCTATCCTGTTAGGTTGCACCAATGAAGGTTCCTAAGCTAACCTACACCACGTCTGCCCTTGGTGGGACCCCAGAAGGAAGACGGGTGGGGTGTTTTTATTTTAAAGCATTACACAGTTTGTACCTGTTCCTTTTTTATGAGAAAAAAAAATACAATCAAGAAAGGGGAAAGCATTGTCCGCAGGTTCCACTGCCCAAAGGAACCACCGTGGACATGGTATGTCATCCCAACAGTTTGGACACGGACTGCTTTTGAGACGCAAAAGGAACTGACAAACAGCCAGCCAGGTTCCCACAGGCAGTCTCCTACACTATCCTTGGAGAAGAACCTGGTGAACTTCAGGGAGCAGCAACTTTGTACAATCTTTGAAAAGAATAATATACCCACCCTTTGGATAAGCAATTCTGCTTGGAGGGAGGGTGAGAAATAAGAACAAAGTATAATACCAAATATTTATGAAAAGGCAACAATGAAACCCATTACTTGTATGCTAACTTAATAAAATTAACTTTAAAATATGCTTGCAGGACCCTGTGCCCTGGAAACAGCAAAGAAATAAACACAGCTTACAGATTGCTGTAACTTTTCTGTATACTTTTTATGTCTGTCCTTCAGGGAATACTCAAAGTGACCACTTTTTTCTTTTTTTTAACAATACATTTGTTGAGGTATAATTCACATGGTGCCGTGGTCTGTTTGGGCCACTGTAACCATCACCATCAAATGATGGCTTCTACACAACGGTAACTTATTCCTTATAGTTCTGGGTGCTAGCATATCCCAGATCAAAGCTATGATGCAGGGTCTTGTGAGGGCTCCTTTTCCAGTTCCTGGATGTGCCTCTGAGTGTTAAAGGGTCTGACGCACCACCTAGGACCTCCTCTATGAAGGCACTAGTCCCGTTTGTGAGAGCTTCGACCTTATGGTCTAATGACCTCCCAGAGGCCCACCACCTCTTAAGACCATCACACTGTCAGCAAGTTCTAACATAGGAATTTGTGGAAGATGTGAGCATGGTACTCAGAGCTAGGCACCTAGTATAAAATTAAACTATTTACTATTAAACTATTTATGTAACAGCTAGATGGTTTAAAGGATATTCTCAAATGTGGCTGATTTAAAACATCTTTATCACTCCAAAAAAGGAACCCAGTAACATCAAGCAGTCTCTCTCCATTTCCTTCCTTGTTCCCACGCCTCTTAATGACTTGCTCCCCCTCTTCTGGAAATTTCCTATAAGTAGATACATATATTATGCTGTTGTTTCCGACTTTTCTCTTTCACTTAGCATGTTTCCAAGGATTGTCCATGTTGTAGCAGCTATCAGTATTTAATCTCTTTTCAGTGCTGAGTAGTATTCCAGTTTATAGATACACTAATTTTTTTATTTATCCCTTCATTAGTTGATGGATACTTAAGTGGCATCCATCTCTTGTGTGCTACAAATAAAACTGCTGTGAACACTTTTGTGCAGACATCTGTTTTCATTTCTCTTAGGAACAGACCTCAGAGGGAATTAGTTGGATTAAATTAGTCTGGGTTTTCCGCCTTGAGGAACTTTCAGACTGTTTTCCAAGGTAGCAGCAGCATTTTACGCTGTGACCAGCAGGGGGCAAGTTTGCTCATTTCTCTCTGTCCTCACCAACATTTCTCATCTGTTTGATTATTTTATTGTGCCTAGCCCTGTGGATGCGCATTGCTGTAAAGCGAGAAATCCACAGAGTCTGTTTAAAGGGCAAAGGGATTTATTAAGAATGGAAAATTCGCCGGGCGGTGGTGGCGCACGCCTTTAATCCCAGCACTCGGGAGGCAGAGCCAGGCGGATCTCTGTGAGTTCGAGGCCAGCCTGGACTACCAAGTGAGTTCCAGGAAAAGCACAAAGCTACACAGAGAAACCCTGTCTCGAAAAAACCAAAAAAAAAAAAAAAAGAATGGAAAATTCACAAGACAGAACGGAGGAAGTGTCGCAGGGTTCTGGAAAAGGTGAGGCATGGGCCCACACTGTTCTTCTACCTGAGATTGTCCCAGCATCCAAGTCCCAAGAGGGACCGAAGAGAGTGGCTTATGTGTATCTCAGGTCTTAAGGGTAGCCTGAGCCACGCCCCAAGGGCCGGTACTTCAATGTCATAGGTAGATGGACAGTTACCTGCTACATCTCTAGGAGGTAGTGTTTCAAGGTCATAGACAGAACAGCTACCCACTACGTCTTCTCCTTTTGTCTAAATAAAAAAGTTCTAACTTAATACAAAACTATATATAATGGGGACAATTGTCAAGTATTGTCCAGGAGAGGGCAAAGGTATAACATAAACAAAAATGGAAATACAACCCGCAAGAACAATATCAAGCAAGAAACACATATTAACCAGAAATGTCCAGAACATAGGTAAATGGCCTGTTACCTCTGTAACTATTGCTCCAAAAGTTGTTCTATCCTAAAAAATCTAACTTTATTATCTGAACTGTTCTTAACTAAAATATGAGAGGATTATAACTGTAACTATCTAGTCTTCAACCCCATCAAAGACCTGAGAAGGAAAATAATATTACCTGAGAAAACAGGAAGTGAGAGCAAGCAATTTCTGAAAAATTTCAAGAATAGACAGAGACAGCTGGCAGCCTAGACAGTCACCTAAAGATTCTCAGCACCAGGCTGAAGAGATGGCTCAGTGGTTAAGGGTACTGGCTGCTCTTCCAGAGGTCCTGAGTTCAATTCCCAGCAACCACATGGTGGCTCACAATCATCTGTAATGAGATCTGGCACCCTCTTCTGGCCGAAGGCATACATGCAGACAGAACACTGTTTACATAATAAATAAATAAATAAATAAATAAATATTCTCAGCACCATTGGGGCATCTATTTTAGCTACAAGCCTAGAATATCGACCATTTTCAGAAGCAGGAATTTTGAAAGGCCATCTTACCGTGTCTTGGCAAGGTTCAATAGTCATTCTTCCTTATGTACTGCTCGTCCAGAAAGGACAGCGTTCATACTGTCAGCAGTCAAGGCAAGGGCAGTTCATTGCCCAGCAGGCTGTTTTGTGCCAAGAAGACAAACTTCCAAACAGAGGGTCTTAGAAGCCCAACTTCTCTCCGGAGTAGATCAGTGCTGCCAGCAATCATGTCTCACATCAACAGAATTCTAAGTTATCAAAACATTTAAATGTCATATTCTCTAGGTCTATGAAGTGTTTGAAGATTACCTATCCATCTGACATATGTTTCTGTAAATCTGGAAAACATAACTAGCATAATTATAGATATGACACTCATGGGTGACTATTAATCTATAAGACTTATCTACCTAAATAACCTAAGGACTAAGAATTCACATTAACAGGGTAAGCAATCTGTTAACTGATGTACAGTATAAGAACAATGACCTCAAAATATCTTAAACTGAGCTAGAAATGTATAGTGCAATATGATAACAATATCCTTAACATGTATCAATATACAAAATATCCTAAACAGAGGTAGAACATACATACAGTATGTTGAATATAATTTTACATTTATATCAATATACAAACAATTTCAAATAAAAGTAGACATATGTGTACAATATGACAATTATAGTTTTGAATTTGTATCAGTATTCAAATTATCTTAAATAGGAGTAGGAAAATAGTTTACATTTGTATCAATATACAAGAATCCATATCTGCAAATTATCAAAGGCTGATAGTTTGCTAAATTAGTTTACTAGTATATACAATAATCTACCTTAATATACTATATGTATCCATCCCCCTTTTTTCATTTCCAAATAATAATCCCAAGTCTAAGTTTTACTGTCCCCACCCCCAACCCTATAACAACTTATCTATAACTCTGAAAAAATGAAAACTTTTGGAAGAGGGGGCATTGTTTTCTTAAAATTGCTTCCTGCTGTTTAGGGGGCAACAGTATCTCTGTGGAATCCTGTAAGAAAGCCAAAGGGTTAAGTCTCAATAGGACAAGCTGTAGAGTCTGCAGCCAGTCTCAGAGTAATGGGTAAGGTTATCTGAGGTTCTGGCTGGAAGTGTAATATAATGGACCATCTCATCCTGGAACT
Organism: Peromyscus eremicus; assembly: GCF_949786415.1. Classification (NCBI taxonomy): domain Eukaryota; kingdom Metazoa; phylum Chordata; class Mammalia; order Rodentia; family Cricetidae; genus Peromyscus; species Peromyscus eremicus. The sequence goes on from NC_081419.1 coordinate 76,525,025, forward strand.
GTTCTAAAGAGTTTGCAGTCCAAAGCTGATCACTGAGTGGTGCTTTTGTTTGTTTGTTTGTTTTTGGGTTTTTTGTTGTTGTTGTTCAATGGCATCATTATGACCAGGTAGTGTCGTTGTTGTGGGCCCCATCTTCCTTCTGGAGATTTCAGAGATTGCTATTGGAAAGACTTATTTTTCACTGTGGAAAACTTGAACATTATTAATATCAAAATGGAAAGTTTGGATTTTAGGATGATGTGACATGTAAGGAAGGATTCCCAGAAATCAGGGATAAGCACAGAAAGAAACAGAATCTGTCTCCACATGGGGTTGAAGTGTACTTCCCTGATGTCTGTAGAAAAGAAACCTTCGTAGTTGGAGTGTTCCTGTGTCCACCCAGCTCCTGCAGCCGCTCAGACCCAAGTAAACACACAGAGACTTATATTACTTATAAACTGTATGGCCACGGCAGGCTTCTTGCTATCTAGTTCTTATATCTTAAATTAACCCATTTCTATAAATCTATACCTTTCCACATGGCTCATGGCTTACCGGTATCTTACATCTTGCTTCTCATGGTGGTAGTGGCTGGCAGCATCTCCTGACTCAGCCTTCCCTTCCCAGAATTCTCCTCTCTCTTTATCCTGCCTATACTATACTTCTTGCCTGGCTACTGGCCAATCAGCATTTTATTTATCAATCGATCAGAGCAACACATAGACAGCATACAGAAAGACATCCCCAGCAAACATTATTTCACTATTGCAATTGTACAGATGGGAAAAGTGAGGTACAAAAAATCTACCTAATTCACACGCGAATACTTGGTATACATGCTTACTTGGTGTACTTGCAACGCCATGTGCAAAAGAAAGTATGTGTATGTGCATATGTGTGTCTATGAGCGCTTGTCTGATATGTATGCATGTGCCCTCAGAGGCCAGAAGTTAGTGATGGATCCCCTAGACTGGAGTTCTGAGAAGTCATGAGCTGCCCTAAACTTGTGCTGGGAACCAAATTCAGGTCCTCTGGAAAAACGGCAAACACTCTTAACCACTGAGCCATCTTTCTAGCCTTGTTTGTGGAAATTAACAACAGCTCCATATGTTTATTTTCAGGGTTTATCAAAGGGTGGGGAAGGGTCACATGGAATGAGCTTCAAGACACACTGCTAGTGAAAAGCCAGTCACAGAACCACACATTGATGTGTTTACCTTAGTAAATGTATGGGTTGGAAAACTATATATGAAATTGTCACAACATTGCCTAGAAGAGGCTGGAGAAATGGCTTAGCAGAAAAGAGTGCACACTGACCTTCTAGAGGACCTGAGCTCTGTTCCCAACACCCACATCAGGCAGGTCATGAACACCTGTTACTTAGCACCAGAGGACCTAATGCCCTCTTCAGTGCTCTGTGGGCACAGACACATATGTGGCATACATTCACACACACACACACACACACACACACACACATACACACACACACACATACACACACAGAGAGAGAAAGAGAGAGACAGAAACACAGAGAGAAAGACATGCACTAGTACATAGAAATAAATAAAATAAAATAAAAATACAGTCTTAAAAATAAGCTATAGGGAGAGTATCAACTTGGTCAATAGACCTGGGTGGGTAGAAGACACCCATAGACCCGACTGGCATTGCTAGGCCTGGACAGGTAGAGGAGACCTGAGATGCCCCTGTCCTCAGCCACATGGCCTGGGCCAGAGCCAGGAGAATGTGAGCTCAGGAGAGGCGGCCCCACCCCTTGCCAGCTGTATGGTGGCATGAGCGTGGGAGAGATGGCCCGGACCCTCACCTCCTGTGATAGATGGGAGAGTTGGCCCTACTCTGCCTGGGGAATATGGAAGAGCTGGCCTTGGAGGTGTGGATGTGGGAAATCTGGTCCCACCCCTAACTGGGGTGGTGTGGGAGAGCTGCTTGGGCCCCTTACCAGCTGCCAGAGAGTGGGCCCTGCACCTCACCTGGGCAATGCTGTAGAGCTAGCCTTGGTGGCATGGGCACAGGAAAGCAGGCCCCAAGGGTGTGAGAGTGGGTGAGCTGGTCTTGCCCCTTACCAGGGCAGTGCTGGAGAGCTGACCCTGGTGGTGGGGGTGTAGGAGGATGGGAAACCTGACCAACTCAGCTACCACCCAGGCCCACATTCAGGGCTTTGAGTTGGCCCACCCCAACATCTGCCCCATCTAAGAACTGCTGGAGCACGGTGATGTGGCTGGTCCTGCAGAACCAAAGCTGCAGAATCTCCACAACACGGCAACAACAGGGTATCCGAGAAGAGTCCCAGTGAGGGTCCAGTATTGATAGTGTAGAAGAAGCCAGAAGCCTCGAACCAGACCAATGACTCATTGCATGAACATTTGCTGGTACAGATGAGTGGACTAAAGGGTATACTGTGAGACACACTGCAGTTTCCAGGGCAAGATTTTTTTAAATTTAAATTTAATTTTTTTTTTATCATTTTTATTCTTTGTTTTCTTTAGTGGGGGAGGTTGCAAGGGTGAAGGGTGGATATGGAGGGACAGGGAAATGAGTGGGATTGATATGAAATTTACAAAGGTCAATTAAAAACTAAGCTATAGAAGAGCAAGGCTGGCCGGGCGGTGGTGGTGCACGCCTTTAATCCCAGCACTCGGGAGGCAGAGGCAGGCAGATCTTTGTAAGTTTGAGGCCAGCCTGGGCTACAGAGTGAGATCCAGGAAAGGCACAAAGCTATACAGAGAGACCCTGTCTCGAAAAACCAAAAAAAAAAAAAAAAAAAAAAAAAAAAAATACTTACCTGGCAGGGGAGATACCATGATCACGAAGGTGGTTTTCCCAGGGCGAGGCTTATCCATTGCACTCCGGATGTGCTGACCCCTGCGATTTCCCCAAATGCGGGAAACTCGACTGCATAATTTGTGGTAGTGGGGGACTGCGTTCGCGCTCTCCCCTGACCAAAAAAAAAAAAAAAGAGCAAGGCTGTCGTCTTGTGTATAGCTGTATCGCCAACCCTTCACATAGTGTGTAGTACGGAATAGCAGCTGACCAAATACTTGTTGTTTAGGGAACAGTCTCTTCTGAGAGAGGTATGACAAGAGGGAGCTGGTGTTTTATCCTGCAGACCCGTGTCCTCTGTGCATGACACCGCACAGCCCTTGCTTTTTTTTTTTTTTTTTTAACACAGAAAAAACAACCAGGAATTATTGAGGCCTTTAGCGGGGAAAAGAATAATAAAAACAGACTCAGAGATGGTTGACGGGAAACAGAAAAGTGGCCTCCATGGCTTTCAAGGAGGCCACTGCTTCTTTTGGGCTCCAGGGTTCTGCACTTCAAATGGGTGCCATTCACTCCCAGTATAGCTCTGTCTCTGAAGGCTGGTTATTTTCCAGGGAAGAATCCCGCCCACTGGGAACCCCCACCTAATCAATAAACCACTCTTCAAGGGAACAGGAATCCAATGTCAAGATACTAGCACTGAATCTTGTTTTCATGCCTGAGAAGATCCCACAAATCAATAAGCATTAGAAGACATGGCCATGTTCTTTTCTTTCTATTGTTTTTCAATATTTGCTTAATTTCTCATCCCAGTTAAGCATTCTGAAGAAGCCCACGGATCAAGGGCTTCTGGTGAGTACACACAGGTATGTGATCATGCCATCCAAGGCTAAGGCTACAATTGCTAGGTCGAGGAACGATTAGAGAAGGGACCAGGAGGTGTGGTTTGACTGGGTTGCCAATCAGCTGAGGGTCCGGGGTGACCTCCGTATTACAGCAGCTGCAGATTACAGGGTTCAAACAGTGCAAATGACAAGTCGCACCAATAATGATAGTTAGCAGAGCCCAGGACAAGAGGAATGTGAGTTGGCTGCACAACAACCCACCCTGCACAGTGGAAGAGGAGGACGCTAAGGGTTTGCTATCATGTTCTTGAGTTTTTAACAAATTGAACATTCCTATGCTCCCTTATTCTGTCGAATTTCTCAGGCTCAGGTTTTCAGTGGGGAACAAATTGGCCTCTTCTTCTACTTCAGGCATGAATAATTGTTGGTTGATATTGCTCTGAAATTCCTCTCTTCCCTCCCCTGTGTCTCCCTCCCCACTGTTACTGCTCCCGTTCAGCTCCACTGCCAGCTGCCTGGACTCACTGTTCCACAAGAAGGCTTCTTGCCTAAACTGTTGGCCAAGTCCCCATATAGAAATCTGAGTGGGCTTGAGCAGCACTGTGGTGCAGTGGTTAGGAGAGCATAGGCCTTGAAGTCAGGCTGCCTCAGTTCGAATCCTGCGTCCTTCAAACCTGCGGTGACCTTGGCAAGTTGCCTGATCCTTCTAAGCTTGATTTGCTAACATATCAAAGAGATTCTAACGTGCATGTAGTTGGTAAGAGCACAGCAAAGACTAAATGAAGTGGTATAGATTAGGTGTTTGGAACTGGAGCCAGTGGGGCCTTGGAGCCCCGTTATCTGTTAGCTGGCCACTTTCGGAAACATATCCCCCTCCTTACAGTGTGCTGAGAAGCAAATCCAGATCACTCCCGGAAACACACAGACACACAGACACAGACAGACAGACAGACAGACAGACACACACATACACACACACACACACACACACACACACACACACACACACACACATCTCCAAGCCTTGTGGGACCTGATCTTCCTGCCTATCACCCTTCAGTGACTAAGCCCTTGCTTCCCAGTCCACATTCATATCACACGTCTGTTTGTTGCTGTAGGAAGATGGGCCACCAGGCCTACAGACCCTGTTCCCTGTGCCTGGAACATTCCCTCAGCTTTCCCACATTCCCGATCCCCTGCTGTCTGTCTCTCGAGTCTCAGGCCGTATTTTCTCTAAGATATTTATGTCACTTGTGTCCTTCAGCGCCCCTGAAGAACCCGGCTTTCCCATCCATGCCCTTGACATTCTGAAGTTGAAGTTTTCAGTGTGAAACCCAAACTTTCATGCTCTCCCGGCAATTGAGAATGTTTTCAACACTTGTTGTTTTTCTCTCCATCTCTCTCTATAAATATTATTTTCATGTAAATTACAGACATCATGGATTTCCTCATGAGTTTTCCAACTTACATCCTCGAAAAGACAAAAGCAAAGGGCTGTTCTCCCAACTAAAAGGCAACTTGAAACAACTGATTCTCCAATATCACTGAATACTTGGTCCTCATTCATGTTCCTCTGATTATTCTCCAACTTTCTATTAAACCCCCTGTGCTATTCTTCCTGTGTGCTGTGTCTGCTCTGAGAGGCACAGACACATCCTATTTTTCATGCCCAGCACTCAACTCTGTTCACATTTGCTGAAGAGTAATTACTGTGCCTCAGTCTCTCCAACTAGGAAGGATTCTCTCTTTATTCCATACACGCGCGTGCACACGCTCACCTTCCACAGCCTCTCACTTTTCCCTTTCCAAAATGAGAATCCACTCATTTTTTTGTTTGTCTTTTTTTTAATTTTTATTTTTGTATTTTTAATCAGGAAGGCAGAGATGATGCGTTCTACAGGCTTCAGAAGGAGGCTACCTGGCTGCCAGGCTCCTTCTGTGACTGTGGACAGGTTAACCCACCTCCCTGAGTTAAAAGAGAAACTATAATAGCACCTACTGTTTACCATACAGTGTGACTAAACAGATGGTTGTTGTTGAGTTCTGTGCATTTATTGAGTGCCTACTGTCTGCAGCATCTCCTCCTCCACTCGGGGACTGTAGTGACAAACAAAGCGAACAGCTCAGGGTGAAGGAGGGGTGAACAACCGAGTTCCACCTCTAGCTGCTACTGAAGGGGAACAAATGCCGGCCTTGCCGGGACCCGCAGAAACCTCCTCCTGAGTCACAGATGGAGAAGCATGAGGCTGTGGTCCCCAATTCACTCTCTGGGACTGAAACTAGAATATTCTCCCAACGGGCACAGCAGTGGGTTGCTGTAGTTCTTTGGCACAAACAAGATGTCCCCAGGTTTCTGTTAGAGGCTGTTCTGGTTTCCTGTGCCTGTCTGGACTTCCTGAGGTTGTCAGCTGTGTCCTGCTGGCTGGGAAGCAGGTCACCTGAAGCACTGAAGTGTGGCTCATTAGCATATGTGGGAGGAAGGTATTGTTAGTCAGCAGAAATGGGGTGTGACCCAGACCATCACCCTGAGACCTGAGGAAATGCCTGCAAATTGTCTACTGAGTCTTCTTGGGTGCTCAGAGAGCAGGGTCAGGCACTAGCTTAGGTCACACGGGCTCCTCCCTCAACCTCAGTAATCTTAGTCAGGGGACCCAGCCTCACCAGGACACACTGTGCTCATCTTAAAAACAGTGCCTTGGCTTAGTTGAGAGAGTGCTTGCCTAGCTTGTATGAAATCCTGGATCCCATCCCCATGCTGCATAAGTCGGGAATGGTGACCCATGTCTTGTAATCCCAGTGTCAGGGAGCAGAGGCAGGAGAATCAGAAATCCAAAGTCATCCTTGGCCACAGTGAGTCACAGGCCAGCCTGGAATATGTGAAACCCTGAATTAAAAAAAAAGAATTAAAGCAAAACTAAACCCTTCGATACCATATACTGTGTGTATCAACACACATGTGAACGTAGCACAAAGTGCCAGCTGCCGTTCTAGACCCTTGATATTGCCGTCTGTGCCAGACTTCAGAAGCCCGGAGAATGTCTAGACTGTTCATTCCCAGCACTTCCCAAATGGCACAGACACAGAAAGTAGATTGACAGACAGGCACCAGAGTCTGTCCCTGTATCTGTGAAGGTCAACCCAGGGCCTGGCACAGAACAGAGCTCTGCAGACATTTGGAGCCCAGATGTACATACCTACCTTCCTCACATTAGCGTTATCATTCATTTTCAATGAAGAACTGACTTCTGGAACCCCAAGAACTCTCGCTCTTGACCCCTGGGAATTACATTTCCCGTCACTGAGTTTTTAGCTAACTTCATTGAGGTCTTATTCATGGAACATAAAATTAATTCATGTTAACTGTGTAATTCAATGATTTTTAGTTAACTTTCCAACATGCGCCATCACCACCATAGTCTAGTTTGAGCACATTGTCAATGACCCAGCAGGACCCCTCATGTCCACTTGAGGTTAATCCAGACACTGCTGTGCTTGCTGTCTCTGTGAACTGGCCTTTCAGATGCATCATATACAGTCTACAGTCTGGGATATTGGAGGTGTGGCTTATTTCTCTGCATGTTCCTGAAATTCACACTCATGGGATGTATCAGTATTTACATTTGGGGCTGGACAAGGAGCTGCACATTGATATGCAGGCAACAGGAAGTGGACTGAGACACTGGGTGGTATCAGGAGGACAGGAAACCTCAAAGTCCTCCTCCACAGTGACACATTTCCTCCAACAAGACACACCGACTCCAACAAAGCCACACCTCCTAATAGTGCCACTCCCTTTGGAGGCCATTTTCTTTCAAGCCACCACAGATGTGCCCCTTCCAGTACCAACATTTCCCCTGAAAGCCCAGAGAGTAGCTCATAAGTCACTCACTAACTACCTGCCCTTTCCTAGTGAAGGTTCACCAAGCCCCTGGCATGGTAAGAGCAGAACCGCTGGACAGATGAACAGAAAATGCATTCTCTCCTTCTCCCTGTCCCTGTCAGCTGCAGCCCAGCCTGTTTCAGTTTTGTTGTGTGGATCTCAGCTCCACCCCCAACCCCCAACCCAGTCCCACAGTGCCATTGGATGACCCCCTGGGCATACAGTTTCCAAATGCTGCCAGAGAAACTTATGGTCTCCCTTTGTCAGGGTGGCAGGGCAAAAGCAGCCATGACCTTTTTATCTTTTAAAAAAATGGGATTTGTTTGGTTGTTGTTTGTTTTTTAAAGCATAATTTTAAGCAGAGTTTTTTTAAATAATCTTTTTTATATTTATTTATTTATTATGTATACAGCATATATGACTGCAGGCCAGAAGAGGGCACCCGATCTCATTACAGATGGTTGGTTGTGAGCCACCATGTGGTTGCTGGGAATTGAACTCAGGACCTCTGGAAGAGCAGTCAGTGCTCTTAACCTCTGAGCCATCTCTCCAGCCCGTTGTTTGGTTTTTTGTTTTTGTTTTTGTTTTGTTTTGTTTTGTTTTGTTTTGTTTTGTTTTTTGGTTTTTCGAGACAGGGTTTCTCTGTGTAGCTTTGCGCCTTTTCCTGGCCGTTGTTTGTTTTTTAAAGCATAATTTTAAGCAGAGTTTTATAGTTTGAAGCCCTCTAGGTAATAAGCTTCTAAGAAACAGTGCGGTGGCATGGCCCTTCTGCCTCCGTTAGGATCCTGAGTTAATGTCACTGCTTTAATGGGCTCCTACAAAGAGACACTCCTCTCCCATTCATTATCCCAGCCTTTAACTTCAACTGTGGGGAGGAGAAGAGGATTTTCAAAATTCAAAGACATCTCCTTGGAATAAGAAACTCATCTCACACTCTAGTGGAGGACTCTCCTGATGCACCTGTCATGCCTGTCAGCAGCCCGATATCACAGGCAGTGATGACCTTTACCTTCAGAATGTTCTGCAAGGGAGGACATTCATGCAGTGCACACCTAACTGTGACAGGGGAAAAAAAAAGCTGAAAGAGTCTCAGATGCTGATGGCCCAGAGAAGGGTGGATGGATACGAGCTAAATCTGGACTGTTCTCTTTCCTCTTCCATTTAGCAGAACACCCCATCTTGGGTGAATTCTTTAACCTTTCCTAGCTCCAGGTGCTTTTCCCATCTGTGGATAATAATATCCTAGGGTTCTCTGTGAAAGCAAAATGAGGTGTTGTTTGGGGAACAGGATGTAGAAGCTATTTTGGTCTCAGTTTGAACCGAATAGCCGGCACATTCCAAAGCGAGCTGTGATGCCAGGGTGCAGAAGGAAGGGCAGCGGTGACATGAAACTCCTTTCCCTTTCCTTTACTGCCTCCAGCATGCAGGCGAGGCTGGACCAGGGAAACAGCTGGGAGAGAACAGGAGGAGCTTTGGGGAAAGCAGTGGGTATGCTCTCAGCTCCAACCGACCACTTTGTCTGCAAAGAGTGGCTTCAGAGGAACAGAGTGTCCCTCGAGCTGAGATGTTACTGAGGACTTCAGTCTGTACCACGCTTTAGAAACCCAAAAGAAGACAGAGAGGAGGTAGCCAGCTGGAATAATGAGGAGTAGTGAGCTTTGGGCTTGCCAGGATAAACTGAAATTATTTTCCATAAGTCTGAGATATGCCATAGACAACTCGTGGACTCTAGTTCCTTGTTGACTTGGTTTTGTTTCATTTGTTTGTTTGAGACAGGGGATCACTCCATAGCCTAGACTGGCCTTCAGTTCACAGCAATCCTTCTGCCTCACCTTCTCAAGCGCTTTGGGTAGAGTAGAAACTCTTTTGCACAAAGAAGCTGTCAGTACCTGTTAGATGCTGAATGTGTGCCTTCCAGACTTACAAGCTGAAGCCTCTGTGCCCAGTGCCTCTAGATACAGCTGTATAAGGAAAAAGGACTTCTAAAAAGCTGACTGTGGACCAGGAGGATGGCTCAGTGAGTCATTGTACTTGCTGCCAACCTGGATGACCTGAGTCCAATCCCAGGAACCCACATGGTGGAAGGAGAGAACTGACTCACACAAGTTGTCACACACACTCACACACACTAAATCACTATTTTAAAAGTTGATTATGTTAAACTATGAAGTCCTTAGTGTAGATCCCAAAGCAGTGTACACCGGGGATGTATACACACGAAAGGTAGACAACGGGAGAACAGAAAGGGAGTCAGGCACCTGCAAGGCTTACCCTTGGCCTTGGGCTTCTAGTTCAACATTTAAGTTGTTTAATCCCCAAGTCTGTGGTATGTCTGTGGCAGTCCTGTCTCTGATGCTTTAGGAGGGAGACTTAGGCAGCCACTTCCTGGGGAGTCCAGAGATCCTCAAAGTTTACAAAGAAGTGCACTGTCCGAAGTGCCCACAGATCATGCTAAAAGATAAGCCTAGGGTCCAGCTGATGTCACCATCTAGATCTTAGGTATCCTCTAAAGGCCATATACTAAAGGCTTAGTCACCAGCCTGAGGCAGTATTGGAATTAGGGTGGAAGCTTTGGGACCTTGGGCCTCTCAAGGAAAGGTCGCTGGGATCAGGTCCTTGATGGGATGTCTGGAGCTTAGCTTCTCCCTCTCATATTATGGTTGGTTTTAATGTCAACTTGCCACACATTAGAACCACCGGAGGAAGGAGCCTCACCTAAAGAACTGTCCTGATAGCCTTGATTGAGCTGGGAAGACACACGCTGGTTGTGGTAGCAGCCCAGATTAAAAAGGTATTTCAGAAGGAAGATTGTCTTGCTGTTTGCCAGGTTGGCCTTCTCTCGGCCTCAAGTTGATCTGTTCTGTTGTTGTTGTGGCTGCTGCTGATGTCTTCACCAACAGCAGAACCAGCATTTCCAAGCTTTCTTTGTGCCATAGGGACCAGAGAAACTTCTGGACTTCCAGCACTACATAAGAACTACCGAGACACTCACTTTATGGACTAAGAAACTACCAGTTGTTGCTTTCCAGGGAGAGACTGCCATTGTAGGACTACTCCAACCATTGAGGTGCCAGTCTCAAGTGTTAGATGCAAAGGAAACTCCATTTCCCCTGAATTCTGGTGGTTAGACAAAAGCCAGCACTCCTCAGGAGCTTGTGAAGCTGGTTCTCCTCTACCAAAGGAGCCATTTCCCTGTCACTGGCAGAGGGACAAATGACTATCTGTGGTGCCTAATAGCACACCAAAGCACATGCTGGACTCCAGGCTCCCTGAGTATCCCAAGTAACTGTTGCACATTTCAGAGTCCATGCTAGCACCCAAGCTCTTCTCACCTCCTCTCCCATACTGTAAATTTCCCCAGCTCCTGGGCTTTCCTCCCCAGCTACTCATTCTCCTTATAACCCTGCTATTTCAGCTGTGCTTGCTCTCTCTTCTGCCTATGGCTGTTTTGTCTTCCTTGCTCAGCCCCACTCTCTTTCTCACTTTCTCTCCTCTCTCTCTCTCTCTCTCTCTCCTCCTCCTCCTCCTCCTCCTCCTCTTCCTCCTCCTCCTCTCTGTCCCCTCCTCCCTCAGATCTCCTGAACTCTCCCTCTCTGCTCTGCTCCTGCTTCTCTCCTGGCCATCTTCAGTTTACTTCTTTCTCACTCTGCTCTAGATCCTTCCAGATGTCTCTGGCTGTTCTCTCCCTCATGTCTACAATAAAAACCTTCCCCTTAACCATGCCATGGAGTGGTCTTGATGCCAGTTTATACACCCAGTACCTAGTCACTACTGGGTTCTCAGTGACTCAGGTGTGGTTTGACTGTTGTTACTATTTTCAAGCTGACTTAATAAACTCTGATATGTATTCTGTACACACACACACACACACACACACACACACACACACACACCCTTGGTTATTTTCCTCTAGAGAATCCCATCTAAAACATCTCTCCTCTTTGCCTTCCAGCTGCTGGGACATGAACAGCCCTCTTCCACCCTGTGACTATGCCATGAGGAACCCCACTGAAGTGTAAGCCACAAGGAACCCCACTGAAGTATAAGCCATGAGGAACCCCACTGAAGTATAAGCCAAAATGAAACTTGGCTCCTTAAAAGTTGATTCGTTCAGGTATTTTGCCCAAGCAACAGAAAGTTAACTAACACACCACAACAGGAACCAAACCGAAACTTTAATGGCTTTTCTGCTTCCTTCGCTGACCTCCCAAGAGTCAGATAAAAGCATAACATTGACTCTATGAGAGGTGGTGGAGAGGTTTCCACCCCAGATGGTGTTGGAAGTCTGGCATCCCTCCCACAGGACTGAGTTTATCAGTTTTTTTCATTGACACAATTAAGTAACTAAGTATTTTTGGTTATTAAGTAATACTAAGTATTAAGTAACTAAGAAATTTTTGGTTCCTGAAAATCATCCAGGAAAATTACAGATTTCCTTTAACTCTTATCCTAGGACAAGAGTGGGGCCCTACAGAGAATAGTTAGATAGAGTGATGGGCAGAAATACAGCCGGCTTCCTGAATATACTCCCCAAGTCCTGTGTGTTTGCTATATAAGAAAACTTATTATCTCATGTATACAGCTCCTCAGTCCATCTACAGTCAAGCAAGAGGCATCGTTCACTGAGCAGTCAATACTCTTGCCTCCCTGTCACCACTGGAGAAGCTCACCTTCCTCATACCAGACAAAGCTGATGGCCCCAGTCCAGTCATTTCCTATCTGCTCATTCCTCCAGCTGACAGTTCGGGTACAGAAATTCTATAAAGCCGAGGAGTAAATGCCACCCTCTAAACACACCGGAGTCAGTGTTGAGGGACACTGACTCCTAGCCAGGAGGGAAGTGGAGCAATCCTCAAATTCACATAATGCTCCAATGAGAACTGAGTTCAAATCTGACTCCCTCATTTAAAAGTCATATGACACTAGGTGAAAGATTTCGCTTGTCTGTGCCTCTGTTTCCTTGTCTATTGGGGGTAATAAAGTATCTACTTGACTAAGTTATCATCTAGAATAGATGATGAAATAAATGCAAAACTCTTTAAAGCAGTATCCAACCAGGGCAAAGTCAGTACACAGACTTAGCATTACACTGCATGACCTCTCAAAGAGATGTTCTCAGTTTATCGGCAGCATGAGGAGTTCCTGGTGGAGAACAGATTCTTAAACCAGACTTCTTGGGTTTGAGTTATGCAATAATGGGAAACATGACTGTGTAAGTGTTTGGTGTTATCTCACTATTAGCACTGTGAGATAATAGAGTGATTTCTATATGTGCATACCGTAAGAGCTTAATAGTAACAACTACTATTTAGAAACGGTTACTTCAATAAACCTACATGCCCCTGAAGATTCTGGTCACTCAAAGGTCTCAGAGGCATCAGCTGTTTACTTGTTTGTTTGTTTGTTTGTTTGTTTGTTTACTCTCTTTTATACTGTTGGTAGGGGGCCTCAAGACTCTTCCAAGCTTCCATTCTTCCTAAACACTGTAACCTCCTGTTTACCACGTGAGACTTGGGAGCTTCTCTCCCACCCCCTTTTTGGGGCATATGCTTCAACTTGGAGAGAATGTTGTCATTGGGTAGAACATGCCATATACCGAGGCAAAACACCCTTGCACATAAAATGAAATGAATAAATCTTTAAAAATGTTTTTAAAAGGCATAGCTGCCTCTTATTATCAGCAGAGGATTGGATTCAGGACCTCTAGGGACACCAAGAATCTGAGAATGCACAAGGCCCTTCTTTTAAAAATGGTATAGCCTTTTTCAAAAAACTATGCATATCTTCCCACATACTTTAAGTCATCACTGGATTGCTCCCACTATCCAGTATGACACAAGGGTTCTGTAACTATTTATTGTTCTGTGCATGGGCAATGAAAACAAGGGCAAGGGAAACCGTCTGTGCCTGCTCAGGACAGATGAAATTTAAATGATAATTTTTAACCCAGCATTGGTTACATTCTCAGATGTGAAACCCATGGATACAGCAGACCCGGCTCTGCTTCCCTGCTGGGAGGCTGTCAAACTTGCCTACAGTTGCTTTTCTCTGTGTGTAAGTCAGAGGTGTCTCTCCAGTAAATAGGGTGTGTCCAACCCAGAGTCCCATCCTTGGACTACGCACTCAACCATTGCCTGTAGTGGCCCCTCCCTAGGCTCTCAGCCTCTCTCCAGGTTACCTGTCTGGTTCCTTCGTCCATGGTGGTTCCTACCTTGCACAGGAGAGGCGAGGTATCCTGTCCTGCCAGTCTCCTGAGATGGTGACCTTTTTGGCAGTCCAGATCTCTCTGGTCCTCACTCACCACTCACTGACCCTGAAGACTGATGGAAAGGGAAACAGAATATGAAAAAGTGCCCCCTCCTGGCAGGAAATCATTGTTTCGCCAATCTCAGCACCGATAAACAAGTGAGACATTGGAGAAAGGAGGACACACTGCTATTCAGGGCTATTGTCACAGCCTTGAACATGTACGAGAGAAACAAAGGGGGCCTGTGTACAAGTCCAGGGACAATGCTGCTGTGTTCCCAGCTGCTTCTTTGTCACTGCTGGGGACAGTGGATGAAAAAGGAGGCCATGGTGTGCTCTGAACTCAACTAATCTTAGCAACCGGGCCATTTAGGACATGGACAAGACACAGACACCTTCAGTCTGTCATTTCTATAATGGGAATCGGGAGACGCTACCCCAAGAGTGATCTATTGCTTCCCGGCATTTTCAATACATGCTAATCCCCAGTGTCTCTCTCCTCTTCCCTCTCCAGCTTTCAAAGGCCCAAGATGTTAGAGTCAAAAAAAAAAAAAAAAAAAGCTGTAGTAATCGTTTTATGATCTCCAATGCTTAGTTTTCACAAACACAAACAAGCTCTAGCCAGTATTCTGACTTACAGCATTCTGTGGCTTTCTTCCACACTTTGGCATCCCCAAATCTTTTGAAACTAGTCAGTGGCAGTTTTTAACCTAAGTAATTGTGGTGGTTAGTTTTCAGATGTCAACATGCTGCAGCCAATAAACCATCTGAGAAGGGAGGTCTCAATGGAGGAATTCCCTCACTTGGGTTAGCCTGGGTTAGCCTGTGTGCAGATTTCTGGGAGGTTGTCTTGGTTGTTAATTGAGATGGAAGATGTACTCTGAATGTGGGAAGCACCGTTTCATGGGCTGGGCACTGAAATGCATAAGGAAGATGAAGGGTAGCTGGGTGTGAGCAGCAAGCAAACAGAATAGGTGCATTTGTTTTTCTCTCGGCTCCTGGTGCATGAGGTGTAACCATGGTCTCAAGCTCCTGCTTCAACGATGGGCTGATACTTGGAACTGTAAGTCAAACCCTCTCTTCCTGTCTATTGCTTTCTGTCAGCATAATTGTAGCAGCAACAGAGATGAAACCAGGAGAGACGTGTTCTACTGCATTTACATCGTAATTGCATGTCCTAAGAAATAAATGAAACCCACGATAGTCTGATAACTTACAGTGTATCTATCAATTAAAGAGCTCTGTCAAGATGCACTTTCCATAGGAAATAAATAAAACAGAGAAGTGAATCTGTTCACAGCAAACATTCAGTTTGGTAGACTTCGGTGCAGGACAGTCTATAACAAGCACGTCTGCCCTTATTCCCACACAGCTGCTCAGCTTCCAAGTTTAGAATTTTTGGAAGCATTTTAATTGACATTTTATCGTGTTGATATCTGGCACACTCCACATCACTTCCAGCCAAGCGCTGAGCTCTTACAATTTGCTCACTAATGGTTAGAAGTTTGGTTAGTGGCATCTGGAAGACTGGTGGTGGCGGCGGCGGCGGCGACAGCTATGACCCTTGCAGCAGCTGCTGAGACTGCCCACACACTGCCGTGGCATGCCTCAGGCACTCCACGCCCTTGGCACATTCATCTTTCCCTGGTAACTCTTCACCTAGCTGTGTTTATTCAAGTTAAAAATGGCATCTTTAAAGTCAGGTGATAGGGAAAGCCTAGCTCCCTCCTGCACAGGTTTCTGTTTCTTTCTTAGCTCTGGAAGTCAGTTCTTGACATTGGAGTCACTCCCCATCTTGCAGTTGAAGTAGATGTAATACCCAGCAAAGAGAGCTCCGCACATGCCAGTGGAGGTGGCTGTTTTGGCCTCCATCTTTGCTCCGCTGGGATGTGAGCCTTCCCTAGCAGCTGGCAAGCAGTGGTTAGTGCCTTGGGGTGGAGGCTCACAGCCTGCAGCCACTTTGATTCAGGATATGGGAAGGCTGCCCTTAAAAATCTTACACAGTATTTCAAGGCCGGAAACCCTGGGGTGGCTCAGCTGAGTGGTTCTGCCTTGGACGTCTCAAGAGGTTTGAATTGGTCCCTGTCGTGTCACTACGACACAGTACTGGACAGGAGCAACTCAGAGGAGGAAGGCTCATTTTGGCTCGAGGTTTCAGAAGTTGTATCCAACGCGGCAGAGCATGGTGGCAGTGATATACAGGCAAGGTATATATACACGGTAGCCGACTAGACACCAAGCACACAGGCCAGGACCAGAAGTAGTATAGCTCTCAAAGGCCTGCCAATAGGGACATTTGCTAGCCAGGGTCCCAGTTCCTGAAGGTTCCACAACATTCAAAACAGCCCCCTAAGCTGGGGACCAAGTGGTCAAAGCGTGAGCCTGTCAGGTAGATTTCAACCCATAACAAGGTTGCAGTTAGCTGTTGGCCCGGCTACTGCTGCGTTCAGACTCTCTAGAGGTCGGAGGTTCTGCCTCCGAGGAAGGAGGCGGTTTGCAGGCCTCAGTTCCTCACTGCATGAGCCTCAACCCTGGGTTCCCAGAGCAAGAGATGCTCGCTAGGCAGAGTCCAGGGAGAGCATGGCCGAGACAAGCAGCGCTGAGATAGGTAATACTTTCATATGCCTTCCTGCTTTCTGACCCCTTTCCCAATCGCCTGTTCTTCAAACAGGAAAGTTACTAAGAACGCTAAATGATTTGGCCTCACTCTCTGGATAAGGCTAATTATAATGTCAAGCCCCTACTTCTCCATAAACAGAAAAACTATATGCCTAAGAGCACTGCGTTTTGTTTTTGTTTTTGTTTTTTTCAGGGTATACGGCAGGTGTGCATGCATACATGTGTGTGTGTGAATTCCAAGAATTCAAATAGGCACTGCTTCGTTTAAATCCAGATGGCACGTAGGCTGATCATTTCTGGGTGTCTATATTGCCAAGGTGCCTGCCAAGCCTGCAGATGTATTCCCCAAATCAGCCAGCCTATTCAGAAGGTCAAAGGCAACACCAGTTTCTCTGAATTAGAAAGTCCAGACAGTTGTTCCCTGGAAACCATCCTATACTCGAGTTTTCCCAGCATCTCAGCCCTCTGGTCCTTGAGTTTAGCCATCCTGGAATGAGACTTCCGGGTCTTCTGCACACCCTACTACTCTTACGCCATCCCCGCCTGCCACAGTAAAGAACTACACCTCCCAGCATGTCCCACGAGGTGTCATGTGGCACGCCCCGCTTGCTCCTACTGTCACGTGACTCCAGAAAGATGGCGGCCCTGACAGCGGAGCATTTCGCGGCCCTCCAGAGCCTGCTGAAGGTATCTTGCAGGGGTGGGGACGCGTGCGGCGGCTGCCTTAATCTCTGGGACTTTGTGCAAAGCAAGAATTGGGAATAAACAGGCCCTGGCTTGGGGCACTCCCGCCCACCCCACTCCCAGCCCTGCCAGTACTTCTCTGTGTGATCCTGAGAAAGTTGCTCAGCCTTTCTGAGCTTTTAAACAGGAGCAACAAAATTAATCACTCCCTGATATTACGGTGGAAGTTAAAAAATAGATAATCGATGTGAATGCACCCAAGAATTAGTGACTTCGAGTGGTTTTCCGGACTGGAGCACTGGGGTGGCAATCAGTTCCCCATTTCATCCAGGTCTCCGCCCGCTCTGTCAGAGAAATGTTGTCCCTCTCGTCGGCCCAGCCCTGGGTTGTGTGCGTTCTGTCCCACCGAGGTCCAGTTTTGGCCTGTGTGAGGGCTGAGACACTTTCCTGATCGTTTTTGGTAAGGTTGTAAGGTTGAAAGGGACATTCTTCTGGAGACCTCGTAAAGTTTGAATTACTCTGTGGAAGGGTAGGTTTGCCTTCCCTCCTAGAATTTATCACTAGCCGACATCGCGCATCTGTTTATAGTCTTTTCTGAGGAACATGGCTTTCTTTTTGTTTTCCTTTCTTCTTTAGTTGAAGGTCAGTAATGATACTCACGACACTATCATTATCAGCTCTCTCCAGTATACACCTCCGCAGTAAGCATACACCTCCGCAGTAAGCATTTGCTCGGTCCACTCCTGGAGGGTTTGACTTTGTTGTTCACAAGTGTATCCCAACAAGCAGAACAACACCTGGCACCTAGTATGTGCTGAAGAAATAGCTGTTAAGTGCATTAGAGTAACAGTTGTGACTGGAAACCTAGAGTTATGCCCAGCCTTTAACCTTCATTGTGGTCGACTTGAATCATTCCTTCTCCATGCCTGCTTATCTTGGGACATTTCATTTCCCTTGGTAAACTTAAAAAAATAGTATATGTCTTGTGATGGGAAAAACAAAACAAAAAAAAAAAAAAAAAAAAAAAGAAAAAAAAAATAGTATATGATGTAGATACTGAAAATGCAGAAATCATGAGGACATCATTTACTGACTACGTACTTGTAGCCGACACTAGATCACAAACTGAGACAGCAGTACCCCCAGAAGTCCCTCATTGCTGCTTACTTCCCAGTAGTGCATTGCTCCTGACACAGTTAATTTAATGTTGCGCATATGTGAACTTCACAAAAATGGAACACTTCAGCATATTCATTTTCACATCTGGCTCTCAGGCGTGATTGTGTAGCAGTAGTTCAGTCATTTTCCTTGCTATTTCTATTTTTTAAATTAAAATTTATTGTAAGTTAACTATAGAGTCACATGTTGTTGTAAGAAAAAATGCAGAGAGATGCCATTTACATTTTGTCAAGTGTCCCCTAATGGTGACTTCCTGAGAAGAATCTACAGAACAATATCACAGTTGGGGTGTTTACATTGATACTACAAGGCATTTCTATCAGTGTCAGAGCCCTGTGTTGGTGTCTTACAGCCATGCTGTCTTGCAGTTGGCTTCCAGACCTCCTTTACACTTCTATGTTCTTCTGTCATTGTTTTTCGTTTCAAGAACTTTTAAAAGTCTCACTGTAGATGATGTTTGTGGATTGGCTTTCCTCACTCAGCCTAATTCTCTAGAGCAGTGGTTCTCAACCTGTGGGTCTTGACCCCTTGGGGGGGTCACACATTAGATATCCTGGATATCAGATATTTATATTATGGTTTAGAAAAGTAGCAAAATTACAGTTATGACGTAGCGATGAAATAATTTTATGGCGGGGGTCACCGCCAACACGAAGAACTGTATTAAAGGGTCGCTGCATTAGGAAGGTGGAAAACCACGGCTCTAGAGAATCATATGAATCATGTGTGTCAACAGTTGCCTCCCTTTACTGCTTAGGTGTATTCTGTACTGTATTCTTTTTGTCAGCTCATTGGTCTATTGAAAGACATGTAGAGTATTTCCAGCGTTCGATATTGCAGATAAATTTGCTAGGTCATCTGGAAGGTGCATGGTTTAAAGACATCTCCAAACTTTTCCGGTGTGCCTGCACTACTTTACATTACACCCATACCAGCATCATCATTTGGGGTTATCTCTATATCCTATCTGAATCATTCTGATAAATGTGTCTTGGGTCTCAATGTGTATGTGGGGAGGGAGGGCATGCATATGTGTTTGCGTGTATGGTTGTGGGCGTGTACATGTGGTGGTCAGAGGACAACGTTGGGTGTCAGTCCTTGTCTTCAGTCTTCTTGGAGACAGGATCTTACTCATCAGTTACTGCAGCATACACCAGCCTCACTGCCCAGGAGCTTCTGGGAATTCTTCTATCATTTTCTGACAGGAGCCCTGGGTTTGCAGACATGTGTCCTACTTCAGCTTTTGTGTGTGTTTTGGGGATCCCAATTAGGTCATCAGGATGTGCAGCAACTGCTTTACCCACTAAGCCACCTCCCCAGCCCTGTACCTGTATCTGTCTTTTATATTTCACTCTGTGATCCATACTGAGCCAATTTTGTATAAAATGTGTGATACTTAGGTTGAGTGTGCTTTCTTAATGTCATATTGTTTCAGTTCCGTTTGTTAAAAAGACAAATTTTCCTATGCTGAATTACTTTTGCAATTCAAGAATCCTTTGGGCATATCTGTGTAGGTTTGTTTCAGGGTTCTCTGTTTCCTTGATCTATGAGCTCTTCCCTCTGAATATGCCCAGGCTTGATCGCTCTAACTCTATAATAAATCTTAAAATCAGACCAGTTCTTCCTACTTTATTCTTTTTTCTCAAAATTGCTTTGGCTGGGGAGATGGCTCAATCAGTCAATCATGTATTAGGCAAGCATGGGGATGTGAGTGTAATAGCGAGACCCCATGTGAAAAAGCCGACGTGATGGTGTGCACTTGTAATCCCAGTACTGGGGAGGTACAGACCGCTGGGGAAGGCTGGGCAGTCTGGGCTGTTTGGCTGGTCCAGACCAATGGTAAAACCTGTTTCAAGAAGCAAGGTGGATGGCGCCTAAGGAGCCACGGTGAGATTGTCTCTGCCTCTATATTCATGCACATGCCTGTGCACATGCATCTCCCAACACATTCACAGGCGCGCGCGCACACACACACACACACACACACACACACACACACATGCTTGCACATGTTGCTTTAGCTGTTCTAACTCCATTGCCATTCAATGTTGGGAAATATTTTAAACTGTGTTGCATTTTTTCCTACTGCTTTTGTTAACAATTCAAAGATGTGTTTGATTAAATAAAATTAACCTGTGAGCAGGAGTCTGCGTCAGCAAGTAGCTGACAGGAAGTGGTAAGGAGGAACCAAGTGTAGCAATGGTTTTTTAAGTGGGGGCTGAGAGGACACTGGGTATTTTGGAAGCCACCAGCAAAGGGAGAAAATTAGCTACCTGCTATTCAGCCTCTCTGAGGGAGCAGAATTCTACCTCAGACCTTGAATTGTAAATTCTTTAGATTTAGATAAAGTTTCTCTTAGTAACTCTGAAAGAGTCTGTGCCTGAGGGAACAGAATCCCTCCAGGCTGCAGCCCTTGCAGCGGAAGCTGTTGCTTTAGGGGAAGCCACTGTAGATAATAAAAAACAGTTAACATTTCAGCATATATTTTTAAATGTTGTTTGCTATATCTAAAATGAACTTGCTTAGATTTTGATAGGAATTGTTTTTAACTAATTAGGGGGAATTTGCCCTCCTTAAAATGTTGAATCTCCCAGTACATAAACTTGATCTGTCTCCATATTTATTTCATCTTTTCTGAGCTCTTTTGTCTGCAATGTGTAGTTGCAGCACAGAAGTTCTAGGATTCATCCTTTGACCAATTGCAAAGGACACTTTTTAAAATTATGTGCATATAACTTGACATGACTTCTCTCAGTGATAGAGTATGACCTGAGAGTTGTAAGATGAAAAAACCCTTTCTCCCAAGTTTTTGGCCCATGTTTTATCACAACAATAAAAGCAAACTAAGACAGTCTTCCTGGAGTACTGGGCTACAAAGCAGAATGAGCAGAAGATACACTCTCAAGGAAGAAAGGAGGGAGGGGAGGGAGGAAAGGGAGAGGGTGAAAAAGGCGGGAGTGGGGAGATGAGGAGCCAGAACATACTAGAATGCTCTTCCCAGAACTGTAGATAGGAGAAGATACCCAATAGTCCTGTGAAAATATTGACACACTAGTTAATAGTTAAGGCCAAAGCCAGGGCACTGAAGCTGGAGCACAGTCCTTGCTCATCATCACAGTAACCTTTGCTTTGTATTTTGAAAGTTGCCATTTTCTCTGAGAAACATCTGTCCATGATTCCGAGTTAAGATGATTCAATGTTTGATTGCTGACCTTACAACAGTGTGAAGGTAATAGCATTGGGTCAAACCATACCTTGGATTTAGATCATCTCCTGGCTTGCAGCATCTGGGGGAGATACTTGAAATGATAGGTGCCAGTTCCTCAGCACCCAGTGAGCTAGGCAGCATTCAGTGGAAACAAGAACACCATCCAGTATACCATCGCCAAACCACAACGTTCTGTAGGTTAAGGCGCACTACATGTATATTCTAATTAGGGTATTTTAAAGGTAAGGCTGATGCCATCCCATGCTAAGTCAAAGAATGTCTGTGTAGAAATAAAGCTGGCTTTTGTGTGTTGATTTTGTATGTCCAAACTTGTTGAATTCACTTATACTAGGTTTTGGTGATTTTGTGTATCCACATAGATCATGTTTATCAGCAGAGACTTTTAATTCTTCTATGTAGTCTGCATAGCCTTCAGTTCCTTGTCTTTCCTTATTTCTGGAACTCTCGGGGGTTTTTTCAGAACAATGGTGAGAGTAAACAGTCAAGGACAAGACACTGTTTCTGGGGATCGTGGAAGCACCGAGTGAAGATGTAAGGAGCAGATGAAGTCCTGAGTGAATGTGTATTATTGACAAGGACTCCAATGCCTCAAACTCCTGGGAACTGGCAAAACCTTCACTGGCTCAGGCTCAGGGACTTGCCAACGCCTTTGGTCTGTGTGCAGATGCTGACAGAGTGTTCTAAAGCATCCACTGCAGCTTCTTCCTGCCTATGGAGACTAGCTAACCCCTCTTGCCGTGCTGTAAGTGATGAACAGGCCAAGGGTCTATGTTGTTGCATAGTAGATAGTGCCACTCTATCAGAGTGAGTACAACCCACTCAGTCCCAGACTTTGTGTACACGTGTCTGTGTGACTCCTTTCTTCACTCCCTCATTACCCCAGTCAGGTTTCCAGAACCCAGCTGTGCTGGACATAGTAGAGGCTGTTAACTATAGCGTTTTTACAGAGTGCATGCACAGACACACATCATGGTTCAGGTGTGAAGATCAGAAGACAACTTGCTGTAGGTGGAAGTTTCTATCCCATCCCCCAATTCCCAAATAACTGACACAGAGACTCAGTATTAATTATAAATGCTCGGCCAATAGCTCAGACTTACTACTAACTAGCTCTTGCACCTTAAAATGACCCATTTCTACTTATCTGTATTGCCACATGGCTTGTGGCTTTACCTGTCCTCCAGCATGTCTCGCTCCCTCTGTGTCTCCTGGCGACTCCACTGACTCTGCCCTTCTTCCTCCCAGCATCATCAGTTTGGCTGTCCCGCCTGTACTTCCTGCCTGGCTACCGGCCAGTCACTTCTTCATTAACCAATGAGAGTAATATATATTCACAGTGTACAGAAGGATTATTCCACAGTAACTTGCAGTAGTTGGCTCTTTCCTACCACGTAGGTTCTGGGAAGCAAGCTCAGGTCCTCAGCTCATGCCTTTCTTGACCTGCCAAACCATCTCCTTAGTGGAGAGGGGTGTCTCTGTTTGTTTAAGTGAAAGATTGGTGTTTAATTTTATCAAACTTTTTTCTTGGTTTGTTTGAGATTGTGTGATTCCTCCTTCTTTGATCTGTTAAAAGTGTGAGTTGCATAGATTTTCAAATACTTAACCAGATTTATATCCCTGGAATAAATCCCATCTGGCCGTAGTGTATAATTCCTTTTATATATTGTTTATTTATTGCTCATTTCTATATGTTAATATTTTGCTAAGAATGTCTGTGTCAGTTTTTATGAGGGGATGAGGATCTGTAATTGTCTTTATTCCCTTCTTTCTTCTTCTCCCTTTTTTGAACTATCTGGTTTGAGTGTTAAAGTAATTTCACCAATAAAATGCATTGGAAACTGTCCCTCGGTTTCCTAAAAGAGATTTATAGAATTTTTAATCTTGAAGTGTTTGTTAGAATTCTCCAGTGAAGATGTATATGTTTAGAGATTTCTCTTTTGAGTTAATGCTGTGGATTCAATTTCCTGAGCAGTGACAGCTATTGTATATCTGTTTCACATGCAGGGCGTTGTGATGGGGTTTTTGAGTAATTGGTCCATTTGTGGAAGCTGTCAGGTCTGTGTGTGGCTTCCCTTATCCTTTCGATGTCTGGCTTGTCGTTCCTGCCAGCTCTTTGTTTCACCCACTTCCCCGTCCTCTTATTGGGGAGTGTCCCCCGGATGTCAATTAGAGTGATGGATGGTGCTGTTTAATTCCTCCCTCCTCTTCCGTAGCTGGCTGGTTGTCAGTTGCTGAGGGAGCGGTGTCGCCGTGCCTGTTCTCTTTGGGAAGTCACTGTTCTCCTTACACGTCTGTCACTTACTGCTTCGCAGTCCGCAGTCCTCTTGTTGGTTGTACTCACATTCTGGTGTCTTCTTAGTGGACAACATCTTACAGCGTTTTATAAGACTGTCCTGATAGTTTTCTGTTTGTGAAGTGTGCTTTACCTGTTACCAATGTGGCCATCCCTGCTTTCCATTGATTGATGTTTGAATAGCACTCTCTATTCATCCGTCCACTCTTAGCCTGCCCATATACTTGAAGGAGATCCGTGTATACAGCATTTAATATTTTTCATCCACTCTGCCCATTTTTCTATTTCAATTAGAATATTAGGTCACTTAGAGTTAATACAAATACCGCCATGCTAGGGCTTCAATCTGCTCTTGCTGGTTTTCTGCTCGTTCTTTAGTTTATTTTTCTTTTTTACATTTCTCCACTTTCCCATGGGTTATTTGAACATTCTAAAAAGAATTCTACTTTAGGGGCTGGGAAGATGGATAAATGGCTAAGAGTGCCTGCTGTGCACGCATGAGGACCAGAGTTTGAATCCCCAGCACTCAAAAAGCTATGCATGGCCACACAGCTACTTATGTAATCCCAGCACTGTAGAGATCTGGGATAAGAGGGTCTCTGGGATGTTTAGGCTGCCGGCCTAGTTCCAAGTTCAGTGTCTCAAGGGAATAAGAGGAGAGTGATGAAGCAGGACACTGGACATCCCCTCTCTGGTATACACACACACACACACACACACACACATACACACACACACACACACATACACATTTACACACGTGCACACATACTCATGCATGCACACACATGTGCCATGTATGCGTGTACATTTACACACAGAATTCTACATTATCTGGGGTTCTAAAATGCACTTTTAATAGAACCTTCTAGTCACACTGTGTGTATATAGTTGATCATAGTCTGTTGGTGTCATCATTTTACCAGCTAGGATGAAGTCTAATTATAACACATTTGTGTTAAATATTTCTTCTACATTACATTTCACCCTTCACCAAACAATGGTATAATTTTTCCTTAGCCTTCCAATATAATTTAGAAATTTTTTTTTTTTTTTACATCTTTGCTTGTTCTTTTCTGTCTTCATGTTCTAGGAAAATCTATAAAAGCCCTGACTGCTATGGTCAGAAGGTGGCAGAAAACTAAAGAAAAGTGTCCTGCACATTGTTGATGCTGATGGTGCCAGGATCAGGTTGTAAAGCTCACATACTGCTCTCATGGTTCTGTGTATCCCCAGGATGCAGGGAAGAGGCCAGGCTGTCTGAGGGGCGGGATGGCAGTGATGACCCACGGTAGTTTCAGTCAGGTCACAGTGGCCCCCCACACTTCACTCATTCCTTCTCTGTTGAAGAACTTGCTATAGCCAGTCTTCATGGCAGAGCTTCTGACAGATTATCTTGACAGATTATTTCATTCCTGAAGGACGTTTTGTTAGCGGAGGGTTCCAGGTCGACAGTATGTTCCATACCTGAGAAACAGTCTCTCTTGCCTCTCTGAGTTCTGACATGAAAGCTGTTGCCATTCTGGGTGTTTCTCACACTGCTTACAATTTTTTGTGTGTTTCATTTTTTGAAGTTTAATATCTGATGTGTCTTGGTGTGAGGTTTTTAAATTATGCTCTTTAGGGTTTACTTGGTTTCTTGAAATATTTACCATTAAGTCTGATTAAATTTGGAAAGTTTAATATGTTCTATTATTTCCTAAATGTTATCTATCTATATCATCTATTATTTATCCATCTATCATTTATCTGTTATACATCTATCTACCATCTATTATCTATCTGTCATCTATTATCATCCATCTATTATCTATCATCTATATTATCTGTCATCTATTTATCTATCTATCTATCTATCTATCTATCTATCTATATCTATCATCTATTTCCCCTTTCCTCTTTATCTCCTTGCATGACTTAATTGGTACACTTGTTAGATCTTTTGTGGAGCCCTGCAGACCACCAAGGCCTCATTGATTAGTTTCAGTCCATTCTTCCTCTATTCAGGCTGGGGAATTTCATATAAGGGGCTGTCCGCCGTCTATCAGTTCTTCACTGCTCCTTCGATGTTGCTGAGCTGCGTTTGTCCTCTGAGTGTTTGTTTGGGTTGTGTCTCTGGTATTTTTCATTTTGTTTGCATTCTATTATTGTTGCCTTCTGGTTTGGTTTGGTTTTGTTTTGTTTGCCAGTCTTTTTATTTGTTTCAGGCATGTTTTTAATTATTGGAATATTGCAATCATAGCTGCGTCAAAATCTTGGTCTGATCATTTTGACGTCTTCTGAGACTGTCCCATCAAGTAGCCCAAGGTGACATGCAACTTCTGATCTTATTTCCTCAGCCTTCTGTGACATCTGTTCCCTCCACCTTTTCATCCATCTTGAAAGCCTCCTGGTTTCTGGTCACATGGGTGATGTTTATTAGAGCCTGGACATGTTCCTGTAATGTTCTGAGACTGTGCGTAGTATTTAAATCTTGTTTTAGCTGGCTTTTCCCAACACTGCTAAGACAGAGAGGGACATCTTTTGTCAACTTGACACATGCACAAACTAGATAGAGTCACCTAGAAAGAGGGGATTCCATGGAGAACATGCCTCTACCAGACTGGCCTATAGACAAGGGCATTCCCTTGATCAATGATTGATGTGGGAGTGCCCAGCCCACTGAGAATGGTACTGGCCCTGGGCAGGGGGTCTTGAGAAAGCAGACTGAGCAAGCCATGAGGAACAAGCTGGTAAGCATTGCTTCTCCATGGGCAAGCAGACTAAGCAAGCCATGAGGAACAAGCTGGTAAGCATTGCTCCTTCCTCCATGGCCTTTGGTTAAAGTTTCTTCCTCCAGATTCTTGCCTTGGCTTTCCCCTGATTGTGGACTGTAACCTGTAAGTCCAAATTAACCCTTTCCTCCCTAAGTTGGTTTTGGTCAGTATCTTACAACAGCAAGAGAAATCTCATTAATCCTCTCCCTCTCTCTCTTCCTCTCCCTCTCCCTCTCCCTCCCCCCCCCCCCCCCGCCCCTCGAGATATAAATGGAATTTATTGGAATTATTTACAGGCTGCAGTCCGACAATGGCTAGCTGTGAATGGAAAGTCCAAGAATCCAGTAGGTGCTCAGTCCCACGAGGCTGGGTGTCCCAGCTGGTCTTCTGTATATGCTGGAGTCCTAAAGAAATAGGCTGCAATGCCTGTGAAGGAATGGATGTGCTAGCAAGGCTTTGGCAAGCAGGAGACGACAGAGCATTCCCTCCTTCTTCCATGGTCCTTATATAGATTCCCAGGAGAAGGTGTGGCCCAGATTAAAGGTGTGCCTTCCTGCCTCAAGATCCAGATCACAAGTGTGCCCTCCATTTCTGGACTGTAGTTCATTCCAGATGTAGTCAAGTTGACAACCAAGAGTAGCCGTCTCAGTCCACCCTAACAGATGCTGGGATTCCTTGCTGTAGCCTCACAGGGCTTGCTGCTCATGGCGAGGCTTCCTCTCAGCCATTGCCAGCCTGGGTGATGTGTGTTCACAGTTCTTTATGTGACCGTCGTTGGGGCTGAAGTAGCGTAGTTACTGTCTAAACATTTTCTGTCTTAGGAGGCTGCCACTCTAGGGTAAGGTCTGGGATCAGGCAAAGGGAAACCAAGAACTTCAGCACTGTGGCTTTCCCTGGGCCTCATCCTAGCAGGTCTGCCTTCTCCTCCGTCCAGAGTTATGTTTGTTTTCCCTGAGTGCCCAGGGGTGTTGGTTCTCAGCAGGAAGAATAGGGCAAGGGGCGTCCAGTCTACTTCTCCAGAAACAGAAGTGTCCTCTGATCTTCAGTGTTAAGACACTCTCAAAAGAATCATGAAAGAACCAACACAAACGTTTGCAGAGTCTAACTTGGTGGACTTTCCATCTGTAAATTAACTCCTAGGCCTCCTCGAAAGACGTTGTACGACAACTGTGTCAAGAAAGCTTTTCCAGTTCAGCCCTTGACTCAGCGAAACTCTTGGATAGTACATGTTCCAGCTTGTCTGTGACCCAGGAGGAGGCCGAGCAAGTAAGTGTGGTGAGAAGTGACCGGCCCCCGCCGGTCCTTATCACCTGTTGCCTCTTTCTTGACTTCCCAGGCAGCTGCATGCCCAAAGACATTTTCTCTTTGACACATTTGTTGACACTGTAGCGAGCCTGCGTAGTTTTTAAAAAATATTAATGAATTCAAAGGATTCTGTCTTTGAGCCTTTCCTTATGACGCATAAGTCCCCTTATGATAAATAACCAGAGTTCCTGGCCATTTTCATTTCAGGCTTATTACCTAGGCAGTGTGGATAAAAAAAAAAAAAAAAAAAAAAACGACCTTTTGTGATTTTCGTGCTCAGCATGTGACTTGCGGATGCTGATGAATGGTCGGCTGAGCAGCTGTGGGCAGACCTTGCAGAGATCTTTGAGCTGAGGCACCGAGGCCTGAGTGGCACTAGAGAGTACCCACTGCTGGGCTCAATCAGGCTCCCTCAGGGATGCTGTGCTCCCCACACCCCCTTCTTGTCTCTCCACCCCGTGACGCTTTCTGCTCAGGTCATATGATTTTCATGAGGCAGCTAAGAGGAAGCCAGAGTGACTCTTGCTAAGTTTACACAGCAGGGACCGTGTTGTCCATCCGGGGCAGATGTGCTTGACAGGACTGTCTTCGTCCAAATGATCCGGTTATTGTCACTTGCCTTTAGTCTAGAGTTTTATTCATGGAAATCAACCATAGGAAAGTAAAAAGCAGAAGAAAGATTGTAGACTTAGTTTGGATGACCTTAAAATAAACTGAAGCAAGGACTTGGGTACAGCTGGGTGATTCTAGGAAAACAGAGGAAGGAGTCAGGAGAAGATGGATGGAGACAAGCCCATCACAAAGCAGTTGACGAAGTGGTCACTGCTGTGGCATTAGCTCCCACCGTCACTGCTGGAAGCTTTGATTCTCTTTGCTTCTGGGTTTATAGTCATTTATAGTCAGACAACCTCCACGGTATTGGAGAAAGCCGCAAAGCAAAGAAACAGTCACCTCCAGAGAGCTTCCTTGGGTTCAGCTAAGCATCATTATATTCCTAAGTGAGCTCCAATCTACAGTTGGCTACAGCTCTACAAGGACTTCTGCTGAGAGGGCAGCTCCAGGATAGAGCGCTGGGCCGCTGGGCAGAAGCCCTGCATTTGCTGGGCAGTGTCTACAAGGGTGTAAGTGGGAACACGTAGCAAGGCGTGTCCAAGACTCCTCTTTCACAGAGGGAATCACACCACTGGCCAGGAACTGCTTTGCTTTGATCTTCCAGGTGACAGCTAAGGGTAAGGACATACGATGCCTTCCACTCCAGGGGAATCGATGTCTTCTCTAACAACTCAATAAGCACAGGTTCCGATTCTTGCAAAAAGGGTGCAGCCTCACTCATGGAAGTATGGCCTAGTGTTTACACAACCCTCTTAGTCCTGAGGCATTGGGCCAATGCAGGGTTGCCTAGTAACTCAGCTGGCTTTGCACTTCTCTCAGGTTACCAGGGAAACAGCATCACAAAGTTAAGTGAAGGTCAGATTCTTCCACGGAAGGCAAAAAGATATATTTTCCCTCTGCCCACAGCTAACAAGTTTCTGACAAGCTGATGGCTTCCTAGGTCAGGTAGCTGCGTCTGTCTTTTAGAAGGGCCAGTGGACTAGCAAAGTCAGCTGGGGTGTCAGCGTGTGCTGCAGAGGCCCCACGCTTGAGATAACCCACGCACGTGACTGTGGTGCTGTGCCCACGGGCGAGTGTACTGAGCTCCACCCCTGCCCCTCCGTGTGTGCCTGTACCCTCCTGCCTCTGCCCTGCAGCTACAGGGGTGCCCTCTTTGTCCTGCAGCTGCTCCAGGCTCTGCACTGCTTCACCAGGCTGGTGGCATTCCGTGACCTGTCCTCGGCAGAAGCGATTCTGGCTCTCTTTCCGGAAAACTTCCACCAAAACCTCAAAAACCTGCTGACAAAAATCGTCCTGGAGCACATGTAAGTGTGTTCCTGAGAGTCCCTTCTAACTTGCATGTTTCTTGTTATCACTGTTCTTGTATTATTCATGTTCTTGTCATTACCGTTAGTATATTATATATATTATTATAGACACAAAGCCTAAAATAATGTAAACGTGTGGGTGAAAATGCAGACAGATAAATGACGGAAGAAAATAAGATGCTTGTAACCCACACCCAGAGGTTAGCTGCATCCATTTCTTAAGGAAAGCCATTTATTTGTTTACTTACTTCTGTTATTTGAGGAAGGGGCTAATGTAGCTTAGGCCGGCCTTGAACTCCCTTTGTGGCCAAGGATGACATTGAACTTGTGTTCCTTCTACATCCACCTCCCAAGTGCTGGGCTTATAGGCTTGTGCTACCACTCCTAGGTTGAAGGTGAGACCCTGGCTGCTGTTTCTCGTGGTGATATATTGTGTACCCTATCAAAGCTTGCCTGAAGATCAGAGGACAGAGCCAGCCACTAGATTAGACACAGAGGCCCGACAGTGGTGGCACACACCCTTAATCCTATCACTCTGGAGGCAGAGATCCATCTGGATCTCTGTGAGTTCAAGGCCACACTGGAAACAGAGCCAGACAGTGGTGGCACACAGCTTTAATCCCAGTACTGATTTAATCCCAGGAAGTGACGGCAGGGCGGAGAAAGGTATATAAGGCGTGAGGAGACAGGAACTAAGGCAGTTCAGCGAGACCCTTTCAGGTGAGGACTCAGAGGCTTTTAGTCTGAGGAAACAGGATCAGCTGAGGAGTTGGTGAGGTGAGGTTGGCTGTGGCTTGCTCTGCTTTTCTGGTCTTTCAGCTTTCACCCAA
Source organism: Peromyscus eremicus (assembly GCF_949786415.1). Classification (NCBI taxonomy): domain Eukaryota; kingdom Metazoa; phylum Chordata; class Mammalia; order Rodentia; family Cricetidae; genus Peromyscus; species Peromyscus eremicus. Next base: position 76,555,573 of record NC_081419.1, read on the forward strand.
ATATCTGGCTCTGAGTTTTTTATTAGAAGAGCATCTAAGATTTGAACAACAGTATCTTTTAGTGTATATATGGAGAAGCTGATCTTATGGTTTGATTTTTAACGAACAGGATTTTGCCATTTTATAGCTTGCTTATTTTTAGCAAACAGTGTTAATATTGATGACACTTCTGTAAATGTTTACCCTTAGGGTCTTTTTTAATAGTTAAATGTAAAATATATTCTAGCACATGGAGGAATTTGGTATAATTTTTAACAATTCTTTAAGGTTAGCCATTTAAGGTATTGGCAGTTTCTCCCAAAGACTATTTGCAATAGAAACTTGGTTATGTATTCAGTTTTTCACTTACTGGCTTAAAAGCCTTGCACATAGCGGGACATACTGGGCTTTGCCTTACATTGTCAAGCTGGCTACCAAAAACATTGTTCCAACCCCACCCCTTTTTTTGAGACTAGGTTTCCTTGTGTAGCCCAGGTTAGCCTTGCATGTGGAGTCTGTTGTTTGTGCTGCTGGGATTAGAGGCATGCACCCAAAGCCTGGCCTCTCCCAGCACTGAGACGATTTCTCCTTACTTTTCTTTCCCCAGTTCTGTGAAAGGGAAATGGTACCTCATTTTAGCTTCGAAGTTTTTGAAATTAGAGATGTTGGTTGTCTTTTTCCTGTGTTTATTGGTCATTTTTAATTTCTCTTATGAATTGTCTATATTTTCTAAGCTGGGAAGATGCTTTTCAACACGAATCTTAAATAGAAATGATTGTTGTTTAGCCGAAAGCTTTAAGGAGTCTAGCAGCGGTAATTGGCAATGGCTGTTTCCCAGGGCTTTGTTGCCGAGTTAGAACTCTCACGTGTGAGCACTTTCTGTTCTGTCTGCCGGGCACCTCACTCTGGTGCCGCTTGCTCTAGCATCGTGAGGCGTGTGTGGTGTGTTTTACATAAGATGCAGTAGTTGCTCAGGGAGGGAGAGTACATTGACCTGTTCTGTTTTGTCTTTGAGACCAGTGGCACAATAAGACTGTGTGTGACACAGTAAGCATTCTATACTGTCTTATTACATGTATTTATTTGGAGGGCTGTGGGGCATGCCATGGTGCCACGGGGTCAGAGGGCGGCTTGCAGGGGTCAGAGGGCGGCTTGCAGGACTTAGTCCTCTCTTCGACCAGATGGGTCCCACAGATTGAACTCCGGTCCTCCGTTAGGGCTGCAAGTGTGTTTACCTTCTGCCTTTTATGTTTTTGTGTTCTGTTTTGTTTTTCCTGAGCTATGAAAACTCTCAGCACTGGGGCCTTGCCCTCACTGAGCTTTGCAAAACAATGACAAGCTGCCTTCGGTGGAGGGGTTTTTGAAGCCCTTTCTGGGTGAGCGGCCACAAGCCGGGTCCTCGTTATCAGAAAGCTTTCTTTCATTGCGTTTCCACTGTTTCTTCCTCATCTCTCCCCTTCAAACAGATCGACTTGGAGAACTGAAGCCCAAGCAAACCAGAGTGAGTACAGAACCACCACCACCACCACCCCGCCTTCCCCTGCTCTCCCCTGCTCTCCCCTGCCCTCCCCTGCCCTCCCCTGCCTCCCCCTGCCCCTGCTCCTCAGTGCCAGCTCTGAGTCCCCCAACCAAGAACTTAACCACAGACCAAAGAGAACTATTCTAGCCCCAAACCACACTCTGTGATGTGCCTTTTAAATTTCCCTCTTGATGATGACGATGGTGATGGTGATGATGATGATGATGATGATGGTGATGGTGATGATGATGGTGATGATGGTGATGATGATGATGGAAGGAAGTTGCTAAAAAATATAGAAATTCCTAAGCAGAAAGTGAAGTACTTAAAGTATGTGTCAGTTAAGACAAGAAAATAAAGAGGGGAGCAAAGCGGGCTAGTAGGAAGGAGGAGAAGGAAGGAAGTGGGAATAGGGTGTGATGTGCTCAACATAGATGCACGTGACAGTGACCTTGTGGAACACAGTCCCGTGTGCAATGAGTATAAACAGTGAGAATTGTGTATGTATTGTCAAGGTTAGGAAGAGCGCGCTGCCGTGTGACCGCGCTTGCACTTGGGTTAAGTCAGTCCCACAGCTGGAGCTGTCTGCACTGACTCATCCAGCACCCCCAGTCCCCTGCAGTCCAGGCTTCTAGAGGAGGGGTTAGGCAAGTGTGGGGCTTGCATTTGAACGAAAGCCATTTCATCTATAAACCAAGTCTCTAGCACTGCCACTGAAGTTGACCTTTCTCTGTGACTCAGGCCATGGCCGCATCTCTGCCGTGTGTCACTCACTTGTCATTCTCTCCCGTCATCTAGAGTGTGGGTGTGGGTGTTTGCAGATGCACCCACTGGGAGTCAGTGCTAAGGACAGGTGGCACCAGGCCTTACAGCCCCCTGTTATTGAATAAAAGCTCAGGAGAGACAGGTTGTATAACCCCTGACCAAAACTGTCCCCTCCAGTCTCTCTGCCACGCCTGCTGGACCTGGACTGGAGAGTGGACATCAAAACCTCCTCAGACAGCATCAGCCGCATGGCCGTCCCCACCTGCCTGCTCCAGATGAAGGTATGCCCACTGTCAAGCTCCTCAGAAGGGAAGAGGGAGTGATAGTGAGATGCTTGTTCACAGATTATACCTGCAGGCCCATGTTGACTTAACGTGGTCATAATGAAATAGTAAAAGCAGGGGTTTCAGAATGACAGGTGCAGGGCATTGTGTTTCTTCAGTGATGTGCTGATGTCTGAAGGTGTCTGGCTTTAACAGCAGGGCTATGCATGTAGATGTCAGCGAGCCCTCTGGATCTGTCAGGAAGCCTCTCACCAGCTTCCTGTCCAATAGAATTGGGCCGGCACTGTTGCAGTACAGCCCAAGCTTCTGTTGGCGGTTGATCGGTCAGTATTTCATTTTCCTGTTTGCGTGTCCTGTCTCGTTATCTCCATCTTATTATTCTTTTCTGGAACCCTGCAAAGACACATACCCATTTTGTAGGGTTTGTGTACTTGAAGTTAGAAGAGTGTCACCCCACTTTACCAGACCCCCAGAAATTCAACATCTGTAGAGGATGAGGAAGTGTCTTTAACAGGCCCCTTTCAAAGTATAGTAACATTTGGGGCCGGCCATGGGGGAAGCTGGCAGTGGTGGTGCACCCCTTTAATCCCAGCACTGGGGAGGCAGAGACAGGAGGATCTCTGTGAGTCTAAGGCCAGCCTGGTCTACAGAGTGAGTTCCAGGACAGCCAAGGCTACACAGTGAAACCCTGCCTCAAAAAACCAACCCCTACCCCAAACATATAGTGACATTTCATGTCCTCCTTAAGATCAAATGCGTGTATCTGGAACTTTCTTTTCCGTGTCCAGTTGTTAATGCGTGCCATAGAGACCGTTGTTATGGTGCAGTGTAGACGGTCGGGTTTCCTCACTTGAGTGCTAAGACCCAGTATCAGAGGTGAGTGAGCCTTCACTCACCCGTAGTGTGGGAAAGGAAAGTGACCTAGGCCTTTTGGGCATCTCCTTCATGGCCAGCTGCTGAAGTGGAAGGATTTAGCGTTTTCTGCTGCACTCAATAGCAACCCTCTCTTCAGGAACCAACAGAACCGAGTAGGGCTCACTTTCAGGGAGAAAGAAAGACAGGCAGCTTTGACTTTCGGGACCATGTTCTTCTTGCAGATCCAAGAAGACCCTAGTCTGTGTGGAGACAAACCCTCCATCTCGGCTGTGACCATGGAACTGAGCAAAGAAACGCTGGATACCATGTTAGATGGTCTGGGCCGAATCCGAGACCAGCTTTCCGCTGTAGCCAACAAATAGGCCAACCAGCTCCTGACCTGGGACTGTGCGGCTCTCAGCACACGGGCTGGCGGGGAGATGGCGGGGTGGAGGGCTGCTGCTCTTCGGGAGGCACAGTGGAGGGAAGGAAGCAGCTGAGCTCATGCCTTCCTTTCCCTTGCTCAGTTTGTGTCTCTTCCTGGTGATGAGCAGGAGGAGCCTCCTCCTCTGAGAAGGCCCCGTGTGGAGCTGAGTTACTGCCATGGCTGTGTGAGGGAACATGTTCTTTCTATCAGCTGCCTGTGTGTGCTGCTGTGGAAAACTTGGGCCCAAACTGTGGAGCTTGCCTAATGAGCTGCCCTCCAGCTCTAGCTCAGAGGAGTTCATTTCCAGCCCTGGGACACATGGAGGGAATCGGGTGATGCCAGCAGCGCCTGCTCGCCCGTCAGAGAGGCCGGCAGACATACCAGAGTGCATGCGGCACCACAGCGAGACCCCTCAGCGCCTTCCCTGAGCCGCAGCCCCGCTGGGCCGCAGCTCCAGCTCAGAAAAGTGAAACCTGCTATTTGCCATTGCTCCTGGGCAAGAAAGTGGAAAGCATTGGAAATAAATAACAGTTTTATGATTCTGGTCATGATTCTTTTTACTTGAGTTGATGTCTTCAGCCCTTGCTACCTCTCATCTGGATAAATGACCTTAACTTCTTAATTCCAAGCTAAGCTCACAACTGCGTGGTGGGAGCTAATGCACGGTTAATGAACCCCACCACTCTCCTGCTGTTGTCTATCATGAAAAACAAAGAAAACAGAAAAGAAACGGGGCTAACAGTCAGGAGAGGCACTCCTCAGAGTTTAGTCATGTGAGAACAGTTCTCTCGTGTGCCTCACGTGCCATAGGACCCCGTGTCTGGAAACCTTTGCTCCTTTAACAATGTCCACAGTAGCACATGCAGCCTTGTTGGGGTGTGTGTGTGTTGGGGTGGGTGTTGCAGGGAGGAGGTAGTATGTGTGTGTGTGTGTGTGTGTGTGTGTGTGTGTGTGTGTGTGTATGCGTGCATGTTGTGTGTGTTGTGTGTGTATGTGTTTTGGGGCAGGGGTGTGTGTGTGTGTGTGTGTGTGCGTGTGCGTGCGTGCGTGCATGCATGCATGCATGTGGTGTGTGTTGTGTGTGTGTATGTGTTTGGGGGCAGGTGTTCCAGGGAGGAGGTAGCACCGCTGGTGAAGAATATAGGTTTGGCAGTTAGGCGACAGGCTGGGAAGACAGCCCTGCTTCTTGATGGTGATGTGCTTGACCTCTAAGGATCAATTCCTCCCCACCCCTGCTTCCCTTTTTTAATTAAGTAGACACATAATTGTATCTTCCTTATAAGAGTGTGTAGATTAAATAGTCTAGCACACCTGAAAGCACTCAGCCCTGGGACAGCTAATCGGCCCAAGCACGTTAGCTCTGACTATTAATAGAGAGCAGTGGGAAGCTCTGGGTGTCCACTGCATTGTCTAACCAACGGGGTTGGTGTGAGGATGAATGCTGTTCTCCTCCCTTTATGGATGAGACAGCCAGCTCATGGAGGTTCAGTCACCTGCTGGCAAATGGCCTCATTAGGATGTGGGGCCAGATTTCTCTAGCTTTCTCCCTGAGACACAGGACTCTGCAAGGGACATGAAGTTCTTTAACTGGCTTGGTTTGGAAAATCCGAATCTGAAGATAAGAAATCTAACCTCTGGCCTCCCAGTGAAATCCTGGGAAGTCAAGACAACCCTCTGAGCTGCTCATGCTGAGCAACCTGATCTCAAAAAATATTTTTACGAATTCTTTGAGAATTCCGTACATCTTGACCATATTTACCACCACCCCTTTCCCACTAACTCCTCCCAGACCCGCCCCCACCTCTCCATCCCCTCCCAACTTGTGTCCTCATTTTTGTTTTTTCCAGTTAAGTCCAGTCTGGGCTGTCTACACACTCATGGGTTCCAGCCATCTCCTGGTGGATGATTGACTTACAGGGGCCACACCCTTAGAATGGACTCTTCTTCTCCCAGAAGCCCTAGATTGTCGGTATCTCCGGCTAGGAGTGAGATTGTGCTCCCCTCCCCGTCTATTCTGGCATGCTGACTGGCTTGATCTTGTGCAGGTCTTACCCTGGCAACCACAGCTGCTCTGTGTTCTTCGGTACAGGGTTCTGTCATATCCAGAAAACACCTCGAGTCTGCTCCTCTCTGACCTCAGGCCCTTATGCTCTTTCTGTCCACTCTTCTGCAACTGCCCCTGAGCCTTGAGGGGAAGTAGGACACAGATGTCCTGTTTGTGGCTGAGAACTCCACAAACACACTCTGTACTTGGGCCACTTGTGAATTTCTGTGCTCACTACTGTCTGCCGCACAAAGGAACTCCTCTAACGAGGTCAGAGAGCTCTGCTAAGCTGTGGGTGTGGAGATACAAAGTAGGGGCAGTAGCCTGTCCTTAAGACGGCCACACCCATGGAGAGCCTGTGGACCCTGTCTGCAGAAAAGGACTGTTTCATGTTTTGCATGCCATGGCCAGTCATGGACCTCAGACCCCAGCCCACTACTTAAGGTTGACAGCTGCTGCTCTCATGTAGGAGTCAGCCTTGATAGGAATGCACCCCATTTTCCTTCCAGCTCCTGTGATCTACGGAGACCTCACATCCCATCTTCTCAGTCTCCCATTAACCATCGTCATTCGTAAAGAACTTATACAAGGAGTGCTGTCTGTGTGTCTGGGAAGTTGGATACAATGACACTTATGGTGTGGGGTCACACGAGCTTACCTGGGAAAGTCAGCCCATGTTTGGTGCCCTTGCATAATCTACTTTTCTACGGGACTTGGGTTTTTTTTGTTGTTGTTTTGTTGTTTGTTTTTAGCAAGGATAGACTATTTACAGGTACCATATTTCTGGTCGGGTCAACAGGATTTCAGAAGAACCTCTCACTTCCCCATTGATCTTGAAGGAGGTTCTTCACTGGGTGAGGTATGGTTTCCTGGTCCCTCTCTGTATGAGGAGCAGCTCTGTGTAAGTAAGCCCCTTTCCCTAGGGTGCAGGAAGATTTGATGTGCAGACTCTGTCCGTCAAAGGACAACAGTCAATCTCGGGGGGGGGGGGGGGGTGACCGTGCTCCTGGCTGCCCAGCACACTCCACCTACACAGCACAGAGGTGGGTAGCTGTCTCGGTCCTGATCAATGTGTCTGTCGCTGAGATTGTGCTGTGGATGTACCTCACTCCAGAAAGCCAATCTGCCTTTCCCTGCCAGGATCAGCCCAGAAGGCCACCCCGGCCTCTGAGCTCTGGCAGTGAGTCAGCAGTACTGAGACCTGCTTTCCTGGCGCTCAGAGCCCATCTGCTCCAGCTTACCCAGCCCCCAGAGGATGAGAAGGGAGGTCCGTGTTGAGCCAACCCCATTCCTCCTAGTGTGCCCATCCATGCTGGTGGATGAGGCTGCCTTACAGCACATCTGCAGGCGAGATATTCCTCACGAGTTATCCACCTGATTTTATGAGTGCTGATTCACCCTCTGGGTGACAGTTGAATCAGCCTTGAACTTGCTACGCATTAGGCTGATGGGCCAGTGAGTTCCAGGGATCGGTTTCGTCTTCCCTGGGATCATAAGCATGTGCCACCATACCCAACTTTTTCACATGGGAGGCAAACTCAGGTCCTTGTGCTTGAACGAGGACTCTACTGTCTGAGCCATCTCCCTAATGCGCCTGATTCGGTCGGGGAGAAAACTTGTGATTCTCCACAGATGCCCTGAGTGTGCCTTGAATGTGCTGACTTCCAGCTCTTCCCAGCTCTCCCTGCCTCACTGCCTCTGTGGATCCTACTGTCCTCCTTCCCCTCCCTCTTCTGGCAGTATTCAGTCTGAAGACAAATTGGCATCAGAGTCAGTCACCCACTGGGTCTTCACCCACACGGGCACCCTGTCCTGGCATCCAGAGTCAAACTGTCCAGCCCAGTGTTCATAAATTTCGAGTCCGATATGGTTTGAAAGCTGAGATGTTAGTTACCACAGTGAGAAACTTTTATTAGTCATCATTCTTTTGAAGAGTTTTCAAGCCATTAGACACAAGAACTATTCTGAGCTTGTATCCACTGACTTCCAAATGCTGATAGCTCCTGAATTTTCTTAACTGCACACTGTTGATCTTTGTACAGCTTCCTAGCCTGCTCGCATTTCTATGGTTTAGTTGCCCTAGTTACAGTTTTGAAAAGGAAATCCAGTTTACTAACAGTTGTCCCTGGTTGGTGCTAGAGGACCCTAATCTCCAAGGAGAGATTTTGCTGTCCCTGAATGCCCGGGAAAGGCCCTGGGGGACTTTCAGAACTCACCTATAAGGGGAGATGAGGGTACTGTTTAGGCAGCATGGGTTTATGGTATACCTCATGGGCCTGCTGGCTGAAGAATGAACCTTTCGTGACCATTGGTGTCAATGTTGCACACAATGAAGGATGCCACCACCCCACAGAGTGACACATGAATGCAGGCATGGCTCCAGTCCTCGGAGGACCTGGTGGGAATTGGGAGGAACTCGCTGGGTGTGCGTCCCAAGGACTTAGCCTCTGGCTGGGATTTCAGAGGCTGCTAAAGCGCTCCCTAAGTTTCATGGAGTGAGGCTCACTGTGTTAGGTGTTGATTTGGCTGTAACAAAAGCCCACTTTCCCTGAGTCAAAACATTTAGGCATGTATAATGTAAAAGTCCAAACCAGTAGAAGGCCTGCGTTAATAGGATGGGTCTGTGTGGGGGACCAGCCCCCACCATTGTTTACCCCAGGGACTAGTAAGGAATAAGGAATAAGAGACTTAGTTAGAAATAGAGGGGAGAGAAAACACAGGCCTCGGGTGGGCCTGGATCCTTATCCACCGGCCCAGAACTTTATTCCAAAGGTCTGTTTATAACAATGCCAAGGGGTGGAGTGTAGCATGAATCTTAAAGAGTCTTATTAATAAAATCAAACCAGAGGCCAGTTATTGGGGTCAATGCTGGTAGATCATGTAGCAAAAGACCTCCCCCTTGCTAGTTACAGTCAAGTGCAGACCCTTACAAACACCTGGTCCCCAGGCCCGTGGTCCAATCATCCTCTTATGCAGTCCTGCTGGGTACAGTCACTAGGAAACCTAGTGGGCTCAGACAGTTCTGAGTTCATGGACGCAGGTTCTTTTTGTCATCTGCTTTACCAGTCACCAAGTGTCGCCCTCACTGCCATGGACAAAGTCTGCTCACCACTACGGTCCGAGGCTGCACCCCTAGGAGGAAGAAGAGAGTGCACCGGAAGTTGCCACATTCTTTCCACTGTCTCCGTTGTTCAGGCTCACACAGCCTGTCCTCAGCTGCAGGGAAGGTGGGAAGAGGACAGCAGAGACATCTGACGGGCGATGTCAAAAGTACCCACTCGGGGACTCCAGCACAATGTAGCCTCAAGGATGGGGGACAAGAAGAAAACAAAGCGCCATGGGGTTTGGAGATGGAGATGTGTATGCTTCTTGGTAAAGGAGGCTGTGTCTCATTAGCCTAGTCCTCAGTACCTACCACAGTGCCCAACACACAACAGATTGACCAATCATCACCCAACTATAATTCACAAATTCATCTAGGATCTGAGCGTTATCACTAACCTGTGGGGTCACTTTTATAGAGGTCATGGGTGAATTTGAATAACAGTTTGACGGAAGTGACATTCATTCATATTGTCTCTAAGTAAGTCTATGTTGCCTAGGCCCTAATTCATCAACTTTAGCCATTCTTTATGCTTCCAAACTTTCATTGACTTCAAGTCCATGGGAAAGAGTGGGGATACCTATGCACATTCTTCCACCCACCATAATTTATGGGTAGAAGGAGAAAGGATGGGAATCCTGAGTGAAGATAAAAAACCCCATAGCCATAGTGACAGTGAGGGTAGGTGTCCACTTCTAGAGGTTCCACCATTATTAGAGGTTGGGGACCAGCATTTATAAAGAGCCAGTGGAACAAGGTGCTGGGTTCTCTCCATCAATTAGGTGGAAAAATAAATGAGGGATTTACTGGGTGGGTCTTAAGTCGAGATGAAGCCCAGATAGCCAGTCCTTTGTCCCAGCTGAGTCCTGTCTGGAATGCCTTCATTTGATCCCCATTCCTCTCATAGACTCAAGAGCAGCACCCAGCAACGGCCTACGAAGTCAGACCCCCGGCCTGTCTCCTCTGCGTGATCTTTGTGGACACACTGTGTGTTAATGGTCTGCCTACTAGTCTCCATCCCTAGACCACTCATCCCACAACACACACTTCAGCACTCAGATGATTGGCAGTTCCTATCGGTACTAAGTTTCCAGTTACCAAATAAACTGATAACCTGTCTCTGGGATTAATTTCGTAAAAGATGCCACTGGTCAAGAGGTCATACCCTCTTTGGTGACTCAAAAGCCTAAAGCCTAAAATCTAACTGGCGAGGAAATCTCTGCTTGCTTCTCAGCTAGGCGCAGCTGAAACTTGCCTGATAATTCCAGCAGGTGGCGCACTTGTCCTCTCGCGCTCATCTTGGCCTCGTAAGGAAAACAAAAGACCAGAGTGGAGAAGGTGAGGCAGGAACAGACCTCTCCCAGAACCCCAGCTGGGGAGAGGCTACCTGTAAAAGAAGTCCTCAGATCAAGGCCTGTGACTTCCAGTCATCCCCCCAGGGCAACCAAGTTGGAAGAAGGGAAAGAGGGTAGGCAGGGCAGACTCCCAGGGAGCCCTTAAGGACATCCCCCTGTATCTGGTTTCCTGAAGAGGTAGTGCCTACTGCCTCCTTGCTGCTTCTGTCACAGGCTAGCAGGTCCTGTCCGTTCGGACTCATCAGCTGCAGCTTCTCCAAACAAGGTTTGTTAGTGGTGACCACAGGTTCAGGGTTCAGCCACCGGAGGTTCCCGTTCCTTTGGTAGACAGTGGAGACAGGATGGATGCAAGTTCGGGGTGGCTCGGACTAAGTCTCAACTTCTTCACCAGTGAAAGAGAGAGATCAAGCTTAACTCTTCCTGACAACCCAGCCTGGAGCGGATTAATTATGTATGAAGGTATCTGAGTGGAGGAAGATGCCCATCAATGTTGGTTAAACTTCTGTGTGCCAGCGGCCTCTTCCAGGTAAGCCTCTTCCTGTGTATGCAGAAAGCTCTTCAGTCTGATGTGACCACCGGGAGGTCTGATGTGCTGCGGTGTGGGTGGTGAGGAGCCCCAGGGAACTCGCAGCTGGATTTCCTTGCCTTTGGGCTCAGCAGCTTCTTCCTCCCCTCCTCCCTGCCGTAGGCATTGTCTGAAGAGTCAAATGGCATTCCCCTGCCCCACATTCTTAATGGCTCCTTAATGCCCGCAGAATGAAGGCTAAACTCAGAATTGATACTCAGTGTCCTTCCTAACCTGATTTCCACTTACATTTTAAGCTCTTGGAACAAAACTAAAGAAATGGCTTAAATCTGAATTAACAGTGTAAAGTCCAGGAGCGAGAGGGGGTGGAGGTTGTAAGTAATGAACATGGACAGGTCTGGATACCAAGAATGGAAGCTCTTCACTCCCACCCCACCCCCTCATATTCTCTCTCTCTCTTTTGCTCTCTTACTGTGTAAGGGAGTGTCCTGCTGTAGAGCTCGGGCTGGCTTCAAATACATGAGTCTCCTGCCTCGGCTTCTTCTGAGGGCATGGTGACTTGTCCTCTTGACGTGTCTTCCCTTAAGTACAGAGTCTAGTTTTTGCTTATTATTTTGTTCCTAGCACCCAGCATGGATGAACGAGAATGAATGAATGAATGAATGAATGAATGAGTGTCCTGGAAGTGCCATGGGTTGACTAAGCCACTTTGTCCAGTGTTCACTAGCCCCTGATCTTTGCTAACCTGAGAAGCTGGAGAGAACAGAGCAGCCAATGAGAAAAGCAGTACACCAAACAGAGCAGCCGTGGTCCAGCAACAGGGGACCTCATGATGACAAGGAAGGCAGCCTGCTGGGCTCACAGCCTCCCTGAATGCTCCATCCTAAACCTCCCAGGAAGGTGACCCCGGCTGCAGGACTCTGGTCAGCCAGGGGGCGTGCCTGTCTAGCCATCTGTTTCCCAGGTTACCGTTTCCCGGGCACAGATGGTACCCAGAACTTCCTCACCATGTCAGTCAGCTGTGGAGGACGCCGCATTACTGAGGCTCAGCCTGGTCTCTTTCGACCCCATTTTCTCCATCGCTCGCCTCACCTCCACTCCCCTCCATATGGTGGTTTCATTTCAGTGTTTTCCAAAAAGAACTGCTTCATCTGGCTGGCTGCTCAGCATCTCACAGGTGGAAATCCAGAGCATTTGGGGGAGGTTAAAAATTCAAGCTGGGGATTGAACCAAGGGCTTTGCATGTTTGACAAACACTCTACCACTGAACCCCAGGGCCCTTGTCATTGCTTGCTTAGGAGGGGTGTCCATTTCCGTTACCACCCCGGGCATCCTCATTTCTCACCTGGAATCCAGGACCAGCCTTGAATCAGGCTGCCTGCTTGTTCTCCTCAAATTCAGCCTTTTTCAGCCCTCTCCAGGGCATCAACCCACAGCAGGACAGAAAGACAGGAGAAGAGGAAGGGAAGGAGGCCGGGAGCCTGCAGTTCTGTTGGAGTCTCACAGCAGCTGACAGTTAAGAACTCCGGGATAATTACTGTGAAGGCTGCCTACATAGAGACAATACTCCTTTTTTATAGAGGCATTTCAAATAAGAATGTTGAAATATCAATAAGTCGTACTTCAGGCCTAAGCCGGCCTTTGAGTTTGGCCTTATTCCCTTCCCATATGCAAACTTGCAATTTTCTAGGAATCCCACAAGAAACCCCATAAGAAAAATTTACAATAAAAGGCACATCAAGTCCTGCTGTGCAGCCCTTGTGACCATGGTTTCTTAACAGATGGTCCTCTCCAAGGCACCTCTGGAGCAGCCCTATAATCATCTCATGTATTAGAAGAGAAGGAAACAGGGGTTTTCTTAGTAGTTGAGAGCTACGTAAATAGTATTTACGGTTACTGATAAGTGTGTGAGTCTACCTTGAGAAGGCCACACTCGCACCCCCTCTAACACCCCTCTTTTTATTAACCCTAGACATAAACCTTTGTTTAAATACCTTCCTAATAAACCAGCTCCGTTTCATACCAGCTCATCCTGAAATTCTTTTCTGGGGCAAAGTCAAGAATCCCAGTGTGGTGGTTTGAAAGAAAATGGCCCCCAAAAGGAGTGGCACTATTAGGAAGGAGGTGTAGCCTTGGAGGAAGTGTGTCACTGTGGGCGCAGGCTTTGAGGTCTCTTTTCTCAAGCTTCACTCAGTGTGACAGTCAGTTGACTTCCTGTTGCCCGCAAGTCAAGATGTAAGGACTCAGCTCCCGCATGAGGATGTCTGCCTGCACGCCACCACGCTCCCTGCCATGACGATAATGGACTGAGCCTCTGAAACTGCAAGCCAGCCACCCACTTAAATGTTTTCTTTATAGGTTTTCTTTATAGGTTGCTGTGGTCGTGGTGATTCCACACAGCAATAAAAACCTTAGCTAAGACGCCCAGCTTTGCCTGAAGAAGCCTCTGGAAAGCATTCCTCGGGCTGCTAAGGTAGCATCGTGGGCTGTGTCTCTGGTCCATGCCCACACAGCCATGGACAAACCTGGTTTTGTGTTACCCTCCAAACCTGGTCTCACCTGCCCAGGTTTCTTTATCTTAGTAAATTACAGCCTCAACCAGAAATGTGGAACACTTCCCTGCTGCCTCTCCTTCTCAGCCTCAGCCTCAGCCTCACCTGTCTAAATGCATGAGCACACACCCTGATGGTCCTCTCTCTTAATGCACTCCACTCGATCTGTTCTTCTTTATCTATATACCCATGTTGTCACAGCACAGATCATCTTTCAGCCTCTGCCTCCCAATATCCTGTTGCTCCCCATCACCTCACTCCCCTGCCTCTGTCGGTTCCAGGGTCCCTTTGTATCTTCTAATCCCAGAGTCTTTGTATGCCCTATGCCCACTCCCATATCGGCACCTGGACAGTCTTTCCCTGCTCTTCAAAGGAGTGGCTTCTTTTCATTTTTCAGGGCTCATCTAGAGGGCCATTTCCTCAGAGAAACTCCAAAGCAACACTGTCTGAAGACAGTTCCTCTCTATATTTCCAGGCCCTGTTCCCCGCCCCCCCCATCTAAAATAAAGTTCTACTAATTCAATGAGTTTACGTGTATTCTAAGTTATTTTCCATGCTCATTGTATGCCTTCTCATTGCATGTTCCGTGTGGCTGAGAAGCTTGATTTGTTCACAGTACGTCCACAAAGCCAAGCAGAGTCCTGGCCCAGAAAATATTCTAACAAACAGTTGTTACATGCAGGTAATGTGTGACAGGAAGATCCCTTGTGTCTCATGTCACTGCCCTGTTTTTCCCAGCCAGTGGCTCTCCTTTATCTAATCCACAGGACCCTTCAGTGTTTCTTCATGACCTCACCTGAGTTCATCTTGTGCTCTCCTTACTGTGTGTGTTTGAAATCAGTCAAGAGCAGAAAGCTTACACGAGCATTGGTGCCATGGTGCAGGCAAGGGCTGTGGCCAGCGGGTGAGCAAAAGGGATGTGGAACAGGTTTTTTTTTTGTTTTTTTTTTTGTTTTTTTTTTAATGAACCCAGGCAATGCCTCCGTTCTGTGATATCTGAGTTTTTATAAAACCGTAAGAGAAACTGAACACTGGACCAAGGCATCGAGAGAGAACCTCCAGAACAGAAGCAGCTGCTCTCAGAGTCTTGGTATCTGAGACGCCATCTTAGACCATCTATATGAAGATTCCCAGGAGAAAAGTGCTCAGGGAGTAGGGGTGGGGCACATAGTGGCTGCGAGGGTTAGTCTTGGTGGTCAACTTGATGACATTTAGAATCTTGATAGAAACAAATCCCTGAGCATGTCTGCGAGGGAGGTTCTGGATTGGGTTGATTGATTTAGGAAGACCCACCCTAAATGTGGGTGACACACACTGTTCCATGGGCTGGACTCCTGGAGTGAATAAAAAGGAAAAGTAAGCTGAGCAACAGCATTCGTTTCTCTCTGCTTCCTGACCGCAGCTGCAATGGGCCCAGACACCTTGCATTTCTGCCAACATGACTTCTCCACCAAGGTGGACTGTGTCTCTCTGAACTGTGAGTCAGGATAATCCTTCCCTCCCCTATATTACTTCTTTTCAGGCAGTTGGTCACAGCAAGGAGAAAAGGAGCTAAAACCACTGGTTTAGTTCACTTTCCCATCATCAGGAAGCTAAGCCTTAGGGGTCATACAGCTAGCCCCGAGTCCTCGTCCAGGAGACAAATGAAGGCACTAGAAGTCACAGTGTGAGAAAAGATCTTCTGCAGATGATGACCATGTCAACATCACTGGGAAGATGCCCCAGAGGAGTGTGGTAATTAGAAACCATGGGCACCAGGCTGCGTTCCTGATAAGACCAGACCAATCAAAAGCCGAGGGGAACTAGTGAAGGATCTGGGACCTCTGGCTTTGTGTCTCTGGTGAGAAGACACAAAGTGAAGAAGAAAGTTCCTAATACCAGAGGCCATCTCATCGATTCATGATATTCCAGCAGAGGCAAGGCTGGGATCGGCACTCACAGGAAATGCTGATTGTTTTGAGGGCGGTCCTTTGGCTCATGCGGGAGCGTGAGGGACTCTAACTAGGTTTTATGTAACTTCCTAGGGAAACATGAACAGTTGCCTATTCACTTCACATAGAGCACCAACAACAAACCAAAGAAATGACTTAACCCAACTTCTGCTGGTAAATCCCTGGATTTATGGGGGTTACTTACAGGACCATGGGTGACTCTAAGCCTGCCTCAGCAAGCTGCAGCTCCTTCAGGGAGTCTCTCTTTCCGCGATCATTCCGCTGTCTGTCTAACTGTGGCAATGATCTTGTGAGTTTTATAAGTTTTGGGAGCTTCCTGGACCTTGTAATTTGCATTTATTTGGATGTATACACACATTTCCTTTATTTCTTGAGTCTTATGATCCTCTCACATGCCTCCAGGAGAGGATGTTTTAAATGAGGCTGTAGCTCCAGAACACCAGGGGATTCACTGCAGGTTCCCTGCCCTGTCTGCATGTTGGCTCTGCCACTTTTCCCTCTGGACTCTGCTGCAGGTGCATGGGCACCCCCAGACCAAGGGCTGAAGTCCCATGGATGGCCTTTCCCAGAGCAGGGGCTTCCAGGGCCCAAGGCATGCCACAGCTGAGAACTGGAGCCCCAGAGCATGCATATCCTGGCCTTGTACCCCTTTCCAAACTCTCCAAGCAGTATACTTGCCAGCCAGAAGGCCAGCCATCGGCTGCTCAGACTGGAGGCCAGTGACCCCCACCTCCCATTGGTGAGACCCAAGATGAAAGGAAATGGCTTAGGTTAGGAATGGTCTTTGTTGTTGTTGGATAGTACATGTCTGGGTGTGATCTCTCTTCTTCCCACACAGTTCCATTGAGTAGCAGCTTCGGTCAAGTTTCCTTTGTGGTTGTCACTGAAGAGTTATAGTGTGTGTGTGTGTGTGTGTGTGTGTGTGTGTGTGTGTGTGTGTGTGTGTGTGTTCTCTCCTCTGTTATCACAATGTGACCCCAAGAAGCCCAGTTCTTTTTGGTCTACTGTGCACCTCTGATCAACTGTCTCTCTCACTCTGACTCTTCAAGTCCTTCTCTAGACTTCTCCACTTACATGGCCCGCTGAATTCTGTCTGTATTCAGTAGCCAGGTGGTCACTTTAAACCATCAGATGGTCTCACTCCTGAACTCATGTCCTGCCATAGGGCTAACTGGACACCTATCCCATCCTCTGAGCCTGGGGAGGATTCACTTTACCAGAGCCATCCAGAGTTCCCTGCTGTTCTCAGTCACACAAAACTCTTCTTCTATACCCTGCTCCCAATACCACAGGTTGGAGCTCAGGTTTCAACCTAAGCATGAGCCTCTCATGTATCATACTTTCCAACATGATTTGCTTGGTGTCTGCTGAACCAAGTGAGCCTTTGAGAAGGCAAGCTCTCGGGGAACACAGGGACAGTGGATCATTTTCTGTGTGGTATCCCCACCTTCTAGAACTCAATCGCCTTGTCATTAGAGTTCTGTGGTATAGGGGACATGGAGGTCTTTGTGCTCACAGACAAGCACTAGGGGAACCTGGAATGGTAAGCACACAGGGTTGTTCCCTCAAGAGAAGGAACGCAGGACCTGCTCTCTGTCCAGAAGGCTGGAGCAGCTGTGCTTTCTAGTCTGGTGACCTTCGCACTATCTGTGTGGCCAGAGATTTTTTTGGCTCAAGACCCTTTCCCAGACACTTATCACGGATTTGTTTTTCTCACTCAACCTATAAGCTTTACAAAGGGTTTTTATGTAGTCACATCTGATCTGTGTTTAGCTTACTTTGTTCTTCAGAGATTTATGTATTTTTTGTTGTGTATGCAGGATCAAGTTTTCACCAAATCATGCTGTGCTTAAATAACCCTAAAATAAACCACTTGGGGTCAGACTCCCAAAGTTTGAAACACTAGCAACCGAGTCACATCTCACCTGTCATGGTAGCTCGTCACTCTGCTGGCCATGAAAGTTGCAGAGACCCCTGTGCCACGGGAGCAGTGTTTACGTTATACCCTGAATCTGTTCAACTAGAACCTTCCCTGGGCAAAGTCCAGCAGCCCTTAGCTTCTGCTTTCTGTAACTTACCTAAGATTCACAAATCAGGGTGCCGAGAATCCTCCAGCTGACTGATGCTTTGAATTTGATGCTAAACTCTTCTACCTGCCTGCTGCCCCATCTCATTCCACCTGCTCCCATCCACAGGGACAGAACTCTGGACCCCAGCATCAACTCCATTGCCCCTCCCCATCAATGGAAGGCAATCCACTCAGGCACCCAAGTTTTTCTTCAACAAAGGGAATTAGGAAATGGCGGTAAAAATTACAAACTTGAGGAGAGCCAGAAAACAGCTCGTCCCAGTCATAGAAGAAGTCAGATAAATAACATGTGCCAGGTGAGCTTGAAGGTGCGCAGCCTGGCCCATCAGCTCGCAGCATCATGCATATGCTTCTTCAAGCTTTGTGTCCATCACTCCAAACCAGCCTCAGGTGTCTGGGGGAAGCACTAGAAAGTTGTTTTAACATCAGCTTTACCTTGCACTTGTCAAAGGGTCACAGATAAAGGTCTGAGCTGGTCATGCATCTCTTTATTTCCTTGTCCCTTTGTATCGTCCTTGATCCCCATCTCTGGGTAGTTATAATAGCTAATATTTATGAGCATTCGTTGCAAGCCAGACATGGTTCTGAGCCTTTCATATAGTTAGAGTATATAATTCATACAACAGCTCCATGAAGTAGGAATTGTTATTCATATTTATAACAAAGAAGAAAACAGGTCTGGAAAGTAACGTTGCCCAAGGTCACACAACTAATAAAGAGAGCTGAGAGTTGCTCCCAGGCAATCTTGTCCCAGAATTTGTGGTCTTAACCCCTCCACATTGTGTACCTCAAGCTAGATAATGGCGGTGAATACGCCATGGGAAATGCAAGCTCCTGGAAGTTCTCTTGTCTCTGTTTGTATACTTCCTCCCTAGAGATATAGAGTACCAGGACGGGGTCCCTTCCTCCTGGCAGTCAAGTGTCCAGTCCACAGCTTTCCAGAACAAAGACACTTATGTGTCTTCGTGGAATGCAGGCAGAAGAATAAAGTGGTGGAGGAGCCGGGGTTCTGGGTGAGAGGTTACAGATCATTTTGTTTCTATTACAAATAGCAAATGTTTGTCAAGTTCCAATCATGTGTCAGGCATGGTTTGGAGTATTTCAGATATTGGCAGGAGTAATTATGCTAGCCAACCTCACAGATCCTCACCCCTGCAATTCTTACCTTGTCTGGTTGCCCCCCATGCTGAGCAGAGCTGACCTGTGTGACCAAGAGATTCTGCAGAACCATGTGTGAATCAATCACCGCCTTCTCCTTGGCCTTTTGGGTGTGTTTTTTTTTTTTTTTTTTTTTTTTTTTTTTTTGAAAGAAGCCAGCCACCGCACAGTGAGGACATTCATACAGTCCTGTGGGGAGGCCTTTGACCAACAGCCATATGAGCAAGGCCACTGGGAAGTGGGTCTTCCATCCCAACTTGAGTCTTCAGGTAACCCAGCACCAGTCAACATGTGATACACCCTCGAGAGACAGCTTGACCCAGAACTGCCCCCAGGGGTAACCTCTTAATTCCTGACCCATACAAACTTCAAGAGATACAGAATGATCATTGTTATTTTGTGCCACTAAGTTTATTACAACTATGCTGTCCTAACTCAATCATCACAACAACTGTATAAAATACGTTTTCTTACGTGCTAAAGATGAAGCAGCTTTTCAGTTACTAAAGTGACTCCTCTAGCTGAGGAGATTCCACCCCAGAGCCTCCCCTCTTGGAGGTCATGCAACGATGTCTCTGCTGAGAGTGGTTTTCAGGTGGATGGAACAGTTCATATTGCAGAGTCCCCCAAACTTGGTCAATCCTTAGAATGGCTCTATTAAAGGTGTATCATCTCCAGCACCCTTCCTAAATTTTTTGTCCTGCTGGGTCTAGAACAAGGTCTTCAGGTGACTCCCTACATATGTTTTAGGGCTCGCTGATCTTCTTGGAACTCCTCCTTCCCAACCAAGGCCACCTCATTTCTCTGAGCAGGGGAAATTAGAAAATATTGCGGTAACCAAGGATCTCATGGTGTGATCCCACAGATTTATTTCCCTTATCCAGAGACCCACTGAGCTGTCTCCCTGCATCTGAACAGCATCATCTGGACCACAGGGCCGTCATAATCACTATTGCAAGGCAAGGGGAGAAGGAACGCACGTGTTCATAAGGGCCGCACCTAAGGTAGCATCTTCCACGGCCACCACATTCACTAGCCATATCCACTGTAATGACAGAACTGTAAGGGAGGCTGCAAATACGAAGACCAAACGAATACCAGGGGAACCCCAGAAATGTCTGCCACGTCCATCATTTGGTTATAATGAGTACTTATCTATTTATCCATTTACTTATGCTCAGGACTGAACCCAGGGCTGTAGCTTATGAGGCAGTTCACATCACAGAGGTACATCCCAGCCTCAGTGTTCATCTTGATTCTCAGCTGGATGAAAATTATGTGAGTTTCAAGGAAATCCTTTAATTTGTTCCAGGTTAATTCCATCCTTTAATTGGTTTTCCTGATCACTTAGTCTTTGCTGAATACATTCCTCTAGTAATATCATCACTCTAAGGAAGTGAATGGAGGTACGATGACGGTCTGACAGAGTTGAGCATACCTTGGTTCCCACACTCAGCAATGTGGGAATGAATGAGCCTCAGTTACACTGTAGACTAGAAATGGCTGTGACTGCCTTTGAAGGAACATAGAAACATGGGTCACCATGGTCACAGAGAAAAGGCTCAAAAGCAAGAGTTGTTGCCTGGTATCATGTCTTTTGGCATTGTGAATTCTGGAAAAGAGAAGTGTTACAGTCGTGAATGCTGTTATAATCTACTTAACCAAGGCTGTGAGAAGGATGAACTTGCAGGGCCACGCGAGACCCTTGAGAGGATATGCAAATATTTTGGGTAGGCCTGAATACATAGGGACCTTCCTACTCACCTTTTCTAATTTGTTTACAAAGGCAGGCACTCGAAGTTCTCATGGTGAGATGCTTAGCCATTAAGGATTCCAAGTGCTAACATGTACTGGGGCTTCCTGTGTTCCAGGCAGGGCTTCACATGTGTATACATGCTTACTTCATTTCACTCTCGCGAGAACCCCATGGGTGGCTACTATTTTCATCTGTTTTACAGGTGAGGAAGCTGGTTCTTGGAGAGGTCAAGTTGCCCAAGGTCCCACTGCCCATAAGAAGCTGTACTGTTCTTCACTCCAGAGTCCAAACCAGCCACCACCAGAGTCACAGTCACCTGGAGATACTAGAAATGCAGATTCCTGCTTCCCACCCCCACCCCTTAGACTTGCTGAGGCAAGCGTGTAGTGTGTATTTGTGTTTATATGTATGTGTGCATGTTCATGTCAGTGCAGGTATATGCACAGGTATGTCTGCCTGAGTGTGGAGGCCAGAAGTTAGCCTTGGGTGCTGTTCCTCAGGTACCACTAACCGTTTTCCTCCCAGAGATGGAGTCTTTCATTGGCCTGAGATTCGCCTAGGTAGCTAGGCTGGCTGGCCAACAAGGCTTAGGATCCACCCACCTTTGCCTTCCCGGTGCTAGAATTACAAGCACGCCCAGCTTAGAACAAACAAACAAACAAACAAACAAATGTGTTCTAGGGTTTGAACCCAGGATCTGTGCATGCACTTTAGGGAATGAGCTCTCTCTCCTGCCCAAAACTCTGTTTTTTAATGAGCTCTCCAGGTGTTCTCCAGCCCTGGAGAAACTGGGAGGAGTTTACACTCTGCCATCCTTAGCTCCTCGGTCCCACCAGCAATCCTCCTGGCTCTTAGTGTAGCCAGTCTTACTAAATGTGCAAACGGACACTTGCCTACGGCCAGCTTTTGTTCAAAGCCTTTTCTGCCTCTCAACACCAGAGAGCATCGGAAGGAAAACACCTACCTAAAATGATTTAGAAATGTTTTCTATGCCTTGTTGGAGTTCCCTGCATCCTCAGCTCTCCTCAAACTGGACAGCTCAGTCGTCGGAACAGATGATCGGACAAAACTGAGCCAAGCTCCAACTCTGTACCTGTGGAGGTGAAAAGCAGAGGATGGCTGATTGTAACCTGGGGGTGCTATTTTGTTCCTTGCCAAAACCTCTGCACCTCAGACTCGTGTGCCTCCAACAGATAGAGACCTGGACTCTCTGGGTCCTCTGCCTCAGCTCGTTTTTTGCCTTGCCCCGACCCCCTTTCTGTGTTCCCCCTGATATCCAGATGGCAGCAGCAGACCCAGCAGTAAGGGCGGCTCCAGGCAGCAGCTCCCAGGCCAGCTGCATATTTGATTAACAAGAAAGCTGGGCAGATGCAGCCTATCACAGAGGCAGTGAGAAAGCACCCACCAAATGCCAGCCTGTTTCAGCGCTTCCCAGCCAGGGGAAAATTTTCATGTTATCCTGATGCCTGCCTGGTAAATGATCCCGTAATGACAGCCGTGGTGACTGAACACTGGCTATGGGTCAGGTATCCTGAGTTGTAAAACCCTTCGGTGGGGATAGTGTATGTTGCCTAATTTACACGTAAGTAGTCTGAGGCCTAGAGCCGTGGAGTAACTTATCCAAGGTGACAGAGGTGAGGAGCAGAGAAGACAGGCCCTCTCTACATATTCAGCCACCCATTTTACTAGTGAAAATCAGGATGGTAACGTTGAATTTGGGCCAAGGCTGGCCAGCAGAGGCTTTTATGCAGTTAGAATTTACCTTCTAAGCCCCCTAAAAACATCCAGACAAAGGCTGCTAATGGTTCACAGCCGTTTATTGAGCAGACGTACCTTGTGGTATTTTTCTGTCACGAATTCTTTGTACTAATTTACAGTTTTAAACATATTGCACTAAAAAGCCTGGGGAGATGACTTGGTTAGTACAGTGCTTGGCACACGAGCATGAAAATACTTAAAAGCCAAGTACGGCTTTGTGTCCATAACTTCCAAGTCTGGGAGGGGACAGGGCAGGGACAGGCAAGTCTCTGGAGCTCATTGGGTAGCCAGTTTTCCCCAGTCAGTGAGCCCTAGGTTGAGTGAGAGAACCTGTCTCAAAAACAAGGTGGAGACCAATTGAGGACACCAACACTGATCTTTTTGTTTGTTTGTATGTTTGTTTGTTTGTATTTCGAGACAGGGTTTCTCTGTGTAGTTTTGGTGCCTATCCTGGATCTCACTGTAGACCAGGCTGTAGACTAGGCTGGCCTCAAACTCACAGAGATCTGCCTGGCTCTGCCTCCCAAGTGCTGGGATTAAAGGTGTGCACCACCACCGCCTGGCACCAACAACACTGATCTTAAGTCTCTGCGTGCACATGTACACATCCACATCTTTACCTGCACACACATGCATCCACATCTACAGCTGGGATTAAAGGTGTGCACCACCACCGCCTGGCACCAACAACACTGATCTTACGTCTCTGCGTGCACATGTACACATCCACATCTTTACCTGCACACACATGCATCCACATCTACATGTACACACACACACACACACACACACACACACACACACACACACACGAGAACATGTACTTATATCATATGCAAATGCATGTGTGCCTATCATTAGAATATTAATTATGTTGGTTATTGAACTTCCTCATGCTCCCCTCGATTTGTGCTAGACAAGACTTGCTAGATCTTGCTGAACCATATAAGGTGGACATGGAGCAAGCAAATTATTATACATAGGTAGATGGGGACACTGAGATTGAAAGGCGTATCAGGTCATATACCCAAGCTCACACCACAAGTGTCTGGGGCCAGATTCCACCCGACCTTCTCAGGCCCCCAGGCCCCAGAGCAACTGTTCTTTTCTCCTCACAAAGCCTCGTTAGAACCTTTCTCCAGAGTCACTGTATCCTGTACCGTAAAGGAGGACTGTGGCTCCAGGTAGACAGCTTGCTCTCTGGACTGTCACACCCAGACATTTCCTGGAACTCTCCTGCTCTTAACCTACATGGCAGAATCCGTGGTGTGCAGAGCATGCTGGCTGAGCTCTGGCCTGCAACAGCCAGGGGAAGGGAAGGAGAGGGCGTCTCAACACAGCACTCTGAGGCCTGAAGGAGGAGCTGTTCTGCCCTCTCTGAGGTTGCACTGAAGGTGTCCAGGTAGCTCTCAACCCCCTCTCGCCCCTCTCCCTCCCTCTCTCTTCTGCCCCTCCCTCACACACAGAGCAGCAGCAGCAGAGGCAGCAGCAGCAGCAGCCTGTGGGAGAAGACAAACACCAGCTTTTTGTCTCTTCTGTCATAGGTTTCCCAGTTACCCTCTGTAAAGCCACATAATTTGTTGGATGGAAAGGGTGTAGACATTCTGTGAGCTGATTCGTTTTTCTTCTGTTTGGGGCCTCAGCTGGGTGTTTAATGTTTCCTAGGATACCACAGGCTGTGGGGAGACTGGAAAGAGGCCTAGCTTCTGCCCCATCCCTTACTGGCCATTCCATGTCTTGGCTCTGGCTGAGGGTCAGGGGGGTCCAGGGCTCTTTGCGGGGGACACTTTTATTCAAGGCAGGAGCTTGAAGTGTCTTAAAAAAAAACAGCAGATGATTGCTAGAGCACTGGCAGCTTAGGATTGCTTCAGAGACTCAAACATAGGATCTGGTAGCCACCTTTGTCCAAAGTATAAGCCGTTCTCCAAGGGTAATGGAGGATTTCATCCCCAGCACATGGCATCTTTTGATCTGATGACCTGGGGTCTCTTTCAAGAGGCTTGGTCACCTTCTCCAAGGATGATGACACCTCAGCTCCAGATATATTGGCATTACAAGGGTCTAGAGGTCCAGTAGTTGGTGGACTTCTGTCTCCACCTTGAGTACAGGCTCAAGCCGGGAGGTCTTTCATGGACATCGTATCAAACTTCCCATTGCTTCTCACCCTTGAAGCACAAAGTCTGAAGGATGTGTTGTTTCTGCTGATATAATGGTCAACCCAGGAGGACCGGCCTGAATATTTAAGAAAACAGTTGAAATAACATTGAGGTGAGATGTCATTTGGCTGTGTATAGTCATCTACTGACACATAATAAGTTACCCCAGAACTTGATGAGTCAAAAGAGACATATATTTATGATCTCATGGTTAGTGTCAATGGGGAATCCAGACACAGTTTAGCCAGAACCTCTGTCTCAGATATCTCAACAGCCGAAACCAAGGTGGCAGCCTCATCTGAAGACTTCATTGGAAATTTTCCAAAGTCATGTGACATTTAGTCAGATTCCATTTCCAACTGTTGTTGGAACAGATTGCCCACAGCTCCTAGCTAGATGGTCCTGTCCTTCAGACAAATATAATTCAAGAAGAGAGAGAAAATACCAGCCACTCAAAGGTCATGGTCTTTTAACTTAATTATGAAGAGATAACACAACATGTTTGTCATATTCTACTGAGTCATGAGTCCATCCTACATCCAAGGAGAAGGACATGCACAATGGCATGCATATTAGGAGCTGGGAATCACCGATGGGTCATGTCAGCCTCTACCTACTGTAACCTGTTAGGAGTGAGCAAACCACATCTAAAAACTGTAGTCCATCTTTTGGGGGAACCCCAAACACTTGCAGTGTTTATCCTTGGGTAGCCCTGCTAGACAGTTCATGACATTGGCCATAATGAGTTGGACTATGGAGGAATGACTGAACAAAAAGGAAGCTAATGTCTTTGCCCTAACAGGTCCCATTCCTTGGAATGCTTTAGTGATGAGTTCAGAGAAAGACATGGAACATTTGTTTGTTTAAAAAAATGTTCATGGCATTGGGTAGATGACATCCACACAACAGGCATGCTCCCTGTCTTTATGCAGTAGAATAGGAAGAAGTGTTGTTCCGCACAGAGCAAAGGCAATAGGCAATGGCAAGGAAGGCCATGATCAAGGAAGGCCATGATTGAGGAAGGCCAGCAGTCACCATAAGAAAGCATTAGTTTTAAGGAAGTGTGTTGTGGGATTATCCTTTGGTACAAGTAAAGATAAATTCAGACAGAAAAAAAACTATAAATGGGTTACAGTATGTTTAAATATATATAGGCTTGGAAGAGAGGGGGAAAAAGAATATATACAGTCTTAGATTAAAAAATATAGTTTTAAAATAAAGTCCTTAAAAAGGAATAGAGTGATTAAAAAAACAATAAGCCTCATAAAAATGAAATATACACAGAGAATCTGGATACTGTATGTTATTGTGTTATCTCTAAATTTTTTGGCTGCTAAGAGACACTAAATTATAAAAAACTGATAGATTAAACCAACCTATACATTTTTAAAATACCTTGACTTCAAAATTTAAGTCAAAAGATATTTTACTTTGGGAGAGAGGTTATATTTTTATTTCCACAAGAAATGAAAAGCTATGGATTTATTCTGGGTTAAAGAAAATCAGGTTTATCAAGGAAGACCCCCTGAAATCCTGACTACAGACATGGAAAAATAAACCTAAAGTGTTTAATGTGATGTATATTTTACCTGCTCAAACACATAACAAATAATCATCTTTGGCTAACTTGTGTACAATGCATAGTCTATATTTTATTAATACAGATATGTATGTTACCTTTAAAAGTTTGTGTATTTTCAGAGCAAGGGGATCAGACATGAATAAAATGGCCCAGATGATCCAGCATCCAAAACAGCTTCAAGGCTGCTGACTGAAATGATCCAACCTCACAAAATACTCCAGCCAAGACTTAATTGTAGCAGGAATCTTAGAGAGTCTTATTAATAAAATCAAACCTGAAGCCAGTTATTGGGGGTAAATGCTGATAGATCAGAGAGACAGAATACGCCACAGCTATCTCACCTTGCCAATTCCTCAGCTGGTCCTCTTTCCTCAGACTGGAAGCTTCTGTGTCCTCATCCCAATGGCTCTCAGCTGAACTGCTGCTAGAAGCCTGAATGCTTAACCAGCCAAACGCTTAACCAGGCAAATGCTTAACCAGCCAAATGCTTAACCAGGCAAATGCTGCTAGTTTCTGGTCCTCACGCCTTATAAACCTTCTGCTTTCTATCACCACTCCCTGGGATTGAAGTCTGCTTTCTGCGATTAAAGGCGTGAGTCACCATGCCTGGCTGTTTCCAATGCGGCCTTGAACTCACAGAGATCCAGAGGGATTTCTGTTTCTGGAATGCTAGGATTAAATGCGTGTGCTAACATTTTCTAGCCCAAGTATCTTGTGGCTTTTCTGTTCTCTGACCCCAGATAATTTTATTAAGGTACACAATATTTTGGGGAACACAATAACACCACACTTAATAATTATCCTGATTTTCTCAGGGTCCCCCAAAGATTGCCAGCACCCCAGTCAACAGGAAGTAGTTTAGAAAACTACGCCCACATTCCCAAAATGTTTGTTTTGGTTATAAATGTTTGTTTTCATTTAAGAATAATTGGTTACAAATTGTTATTGGTCATAATTTTTAAAAAAAAGCCTAAAAAATTTAACAAAAGAGTTAAATTCAGAGATCTCTTTCTAAAAGAAGGAAGGGAGTATGATATAGAAATGATAGGGAGGAAGGGCAGATTATTGAATCTACTTTAATCCAAAAAATAAATGCTAATCTCAAAACATTTTATATTTGTATGGATTTTAGCTTATTAATACAAATTTAAAGTTAATTTTGTTATACTGTATATATATTTCTACTCTTGTCTTGGGTATTATGTTTATGCAGCTCATTTAAAAATGTAATATATAATTAAGAAATACAAATTAATAGTCATCTATAATAACAAACTTATGGTCATGTTAGTTAGGTTTTCAAGGTCATACAGAAATATATTTCAGATAGATAGTCAATCTTCAAACACTTCAAAGACCTACAGAATATGGCATTTAAAATGTTTTAAGAACTTAGACTTTTCTCAATAGTGAGACATGTCTGCTCCTGGCAGCACCAATTACTTCAAAAAGGATGATGGGCATCAAAGGAACTCTGTATGGAGTTTGTTTTCTTTATGGCAAAAGCTAGTCATGTGGGCAAAGACACTGTCCTTGCCTCAATTGCTGACAGTTACTGTAAAAAGTGGACCAGCAGGACACAGAAAAGTGACTGCCGAACTTTGCCAAGACAAGGTAGGACAGTCCTTCAAAATTCCCTGCTTCACAGGAAAGTCTGTCAAATATGCTAGGTCTGTAGGTCAGAGTTGGATGCCCTGACATTACAGAAGAACTTTGGGTGACTGTCCAGGCAGCCTGATGTCCTGGTCATTAGGTAACATTTAATTCTTTGATGGAGTTGAAGACTAGATAGTCATAGTTATAGTTTTTCTTGATATAAAACTTTAAACTCACCAAGATAAGATAGAGTATTTTCTTGAAATTTGCCAAATATAAATGGATTGGATATTGTTACTGTAATTCTTACTTAGTGACTATTTTTGTTATATATAATCTTACGATGTTAAAGTTAAAGCCTTCCTTTTTAATTAGACAAAAAGGGGGATATACTATGGATTATGCTCGTTGTTAATAATAAAGCTGATTGGCTGATAGCAGGACAGAAAGAAATTAGGCAAGACAACTTGACACAGGGAGAATGCGGAAGAGAAGGGTGGAGTCAGTACAGTCAAGGGGGATGCCAGCCAGCCACTGAGCAAGCAGGAAGTTTTAAAAAATGAGGTAACCAACCATGAGCTATGTGGCAAAGCATAAATAAAAATATGGGTTAATTTAAGTGCAAGAGTTAGCTAATAACAAGCCTGAGCTATCAGCCAAGTTTATAAGTGATATTCGCCTTTGTGTGATAATTTGGAAATGGATCCTGGGATGGGAAGTCTACAGAAGTGAGAGGAAGTGGAAGAATGTAGCTGATATTACAATGTAGAGGGAATAGAGGCAGGAGCATAGCTGAGGGAAGAAGCTCAGGCATAAGGAGAAGTGGGCACTTGTTCACTTAGCACCCAGCTTAACAATCCATTACTGTTGCAGACATACTATTGCAGAGATAAGGAGGATTCAGATTGACCTGATTTGAGTCTCTTGGTCACTACTGAAGCAACTGAGCACCTAACCAGCCACCTGTGTCCCCTGTTACACAAGAGGAGTAGGTTCAAGGAGCCAGGATCAACTTCATTTCGATTAGTGAAAAGTGGATCTTGACTCCCGTGATGTCACGGGACATTCCTTCTCCTAAAGATCCTTCTGCTCATTGTATGTGTAGGTAATAGGCAATCTTCTCTTTTCTTTTGTTCTTTTCCTTTTTCTTCTTTTTTTGGCAGTAGTAGGAATTGAACCTAGGGCCTCACGCATGCTAGGCAAGCACTCTACCACTGAGCTATAGCCCTAGCCCTAAGTAGTCCTCTGAGCAAACAGCATACCTTTTGCTCCCTGGGCTGTTGCCTGACAGGATAAACAGGGTATTTATCTCCATTTCTATCTTGTGTAATTCTGCATAAGACCACATATTGGAAAGTTCTCAGATTGACAGTTTTTCTTATAACTTACTTTTTTCTGTTCCCCTTTTCAGGTCGTAGCACAATGAAAGACAGAGATTGAGTTGCCCTTGACTCCAGCTGAGGGTTCATGGCAGCATCCTGCTCAGATGGTTTCTGGAGTCCCTGCTGATTCATTTTGACTTGGTTTGTAATTCCAAATCTCTGTCCAAGCTCCCTGAGCAGTGGTTCCACCCACCTTTGAGAGTCTGTCTGTCCAGTGCTATATTCAGCAACGTCATGTGCTTACCTGGAAATAGGCCCTGGTGGGAGTATTTACACCACAGAACTTGGCAAATACAGCAGCTCACAGCTTCCCGACCACAGAGCTCCTGGTTAAACATTTACCTGCCTCTAAGGAGAAGCCTCCAGAAATTGCCTTATTAAATATTATTTTCTTGTCCTTTAAAAATTGTGACATCTCTGGGTTATTTAGTTTCTCTGCTTGCCTCTACCACACCACTGCTTTTAACATTTCCCCTCCTCAACGTGACTAACGATTCTGTGAACTGGTTGATATAAATCCAAAAGCTCAGGACAATCGATGTAAGAAAATCCTCAGAATTCTACAGCAAATTCCTGTCTTCCTGAAGTTTACAAAAATCTTTTCATTATACCCCAGTTTAGCTCTGGTTAAGATTCATCTTCTACTGATATGCCTCTACTCTAGTATTCTTTAGCGTGATACATTTTGCAACGTGATCATTCTTTGCCCCTGACAGATTCACTTACAAGGTCATGAGGAAAAGTAGAAGGAACGCAGGAAAACAAATGGATGGTGACGATGGAGTGTAGGACACAGGGGACAGAACTCTGGATGTTAGAGCAGAGGAGTTGAATCTCTCTCGGAGTTAGTATTTTGTGTTTAGTCTCTGGCATATTAATCAAAGAAGCTCAACATTGAACATAGTTTCCCTACACTTTTCTAGACCTATTCTTAAAAGTACTGATTTCTTACTATTATAGGTCAAGATCTTCACTAAGTGATCAGTTGTTTCAAGGATTGTGTGTAAGGATTATGTTCTTTCTTTCTTTTTTTTTTTTTCAAGACAGGGTTTCTCTGTGTAGCTTTGCGCCTTTCCTGGAACTCACTTGGTAGCCCAGGCTGGCCTCAAACTCACAGAGATCCCCTGGCTCTGCCTCCCGAGTGCTGGGATTAAAGGTGTTCGCCACCACTGCCCGGCTAAGGATTATGTTCTTAATTACATCACCAGCCTGTGACAGCATCCCAGCCTAAAAAGCAGGCGTGCCCTCTCTCTTTCCGCACTCTCTCCTTCCGTATCCCCCCCTCCCCATGGTCTTTCTCTCCCTCTTTCTCCCTCCCTCTCTCTCTCTCTCTGTCTCTCCCTCTTTCTCCCTCTCTCTCTCTCTCCTAATAAAGCTCTAGAAAGGTAACTATGGCTTGTGAGTCTTCTGTCACCAGTACATCCAGCGCTCTCCTCCGTCGGCATGGCCGTCGCGGCCAGCCACGCGCACCGCCGCTTAACCAACATTATGCAGTTCCCTGAAATCCTTAAGTTGAAATCCTAACCACAGGTACCCCAAAGGGTGACTGTTTAGAGACAGGCTCCTTCTAAAGAGGCAGTGAGGTTAAGGAGAGGTCATTATTATGACCCCATCTCCACATGACCCACTGCCTTGTAAGAACAACAGCTTCAGATGCTCGTAGACGCAGTAGGGAGAATGTGTGAAGACACAGGTGAGGGTTGATCCATGAGCTAAGGGGGAGGCTCAGAGAAGTCAGTCGGCTGACAACCTGACCTCAGACTCCTTAGAACCATGAGGAAATGAATTCCTGCTGTTTGAAT
Organism: Peromyscus eremicus; assembly: GCF_949786415.1. NCBI lineage: Eukaryota > Metazoa > Chordata > Mammalia > Rodentia > Cricetidae > Peromyscus > Peromyscus eremicus. The sequence goes on from NC_081419.1 coordinate 76,586,213, forward strand.
CACCTAGCCTGTGGTTCTTCTGTATGACAATCCTAGTAAACTAAGACAATTTTGTTTGGCTGTTTTTACTACAAGTTGTTACATATTGAATGCAAATTTGTATAAGAAGAGAACTTGGCCAGGCCTATGGTTTGCTGTTAGATGTTTGGTTGCTGGCCTGCCATTGGGAGGCGAGGGAATATATAAGAAGCGGATCCTGGGTCTGGCAAGATTGCTCAGTGGGCCTAGCCCCTTGCTAACGAGGCTGACAACCTGAATTTGACTCTGGGGATATATATATAGTGGAAGGCAGAAACAGATCCCTGCAACTTGTCCTCTGGCTTCCACATATGTCCCAAGGCACATGCATTCTCTCCTCACAATAAATTTAAGAAAAAGAGGGGGGGGGCTAGTCAAGGTTAGATCACAGGAATGTACCTCGAAGGGGCTATCAGAACCTAGCCTCTTGCCTTCCAGGCTACGACGAAGTACGCAGGCCTCTTCTGCCAGTTACTCCCTCCATCATGTACTGCATGGCTCAGACCCAGAACTATAGTAGCGCAGGCAGAAACCCAGAAGACTGTGAGTCAAAAGTAAACACTGCCTCCTTGCAAGCTGATTGTCCCAGGTGTTCTGCCACAGCGATGGGCATCTTTCCAAGGTAGCCAGGAAGAGACTGAGGCCTTGACATACCAAACCTCTGACAAAGTGACCTCCAGAGCAGGTCAGAAGAGTGGGTGTTCTGTGGGTGTTCCAGAACCCGTAGCCAAGCAGAAACCTGGAAGGGGCCATAGGTTCAATGGCTCAACAACTGTCAGCCTTGGGATTGATTAAATACACTAAAGACAGGAAATGGCCTCATACAAATTCGAAGGAGACCCAGGACAAAAGCCTCTCTGTCGCTTTTGCCAGAAGCAGTTGCTAGTCACTTTCGGTCCTCAGGCTGGTTTGGGTTGCACTGAAGTCCGTGTTTCCAGTCTCCCTGTGGAATAGTCTCTCAGTCAATACCAGACAATCGAGATCAAAACAAAATGCACACAGTGAGACTTTGTACTAATAGTTTAGCCAACACAAAGCTAAGTGAGCAGGAGAAAAAAAAGAAGCAAATCGATAGCAAAAATATCCACCAGATGATGCATCTAGAAAAAAAAAATCTAATTATACAAACACTGCATCTGCAAGAACAAAGAAAATCTAGTCGAAAGTCCTAGGAGAACAAAATGACTCCAAAAGCATTTTAATGAGATATGTCATCAACATCCAGTGGGACTGGGACAAAAGCCATGGTGGGGGCATCTGTTGGTTAGAAGTCCCATGAAATGTTGGCAGCTGGGAATCTTCAAAACAATCTCAAAGGCACTTTCAGATTTATCAAAGATGAAGCCCATCACTCAGAATCCGAGTGTCTTCTTAAGACTGTTGAAGTACAGAAGAGCCATGCTGGTCAGGCAGATTTCTCTGAGCAAAGTGAATTGCTAATCTTTTTAAAATCATTGGGAAAGTGTGTTGGATTAGGGTGGGTTTTAGAGGCAGTGGGTCGATGTCCGCCTCAGATGTGTCTTCACAAGCGCAAGTTCTCCCCAGGGACTGGTTGATTTCCATACACAACGCTGTCTCTCATGGGTTGGCTTTCAGAAGTGTGTTCATTGACGCAAACTGCCATTCATCCATTCATCCAGTTTAAAACAGCTCTTGGTGTGTTTGATTCAAGATTATAAAACCATCATTGATGAACTAGACAGGCTTAAAACCAGTCCTGGTAGTAGCTGATCATCACGATTATAGAAAAAAAAAATCAGCTTTCCTAGGAACGTGGAACATCATAGAACTTACCTTTATAGTTTAGCTATTTGTCTTGTGTATTACCTGTCCCTTCACTCCATGAAAGCAGGGATTTTTTTAAAATTTGTTTTAATCCCTCATGGATTTCCACCATCTAGGACACTGCCTAACATACAGTAGGAGCTTAATAAAAATTCATTAAATGAATGAATGAGCCTGGTCTTAAAACCTTCACCACAGCCGGGCGGTGGTGGCCCATGCCTTTAATCCCAGCACTCAGGAGGCAGAGGCAGGCGGATCTCTGTGAGTTCAAGGCCAGCCTGGTCTACAGAGCGAGATCCAGGAAAGGCGCAAAGCTACACCGAGAAACCCTGTCTCGAAAAAACTGAAAAAAAAAAAAAAAACCTTCACCACAGAAATTATGGGAAAGATGTGCTTTTTCTTTCTTTTTTAAGGTTTATTTTTTTTCCCTTAGGTTTCATTGTGTAGCCCTAGCTGTCCTGGAACTCGCTCTGTAGACCAGCCTAGCCTTGAACTCAGAGGTCCGCTTGCCTCTGACTCCTGAGTACTGGGGTTAAAGGCATGCACACCACTGCCTGGCACTCTTTCTTATTTATTATTATTATTATTATTATTATTATTATTATTATTATTATTATACTTTTTGTTTGTTTGTTTCTTGAGACAGGGTTTCTCTGCATAGCTTTGGAGCCTTTCCTGGAACTCACTCTGTAGCCCAGGCTGGCCTTCTCCCGAGTGCTAAGATTAAAGGCGTATGCCACCACTGCCTGGCACTCTTCCTTATTAAAAAAAAAAACAAAGCGAACACCCTGCCTCATCATGGGGACTAGGATGGATGTAATCATGATAAATGCTCTTGAACTGAGGGTGACTGATGAACTGTGGGACAAGGCTAAGTGCATGCTGTGCCAATCGTCCCCCTGGACTGCATCCCACTCCACTGATGCTCTACAGGCAACACGCTTTGATACCAATTCTTGGGTCATTATTCTTGGATGGTTGCTTCTCTGGCCTAGATAGACCTAGGAAACATTCTGCTTTCTCTTTCTGGAAAGTGAATTCCAGACAGCGCTTTAGCACAGTGACCAAAAACCCAGGCTCTCGGAAGTGCTGACACTTTGAGATGGGCCGTTTAGTTTTTTCCAGTTCCAGTCTTCTCCCCTCTCTATATAGTAATGGTGGGATGCACTCCGTGTGGTTTTTTAAAAAACTTGTTTTCCTTCTCTCTATTCTCTGAGAGTTCCACATGTGTATACAATGTATTTTGATCATACCCATCTCTCCCTCCTTGCCTGTTTCTCCTAGACCCTCTCTGTAACCCCCTCCCAACTTCATGTATCATCTTCCTTATTCTTCCCTCTACAACCCACAAATAGTCCAGTTAGAGCCGCTTCTTTGAGCATGGGTTCAGGGCCATCCAGCGGTACATGGGCAATCTGGGAGAGGCCACACTCCTAAGAAAACTGACTCTCTCCCCTCAGCCACCCACTGTCAATGCTCTCAGCTAAAAGGGGGACTCATGAGACCCTACTCACATGATTATTTTTCATCAGCATTACCACTACCATGAAGCATTTTCATTCATGCTATGGGCCTTCAGTGAGCTCTCCAAATCCTACCTGCTGTGTGCGTTTATTCCTCTGGGTACAACCCAGCTATCACATTATAACCACTATGACCATTGCCATCATGGAACAGAAATGGCCATGACCCTGTAGTCCTACTGGTGAAATAAACAAAGCAGTGCCGTGATAGCAGGTCTATGAGAATAGTAATGGAGACTTTATCATTCCATCGGAGAAGGTAGGGGTCATGGGAAACTCAGCTGGGATTGCAGCCATCACCCATCTTCTCAGCTTCTACAAGACCACCCACCCATTACGGGGTGGGGTTTTTGGTGATACAGCTGCTTCAGGGTCACCCACACTCCTATAAGTCACCCCTCACTCATTCTCCAGAGAGTAAGTCTGACAAGCTCATTAGTTTATCAAATTGGGCTTGGGTAGAGTCATTAGGTTAGTGGGTCATTGGTGACGTATTTGGGGTGAATAGATGCATCTTCCTAGGAAAAGGTATGCAGCATGGCCTCCAGTTTATCAGGCCCCCAGGTTCACCGAGGTTGTATAAGGTGGCCATGGACTTTTTTCCCCCAGTGTTAGATCTTGAACCTAGAGTTTTACCCATGCTGGGCGATCATTCTACTATTGAGCTACATTTCAGTCCCCTTCATATTTTCCATTTTGATATAAGGTCTCCATAAGTTGCCTGGCTTGGCCTTGAACTTGTGTTTTATCTAGGGAAAGTCTTAAACTTGCAATCCTCCTGCCTTAGCCTGCCGAATGGGTAGGATTTTAGGCCTTGTGGACGTACGCTTGTCTAAAGAGCTGACTTCACCATAGAAGTTAAAAGAGAAGCTGAGGTAGACGAGGCCTCTGAGCATGATCACCCACAACTTTATTATATGTGCACAGCCCACAGGTTCCCACAAGTGAACCAAAGAAAGGGGGCACTGTGTTTGGTTGACTCAGTGCCAAACCTCCTTCCCCTCATCCAGTGTCACAGCAGAGTTTATGCCAGCCTGACATCAAAGCTGAAGAAGCAAAGCCAGCAGCCACATGCAGACAAAACAAAAAGCCCGAAGTGGGCTTATCGAAACCGTATTTTCAGTAGCTTGCAGCCCAAAGCATTCTTAAATGATGCAAGGGCAACCTACCCAGGGTTGGATGATCATCTACATATGTACTGTGTACCAGTCTACAGAGGGCAGTCAGGGTCCACACAGGACCTACAGAATGCCTACCGAGGGCCTGAATGTGTAGCTGTGATCACTTCTGCATATGGAGAGTCCCTGGAGGCCTAGATCCATAGTTAGGAGAAAAAATAAAGTGAGGGCTGTAAAAGATAATGGCCTTCCTAAAGATGTCAGCTTCCTAAACGTAAAATTGGTGGCTCTGTACCTTACAAGGTAGCAGGGATTTTGCAAGTGTGATTAAGTCAAAATTCCTGAGACTGGCGATCATGGATCACTTTGATGGTGCGTAAAATTATAAGATGGAGGCTGGAAACTGAGAGAAGGAGCCCTGAGGACAGAAGCAAGGGTTGGAACGGTGTGGCTGAGTCAGTCACCATGGGCACCCACAGAAACTGGAGAAAGCAGGGAACAGTGTCTCCTCTGGAGCCCAGAGAAACAGCACACTTCTGCTAACCTTTAGGTTTTGATTCCTGGAAGACTCAATTGTACTTCTGGCCTCCAGAAATGTAAGGTAAGTAGGTGTTGTTTGAATTCTGCCTCAATGGTAGAATTTCTGAAAAGAGTGATCACAGTCTAGTGTAAGGACATTCTACTTCCCAGTGAACTTCATGCTTTTCTGAAATCATAGCTCCAGTCTCCACCTGATTCTGCAGAAACCAAAGCCTGCTATGTTATATTAGTTATAGTCTGGGCAAAACACAGCTTCCGGACAGAACACTGCAAGCCTGTCTCACGGGTGCTTCTGGGTCTGCGCTGCTCTGTGCCAGTCTATTAGTATTCAGACTCCACCCTCCTCGACCCCTGCCTGCTCCCTCCCAGAAAACCACATTTCAAAGAATCTTCCAAGTGGCTTCCAGATAACTTGGCCAGTGGGCACTGTTAACTGAAGGTGGAAAAAGGAGAGATCAGAACATGCCCATTTTTTTCTCTCTGCCTGTAGAAGATTCTCCAGCATTTTCTCTCTGGCTCCCACTCCTATTGGGAAGCCCTGCCTTCTGCAGGCCCCACTGGGCACCAGCTACCATGGTTTTGGCTTGGTCATTCCTTCCTAAGAATGCAATAGCTTCTTGCGATGCCTAATCTCTAGGTGGTTTAGCCTCTCAGCTTCTCCATTACCTGGGTAGCCAGTTACTGTGCCAACTGCCTTCTGTTAGAAAGATCTGGAGTGGTTGCTTCCCTGACTAAGCCCTCTTTGTGAAGGCAATTCATACAGTCTTATGGTTCTGCCTTCTCTCCATGCTCTGAGATTGTTGGCTCTGTCTTCTGGGACTTTGATAACATTGACTGTATTAAACTCTGTTGGTTTTGTTTTCAGTATTCTTTTATTTACCTTTTTGAAATAGAATTTCTTGTAGGCCAGGTTGTCTTTGAACTTTCTATGTCTTGGAGGATGACCTTGAACTCATGATCTTCCTGCTTCCACCTCCTGAGTACTAGGACTATAGACATGGCCGCCACACCCAACTTTTATTGATGATTTAAAAGAAGGGGGAGCAAGCTCTGCCTCAGTGGCTTGTGGTTCCTCACTCCCCTGGCTAAAGAGATTTGGTGGTGAGTGTCTTCATCCATGTGGACCACAGCAACACACAAGGATGACACACAGAGGGAGGGAGGAAGTCAATCCTTGTTAGCATCGCCATGCTTTCTGATTGCTATGTGATGCAGAAAATGGAAGCCCCTTGAGCCACACGGGTGGCCAGTGCCCTCCCCGGAGGACCTCTAACTGCCAGGATCCTGTCCCTGCCCTACAGAGTAAAAACCCCATCTCTAGACATGAAATCCCACCAATCTCCACCCTGGAAAGCTCCACCCTGAAACGTTCCACCCCCTTCCCAAGAAGCTCTATATAAGCCCTGTGTACTGTTCAGTTTGCTGCTGTTTCTCACCTGACCAGAGGCAGTCACCCTCCTGGCTTTTTCCCTCCCAATAAATCTCTTACGTGAGGTTTGTTGTGTGGTGTGATTTTGTGGTATTCCTTGGTTCCTGGTTGCCAGGATACCTTTCCACCTGTGCTGTAATTCTTACATTTGATTCTGTGATTCAGATAGGCTCTCCTAGTGCCAGTGTTTCCCCTGGTGATCTAAGTTGCACTGGGATCCTATCCCTCATCTCCACCCGAAACAGACTCACCTTCTGGCTCACCAATCGCTCAGCACCCCATCTGCCAGAATCAATTAGGTAAGTTTCCCTTTTGGTCGGCGTAAACATTTCCCTGAGTCTGAGGAAGTGACCATTGAGTGTCCGGCATCCCTCTGGTACTCTAGGAGGCAGAGGTCCCTCCAGCCACGGTCTTCTCCACCTGATCCCATCTCACCACCCTTGGAGCTGCAACCCTGCAGTTTCCTTAGGCCTAACCAGGCTACTGTGCCTCTTCCTGTCCATTTCTCCCACTTTTCCCTTGGAGCTGCTCATAACCCCACAGCTCCTTTAGGCCCTCGTGGCTTATATGGCCCCATTCCCCGACCCTTTCCTGTGGATGAGACTCCTCCTCCTAGAGCCTGGTTTTTGTTCTCGCCTTCTCTCCTCTATGAAAACCCTGGTACCAGGCTTTGAGTCTCTGCTGGCTTAGCCAGGCTAAGCCCCTGACCCCACATTGAGTAGGGTGATGACCCACTGAACAGCTTGGTCCTTGTTCAGTCCTCCCTGAGTCCTGGGGACATCTAGACTACAGGCTGCAGTGACATTTTCCTTCTCTTTCATCCATGGGAACTGTCTTTCATACCCTCCCATTCCCCCTTTGTGATGCCTGTTAGAAAAATTTTATTCACTTTTGCAACCAAATTTAGCTTCAATACCCCTTAGATAGTCAATCCTAAGGGCCATCTAGTGGCACCTTAGATCCCCCATTCCCTATTTCTCAGGTCCAAGCCCTGTTTGTTTTTGTCTAGTCTCTCTCTACCTACACGCATGCGCGCACACACACACACACACACACACACACACACACACACACACACTGTGTAAATGTCCTGTCTTTTAAGTTACCATAGATAGATCTGTAAGTTTGTTGCAAATTGGGGCTAGAAACTAGACCCAGCAGGAGGGGAGAAAAGCAAAGGGTAGGGCAGCTGCAGCATACACATACCCTGCACATACTCTTCACTGGCTGCTGCTTCTCTCAGCTCCCTCGTACAGCATCCTTTGTTTATAGCCAGGACTCAAAAATTTCCTATCTCCTGATGCACTTGCTCATAGAATCCCTCCTCTCTCTCTGTCTCCTACTGGACTCCTGGAGTTCTACCTGGTGTTTGGCTGTGGATCTCTGCATCTGCCTCCATCAGGCATTGGAAAAAAGTTCGGTGATGAGTGTTAGGGTATTGATGGGAAAATCTGCAGAGACAACCAAACCAAACTGTGGGAACTCATAAAAGTTGAATCAATGGCTGTGGAGCCTGCATGAGACTGGGCTAGGTCCTCTGCATGGTGAGACAATTATGTAGCTTGATCTGCTTGGTGGGGAGGCCCTGGCAACAGGATCAGAATCCATCCCTAGTGCATGAGCAGGCTTTTTGGAGCCCACTGCCTATGATGGGACACCTTACACAGCCTTGAGGCAGGGGAAAGGACTTGGACTTGCCTCTACTAGATGTGCCTCCCCATGGGAGGCCTTGCCTTCTTGTGAGAGAAGTGGGGATGGGTTGGGGGATGCTGGGGGGCAGGAGGAGGGAAGAGGGGGATCTTTGATTGGTGTGTAAAATGAATGAAAAAAGTTTCTTAATTAAAAAAAATTCCTATCTCTTAGCTTTCTTTATTCTCAGCTTACTGATTCAGTTTTACAGGGATTCAGTTGTCTTTTAGGTATGAATGGCATTAGACTGCTGTTTTATGCCATCCCACTTGAATTAAAATCTGGCTCTGGAGTTACGGTATGGCTCCCCCTCCTCTAGACCCAAGTATTCTTGTTTAAAGGTTTCTTCCAAAATCTCTGTCCCGCAACAGGCAAGCCATCTGCTGTGTGACAGAGAAAGGAGAGAAAACAAGATAAAGGGACAGACTGTTCCCAGTGGGGACTATTGCTACTCATCTCATACTCTTTTGGTTTTGGTTTAACTCTCTAAAACTTTTGCTAACAGCAGAAAGAGGGGTCTTTGTCTCTTCCTCAGGGAGGAATGTTGCTTCTATGTCAACCAGTCAAGTATAGTAAAAGGCAAGATCTGACAACTCCAGATGGATCTCCAAAAATGTAAGAAACAGCTCAATGCCTTTGGCCAGTGGCCCATTGACAGTCCATTAAGGGATTGGATGCTACCCTTCTTAACCCCCTTTCTCCTGCCTTTCTTAATCCTACTAATTGCACCCTGCTTTATAAACTTCTTGTCTAGATTTCTTCAACAACAGATTCAAAAGATCTCTAACCAGACTTTTAATCAGTTGCTATTTGCTATTACAGGATTACCAGCCTCTGCCTATAGAGGCAGAGGCCAGTGACTCCCAATTATACCCTAATGGTGAAGATCAAATTCGCCCAAAGGACTTCGATACCCTGATTCAGCAGGAAGTAGTCTAATGATAACATTGCTCCCTTTCCCATGACCTGATTGTTTATCAATAATAAACAAAAAAAGGGGGGAATGTAAGCCAGGCCCCTCCCCTGAGGACCTCTGACAGGTCTCACCCACAGAATACTCTAACTGCCCTAACTGCTGGACCCTGCCCCAACCTACAAAGTAAAAAGCCCAATCTCTGGACATGAAATTCCACCAATCTCCACCCTCTTCCCAAGAAACTCTATACAAGCCCTGTAGCCTGTTTCTCACCCGAGCAGAGGCAGCCACCCTCCTGGGTTTTTTTTTTTTTACCCTCCCAGTAAATTTCTTTGTGAGATTTGTTGTGCGGTGTGACTTTGTGGTATTCTTCAGCTCCCGGCTGCCAGGACACCTTTCTATCCAAGCTGTAATGCTTACAGAAAGGCTCTCTTACTTGAGTGTGTGCTGTTTTGTTCTCAGCCAAGCAGTCAATGTTCATCTACAGTGAGATCAAGAGGTACTGAGACTGGCATGCATACAGCCCTGTATGTGCTACTGACTGACCGAATGGCTTCTCTAGACAGTGTTATGGGTGGTAGATTTGTGTGCTTTACCAGTCTCAGTCCCTTCAGTAGCAATCCCTCGAGACCAAGACCTTTCTTTTTGCATAACAAATTCCTACCTCCTGGCATCCACTACGTTTTTGCAGAATAAATGATTGAACTGAAAAACCACAATGTGTGGGATTTGTCGCCAATAGGGGCCTGGGGCACCGAGAAGCCTTGGGACCTCTTGACCCGTTGCTTTGAGCATTAATCACATTAGTACCATAGGATTCTAATGCTTTAAAATAGCTCACTTAAAGTTCTTACTTTCCCCAGTGGAAAGCTAACACTAAACCAGAAAAGCCACCCAGCAGGCTGGCCCACACCCAGGACTGAAATTCAGGTCTATATTCAGTCTAAAACTGACTCTGCTTGTTCCCCTGCTCTGGGCCCATCACCTGTACATGGATGTCTGCAGCCAAATGGCAGCTGCAGTCATGCCAGCTCTGGGCTCTGCGAGCTTTCTGGGTCTCTCCATGCTTCCTCTCCAAAGGCCTGGATTTGGAGTTCCCAGCCCAGTGTGCTTCAGGGACTCACCAGGAAGCGTCCTTCTCTTGGGTTCCATGGGGCAATTTCTAGCATAGTCTGATTTCGCACCACCAGCCAGGCAGCAAAGATACCTAGTTACCTTATCGGCGGGATCAGGTTTGAAACCTCTTCCTTCCTTTCCCGAATTCTGATCCATCCATAACATGTTGATGCAAAGAGCTCAAGAAAAGGGGATTCAAAAATAAGTTTTGGGCCTGAAAGATGGCTCAGTGGGTAAAGATGCTTGTCAAGCCTGACAGCCCAAGTTTGGTGACCAGAAACCACACAGCAGAAGGAGAGATGCCTGCAAGTGGTCTTCTGACCTCCACGTGTGCACCAAGGTGTGTACACACACACACACACACACACACACACACACACACACACACACACACAAATAAATTAGCTTGGACAGTATGTAGGACAGACTGTGGCTCAGATGAGTCTCTCTTCCTCTTCTCTCTGCAAACGTGTCATGCTGATCGTCCCATCCTTTCCAGTCTCAGGCGGAGGAGCTGGAGCAGGATGTCGACAGCAAGCACCTGGCTGCATGGACTAGTGGGGCCTTCCTTCCAAAGCCAAGCAGGCAGGATGTGCTCCCGGCAGCTGCCCACGTGGTTGGGTGTGGCTGACTCTCCTAACTGTATCCATCAGAAAAGGTAGTCCTCTGCCTGCGAGGAAGGGGCTATGTGGAGGGTGAGTGAAAGCCGATGGGTGGGAGGAGCAGGGTTCCAGTGAAGAAGTAGGTGAATATTAAGAGGAGGCTGAGAAAAAGGAAGGCAAACTTGCTGGACTCAGAGCCTATCTACCATCCTGCTATGTGCCGTATGACTTTGTGGGCAGGTTAGTCAGCCTCTCTGAGGCGTGGGTTTTCTCATGCAAAGTGGAGACGGGAAGAGTGCTTTTCTCAAGAGATTTCTGGGCAGATTCAATGAGATGATGCCTTCAGAGAGTTAGCCCAGCAGCTGGCACACGGTGATCAATAAGTATTTATTTCCCTCTATGCTGAGATGGGGAGAAGGTGGGACTCTGAGACTGGAGCCATGAGCTGAGCAGGCCTTACCTAGGAAGCTGCAAAAGGTTACCATCTGAAGCCCTCTTCTCCACGCAGCTCCTGGAGTGGTTAGAGAAGGCGACCTTTGTCCTGTGGGCTTTTCTCTACGGGGAGAGAGGCAAGAACGTGCCCAGCACGGGCCCACCAGCCACCTGCCAACCGTCCGCTCCCTCCCGCGCCGCTCAGACAGATCGCTCTTGTCAGGCTCAGCAGCGGCCCTGCTTCATCACTCTAATTGCGGTGTGGTTTGCGTTCATCAAGGAAACAGCAGGGATTCCAAATTAAATTCCAACATGCAATTTATTCAAGATATAGGGCCGACTGAGAGACTCTCTGCAGAGCCCTCTGCCTCCTCTTTCAGATGTAGAATTCTGCGGCTGGGCCCGCTTGACCCACACATCTCCTGGGACCTAGACTAGATGGGGACTCTCCAGGGCTGCTGGCTGCTGGCTGCTGGCCAGCTGCTCTTCCATTTCACAGACGGACCTGCTGAGGGAAAGAGGAGGGACTTAGACATGAGAAAAGCCCTGGGGTACGCAGAGGTCAGGATTGGCCTGTGCTGTCTATCTTGGGGTATTATGCGTGATAGTGTGTATCTAATACATTCTGAAAAGATAAATGAGTCTGGATGCGTGCTGGTGAGGGCTGTGGGAATCTCGTTTTGACCACCAGTGTTATTCCATCAGCATTCATTAGCTTGAGAGAGGCTTCTGAGCAGAAGTAGAGTACCAGTCCACTCACTAATGCTTTGTACGAGTGACCCAGGCCCTTCTCAGCAGACCCACATGCCAGGGGTCTTCAGGCTGCCTCTAGCCGCCTGCTTTCAACAACAGTAAAGCGTTTCAGGACACCCCAATGAAGATGGGAGTCCATCAAACATCACTGGCATTAAGAAGCAATTGGATGGTGAGGCTGGTAAAGTAGGGATGGCCCACCTCACAGGTGGCTGTCCCCTGGCTCAGTCCCTTCTCAGTTCTACCCTGACAACCAGTGAGTGGGAGCCCACCCTGAGAGCCCCTCTCCAATGGACCGTAAGCTGCCGCGCTACCCGTGATTTATGGTGGTTTACTGCCAGAGACTAATCCATCCCAAATAAGCTCTGGATTCAGAGGAGAAGCAAGGGATGCCAAAATAGCATCTAGGGGGAGGTGGGGACACAAGAGGGACAAGACTGGAGTCCTCGAGATGGATGACTCAGAAGGAAGGTTCTGAACAGCTGGCCCAGAACCCAGCTCCCTAATCTGATAGCTGTCCTGATGCTCATGAGGAAGCATCAGGGTTCTGGGAATGGATTGATTCCGAGGGCAAAAAATCAACTAATAACAACCCACGGGGAAGAAACATCCAGTTCTGAGCAGGAGCCAGAGGCCACTTCCAGCCAGGCCTGATGCTGTCACCAGGAAGTCATGCAGAGTGAGGTCCAGAAGCCATTTGTGCAGTCTTTACAAATATGACAGAACCCAGGAATATTTCTTTCCATGTGAATCCTTACTTCAAACTTTCTTTTAATTTGAACTAAAAAATGTGTATGTATATCTGTGTGCGCACATGCCTGGCATCCAGAGGAGGGCATTAGATACCCAGGGGCTAGCATTATGGGCTGTTGTGAGCTTCCCAACAAGGAAGCTGGGAACTGAACTCAAGTCCTCTGCAAGAGCAGCATGTGGTATTAACCACGGAGCCATCAATTCACTTGCAGCTTCTAACTTTTCTATATTTGTTTTACTATAGAAGAGAGTGTGTGTAGAGGCCAGAAAGCTGGAACGGGATCTGTGAGAGGAGGCCTTAAAGGAAAGGGACCGGCAGAGTACAGAGCTCGTGCGATTTGGAAGTGGAATACCAAGAGCTGGAGAGATGGCTCCATGGTTAGGAGAGTATACTACCCTCACAGAGGACCCAGTTCAGTTCCCAGCACCCACGTCAAGTGGCTCACAGCTGCTTGTAGCTCCAGCTCAACTGGATCAGGCTCCTTTCGGCCTCTGGGGGCACCTGCACTCACATTCACATATCCCACACAAGCTAACACACATACACTAATCAAAAACAGTGAAATGTGGGGGGTAGAAGAGTTTAAATGGGGATGAGGAGAGAAGGGGGTGGGAAGAGACCAGCCTAAACTAGTATGAGCAAACTTACTACTTTGTAAGCTAATTAAGAAAACAGCATCTGAACGAGCCAGGTTGGCAGAGCAGGAGAAGCTGCTTGCTTCTGCTGTGGTCTCCAGCTTGAGAAGGCCCTGCCACCTCCAACACCCATTCTGTGCAATGCAGATCAGATAATGTTGCTCTCTTTCCTTTCAGAAGACACCTGCAACAATCAACTTAAAAACATGTGTGTGCATGTGCATGTGTGTGTCACAGCATGCAGGTAGAGATCAGAGGACAACGTGGAGGGGTTCTCTACTTCCACCATATGAGTCCCAAGGACTAAATTCAGGTCATCAGGCTTGGCAGCGAGGGCCCTTACCCACAGAACCTTCTCACCGATCGTAAACTCTCCTTTCAGTTCAAGTCTCCAAGAGCAGGCAGGGCCTGATAGCAGGGCCTTAGCCACCATTTGGGCTCCAGTTCCCTAGGAGTCTGAGAAAGATATTGATCCCTTCCTTGAGGAGGCGAAACTCCAACACAGAACTCTCCAAAGCTGGAAAGGATGTTCAAAGCATGCGGGGCCAACTCCATTCCTAGATATAAACCCTAAACAAAGGCAGGAACATGAACTGTTATTTTTACATCCATGTTCATAGCAACATTAGTCATAATGGCAAGGAGGGAAAACAACCCAAATGGCCACCAATAGGTGAATTGGTAGAACATGTGGTATTTCTATACAGTGGGAAGGCAATTCTGAGGCTCACCATACAGATGAACCTTGCTAACAGTATTTTTCAATAAAATGAAGCAGACAAATGGAAAATTACCTGATCCCCACTAGATCAGGGACGGAATTAAGACCTCAGGTTTAATAGGTGGGAAGTGATTACTAATCTCCCAAGTACATGTTTCCCTTGTAACAGCTAACCCCTCCCCCAGTAAACAAAACAAACAAAAACAGCTGTTTACGGAAACCAGACCGAGGCTCTGTCGGTACAGCTCCTCAGTTCTCAACCTTCTCATCTTCTAGTGGACAAAGTTGGGCTGCAGGTTAAACTCTGAGGACACTTAGCTACCTTGGACACTGGCTTGTTCCAAAGAGCACAAATTATCTTGTCTCAGAAACTCATCATCAAGTGTGGGGAGGGTTGGAAGGGGATACGGGAAGAAGAGGGAAGGGAACAGAGAAAGAGGGCTTGAGAGGAAGATGGGAGTGGGGTGGGGGACGTGGACAGACAGAGGACTCACCTTTTCTAGGCTAATTGTCCCAGAAACCAAGACATCCCTGAGCTCGGTATGGGCAGTTGAACAGTGTGTTCTGGACTGCCATGGCCTGTCTATGTTTCTTACTTGATTGGCACTTAACTAGTTAATTTGCTTGACAAGAGCAACTCAGCACCCTTTCGCTGCTTTCCAACACGGGTTCTAACTCTAACCTATGGCCTGTCTACTACTGGTCATGTATGTGAGGGGAGGGGACAGCCACCCACTCCTAGCTCGATGAATCCAGTCACCCACTTTCACAACTGCCCTTTTATGAACAGCTGTCTGGGCAGTAGAACGTTCTGTTGGGGGGCAAATCTAATCACCAGTAAATTCATCTCCAAAGCTATGTCTTTCTATTTCTTAACACGGAATGTGCCCACACAAATTGTCCAAATAATTTACAAGAGATGACACCATACTTTTCAAAGGGATCTTTCCTGGTTTGGAAACTATACCCTCGGGTTGCAGGCTATAATGAGTCAAATTAAAGGTCAGAAGTGAAATTTCCTTTCCTCATTAGGTACATAAAAATTAATAGCCTAACACTTCCTGACTTCCTTGACTTTAATTTCCTGCAAAATATGAATCCTTGCACCTGGAAGGTACCAAGATCAAGGTCCCTCAGATGTGGCTGAGACAACTGTTGTGGGCATTCTTGGACTACACTTCCTACTGCCCCTCCGTCCTGTGGCCGCCAATGTGTGGACAAGTGTGCCAGTAAAAGGAACTCATGAGACTTTACCAAGCAAAAGAGCTCAGTACTATGTATACTGAGTTTATACATACATATGTATATCTGTTGTATACTCGGTTTCTCTCCCTCTCCCTTCCCCTCCTTTTCCCCTCTCTCCCCTCCCTCCATCCCTCCCTCTTCTCTCTCCCCTCCCTCTCTCCCTTCCTCCCCTCTCTCTCCCCTCCCTCCACCCCTTCCTCCTCTGTCTCTCCCCAACTCCCATGTAGTTAGATACACCGCCTTTGCAGTCCTCACCGTGATGTCCCTTGAGCTCCCTTGAGCCGTGAGCTGCAGCAGCACCACTTTTGGAGACTCCATGAAGGGGTTTCCGGCCTTCCTTGCCTGCTGCTTTCTTTCCTTGCCCCAGGCTCGAAGCAGTTGTTCTTGGGTACTATGTCTAGGTCCTCTAGTTGGAACTTCGAAGCCATTATTTCATCAGCTCTTCCCATGTCACCGTAAGCCCTAATTTCCATTTTAAATCCCTTATTCCTGTAAAGTCTGCTGTGGCTCTAACTGATCCCAGAGAACACAGCAGGCAAGTACAAACAGTGTTCCTATGAAAGAGCCACTTATTAATCTAAGCCAAGCCAGCAAGTGGGGTCAAGCATTTACATTCAGCCATTTCCTGGTGATTGATTCCAACCCGAACGATGAGTTGTGAAAGCAGTTTATGTTGTACTCATAAGGAGGCCAGCACGGATCTCTGTTCAATAATTTCTGTAGCTCTTTTTCCCTGTTTGAGCAAGGGGTCATGAACTGGAGAGATCACTCACTAGCTCAAGAAAAATCTGTGGTCCTACACCCTTAAAGTTGTGAGGCATATTCACATGCTCTTAGTAACTCACTGACTAGTATACCACAGTTATAAGATGGTAGCCATCTCAAGTTCCCTTGCAAAAGAGTCACACTGTATGAAGGATCACACTACATGAAGAGTCACACTGCATGAAGAGTCACACTGTATGAAGAGCCACACTGTATGAAGAGTCACACTGCATGGAAGCATCACACTGCATGCAGGGTCAGGCAGGTATATGTTCAGGAGCCACTTCAGTCCTTGGCAATTGTTACTCACACTTGAGCTGTACTGTTTCTAATCCCAAGATTTAATTGAGTTGATTTACCTGAGCACAGATCACATAAGAACAAAACTCCTAGCACACCACCCCAAGTTCCTGTGTACTACTTGGACCTAGGACTCACTCCCAATCATTTGAGTAGCAATTATATTCTGTCAAGAGTGGAATCCGTGTACTTAACTCTTCCAGGGTCTCAAAGTAGCCATAGCTGAAGTCCCAAGGACATCAATATCAAGATTCCAAGTGGATGGGGCTCCGTCTGGGGAAAAGTTTCCAAAGAAGGGGGCTCCAGAAGAATTACGGCAAAAACGAAGGCCCTGGCTGGGAACATGCCTGGTGGGTTCAAGAGTTGGCAAGGTGACAGTTGGAGCAGAGTAAGGGGAGGATAGAAAACAAGGGTGGTGGGTCATGGGGGAGCCAGATGCCTTCAGGTCCTGTGGAACACCATTTTGATTTCTACCCTGTTCTGTCCTGAGTGAAATGAATATCACTCAACAATTTTAAAAACAGCCTAAGGAAGGCAATCCAGACGAGATGACTGGAGCCGTGTGTGTGTGTGTGTGTGTGTGTGTGTGTGTGTGTGTGTGTGTGTAGTGTTGGTGGGGGGGGTGGTGAGAAAGTCTTTCCAGAGGAACCACATCTGGCCTCACATAGAATTCTCACTTGATCATAACTTCTGAATTTCATCACACTGAATGGCAGGGTCTTCTCATGGACAAAGGGTGAATGTATTCTCCATATGAAAAGAAGAATCCAAATGTGTTTGGTGACTCGCATCCCAATCCTCTTCAGGTTCTTGGTCACACAGCTGATCTGCATGGCAGGTAGGCATGGCTATGGTGCTAGAGAGAGTGCTAGCAATGAAATGTGAGAGGTCCATGTGCAGCTTCCAGGTCCCTCTATACACACTGCCTGTCATGGTCCTTCTTGTGTGTTTCCCTCTGCTAGTCCATTGGGATGGCTCAACAGAGTGAATGTGAGGAGCATAAAAAGTCAAATATGGAGTGGTACTGAAACATCAAAGTGAATCATCCTGGTTCAAAACACAAACCCAGCCCAATGGAGACACTGATCATATTTAAAGGAACATGCTTCCTCTGACACCACACCTTTGTCCTGCATGGCTGTGTCTTTAAGTGACACCCTTAGCTCTGGTGGCAATAACTGTCCCAATTCCCGAGGGGTAGCATCCTAGGTGTTGATGCACCCTTGCTCTCTAGCATAGATAAAATGATTAACCACAGGAAACCTAATTAATTAACACCATGCATATGTAAGTCTTGAGGTCTTAAGAAAATGGGAATATATTTCTGATCCATCAGTTTTAAAACATTGCAGGTCGGGGCAGTGGGAAACATGTGGTGGAATAATTATCCCATTTCAGCACTTTCAGAGCTTAAGGACAGGACTGGAGTTTGGGAGTTACTTATTTCTATATATAGGGTAGATTTCCTCCTATAGATATTTATGTCTGTGTGGCCAACCCCAGATGACTATCTAATGAAAGCACATGATACCAGCTTCAAATACATCATCTTAATTTGTCTTGCCTCTGGGTTTGGAGAAAGGCTTGTTGACTCTTCTGCAATGTTTGCTGATGTTGCCAGTGCACTTTGCAAAGCATTTAATGCCTGTAGCTCTATTGCCTAAAGCCTACGTTATTTTCTTATGTGTATTAAAATCTGGGCTAGTTAGTTGTGAGCCTTTCTTCAGTGAAGCTTTCCAATTGATACACTAAGGTTTTGACTGTTACTAGATCCTTTCACATAGGAATTGTCCCTTTCCTACTCCATATAGTTTTGGTGGTGCTGTCAGTCAAGGGATTAAGTCCTACCCACAGTAATAGCTACATGATCAAGGATGTCTAATCATGAGTTAGTTTAAAGGAGTGTCTATAGATTATAGAATGTCTCTTCATTCTCATGAAACCAATATTGAGCAAAGTGGGGCTGAGAAATTCTGGGAGGATAATTCAATGTGTATGTATATATTTATATGTGTGTGAATGTAGGTGTGCATATGCCATGGTACACACGTGGAAGTCGGAAGACGACAACCTTGGATTTTAGTCCTTGCCTTTCGTCTTCTTTGAAACAGGACTTTTTCTTGTTTTTGTTTTTGTTTTTCCCCCCACAAGTACGTTAGGCTAGCCAGGCTGTCTCTACCTCCCACCTCCCTGCAGGAGTGCTGGGATCACAGGAGCTTAAACTACGTACCTAGTTTTTGTGTGGGTTCTGGGGATTTGAACTCAGATCCTCAGGCTTGCACCACAAGTGTTTTTGTTTACTTAGTCATCTCCCCAGGCCCAGAATCAAATTCTTTTTTAAAAAATTATTTGTTTTTACTTCATGTGCATTAGTGTTTTTGCCTGCATGTATGAGGGTGTCAGATCCCCTTGAACAGACAGTTGTGAGCTGCCATGTGGGTGCTGGGAATTGGACCTGGAAACTCTGGAAGAGTAGCCAGTGCTTCTAACCACTGAGCAATCTCCCTAACCCACAAATTCTCTTTTTTGATAATTTTATACACAAGTAACATGTACTCTGATTTTGCAATCATATTCACTGCCCTCCTCCCCTCTCTAGGTTTTTCAAGTTCTGTCCCAGAACTCACTATGTAGACCAGGCTGGCTTTGAACTCACAGAAATCTGCCTACCTCTGCCTTCCAAGTGCTATGATTAAAGGTGTCCGCCATCACGGCCTGAATATTCACCTCTCGATATTCTCTTATCCCTTCTCATTCTCATGGACTCCCTTCTTCCTTACTAGTTTAGTTGCCTTATGTCTTTTTGTGCAGCTACCCACACTTTCTGTGTGTTCACAATCACAAAAGCCATGACAAACATAGAAAACAGTATTTCATAGCTTTCCTTCCAATCCTCCAGCTCTTAAAATCTTTCCACCTCTTCTTGCAAGGTGTTCCCAAAGGGGGTGAGATAAATGTCCTATTTAGGGCTCAGCACCCACTAGTCATTTATTTTCAGTACTCAAGAAACCAATTGTGAATCTCTGTTATATTCACCCTTTACAAAAAGAAGTTTCTCTGACCCAGGCTGAGAGCAGCATTAGTCTCAGTATAAACTTAAGTGTTCAGGAGGTGGTTTGGCTACAATGCCCACTTAGCAAAACATCAGTAGTACATTCTCCTCCAGGCCCCTTGACCTTCACAGATGCAGTGGTTTGAAAGAAAATGGCCCACAAAAGGAGTGGCACTATTAGGAGGTGTGGCCTTGTTGGAGAAAGTGTGTCACTGTGGAGACGGGCTTTGAGGTCTCATATATGCTCAAGATACCACCCAGTGTCTCAGATTACTTCCTGTTGCTTAAAAGATACAGAACTCTCAGCTACTTCTCCAGCACCACATCTGCCTGCACATTGCCATGCTCCACCATGATGATAATAGACTAAATCTCTGAACTGGAAGTGAGCCACCCCAATTAAATGTTTTCCTTATAAGAGTTGCCATGGTCATGGTGTCTCTTCCTAGCAATAGAAACCCTAACTAGGATTAACAGCCAAACTTTAGATAAGGTTTACAGTATGAGGCACATATTCCCCATTGTACTAGGTCTCAGACTAATTGGGAAGTGGTTGGTTAGCCCCTAACCAGCCTTTGTTGGCAGGTTGTTATTATAGTAGAGTCTGTAGCTGGGAATAACTGTTATATCTTTTCTCCCCACCTCTTAGTACCATGAACACTAGCAAGCAGGAGGGAACTTTCACCTCAGTTCTAGGTTGAGTTTTCTGTGTCTTGTATCCAACATGTAAGGTGTCTTCAGCAATAGGGTCATACCAGCCAGTTCTGGTGGATCATAGACCGTATTGCTTTGGGAGCTCCCAAGAAATACACTATTAATGACAGCTGTTCATCAACTGCATCCATCCAGGCCTGAAGACTTGTTTGTAATAGACAATACTTACTTTTCAATGAGTTAATTACTTGTAACTGGGGGGGGGGTTCTCATTTATGTCTTAGGAACTTGCTGGATTACAGGATGTTATAGGAGTCAGTAGATCTTGTCACCAACCTTTCTCCTGAATTTCAGTGGGTGCACAGCTCTTTTTTTTATGAATATGAATACCAGGTACACCTCCTTTGCACAGTCTAATGCTTTTCATCCAGCTGAGTCTTTGACTAGACAGACTTACACTGCCTGTGGGTTGTAAGCTAAATGGAGGTGAACATATTTTCCAGGTCACATACCAACATGCTCTTTCTTGAACGGAGACAATGCCTAAGTTTATGACCTTGAGGGACTCCCAGGGGTACCAGATTTTTTTTTTTTTAACCAGGTTCTCTCTGTTCAACCCAACTGTTTTGGGATCTCACTAGGAAAGCCTCTACTAATCCTGTATTTTTTTTATTCATTGGAAAATGAACTGGTAAGGCCAATTTCAATTAAATTAGGGCTTTGGACACTCTGCCTCATGAATTTTTCATGGGTTTTACTACCCCAAATCATTATACCCCTGTTTCTGCCCCACAGTGCCTAAGCTTAAGATTTACAAACCCATTGTGGTCCACAATGTCAAAACTAGTCCACAGGTCAAAATTACCCAGCTCCTATTTCCATATAATTTTACTGAAGCACAGCTGTACCCAATCATTAATGTATTATCTATGAATCCTTTGTAGCTGTAGAGCCAAACATACCATCTAACCCTTTACAGAAAGGTTGCCAATGTCTGCTCTAGATTAGATCATTATAATTATTTCCTTATCTTGGGATCAACAAACATGGGATTCACAGGGCAGCATGAGAAACGAAAGAATGAATACATGAACAAACATTTGCGGCATTGTGCGTTAGAGCATTGGGGCAGGATACGACACAGGGCTCTGGGGATACCCTTGCCTGACAGCTCCATCTCATAGGAGCAGGGGAATAATACATGACCCAAATCTTGGTCTGAAGATTTGCATTTACATTTTCATGTGGATTTCAGTTCTGACCACGGATGGACTCACTTTGTTGGCTGTGGGTGGAGGGGTCCCACTGGGCATCTAGACGCCTACGCACTGTCCCGAGTACATCAGTCAACGCGTGCTCTAAAGTAGACCTACAAGGACATGGAGATGCTCCCTTGGTGGTTTGGAACAAATCACAAGATGCCTGTGCAAGGTTCAGTCTTTGAATCCGTGGCAGGAATCTGCAACAGCCATCTCAGCCATTTGCCTTTTCCTGGAACGACAAACGCCGTAAGAAAGGACTCACTCACTTTCCAGGGCCATTACACTAACTGGGGTGCACAATTTCTCCCCACTCATCCAATCACACCAGTAGAACCCCAAATACCCACCAGTATTCTGAAGGTTCACCAATATATTCTTCCTTTTCCTCTTTTTTTTTTTTTTTTTTTTTTTTGGTTTTTCGAGACAGGGTTTCTCTGTGTAGCTTTGCGCCTCTCCTGGAACTCACTTGGTAGCCCAGGCTGGCCTTGAACTCACAGAGATCCACCTGGCTCTGCCTCCCAAGTGCCTTTTCCTCATTTTATTATGGTATTTATTGGGGAAGCTAAGCCAGAAATGATCACCCTCTTTTTATGTTGTTAGGGGGGCAGAAAAGTGGGTCAAGAACCATTCACACAGCAGAAAGAATGAAACTACAAGTTTATTTGAGAGTATAAAAATTAAAAAAACAAACAAACCAAAAAAAGCAACCACATAAAACCTTCCAGTTTACATTAATTTTGAATATCACACACTATTTATTAACAACTTAGTTGAATTTCAAAAACATTGTCAATTGCAAGGAAGAGGCAGTTAAGTCAGGCAGTGAGTTTCCAATCACAGTGAGTCGAGTGTAGTGTCAAAATGAAGCGCGGGTCACACGGAGAAGACACAGTGGAGACCATTTTTCTGGCTGGTGTATTTAAAAAATCCTGGCTGGAATGAATTTAAAAAAATATTGCTAGCCACTTACTTGGTATCTTGAGAAGAAAGGGGGAAAAAACCTCAAGGCCCAGAGCTTTGCTATCTTATTTATTATTACTATTATTATTATTTTTAAAGAACCCATTAAAAACCAAATCTATAGTAAAAATGTTCCTGTGTTTGTTTGGAAAAAATAAAACAAAACAAGAAACAAACAACATTAATAGGCTCCCCTTATCTACTAAAACCATTTGTTTTTCCTAAAATGCCTTGAAGCAGAAAGCTCATGAGATTAGCTCACTGCTCAGTTAATTAAAAATAGAATCCTTTCCTCCAGACAACTTTCAGAGCACCAAAAAGAAGCAGGGACCCATCAAAGGAGGAGAGAGTCACTGACTCACCCGGATGAGACGCACAGCCAGGAACGCTCCGTCTGTCACCCAGTTCTTTCTTCCCTGGGTTACACACACACACACACACACACACACACACACACACACACACACACACACACACACACCCACCCACCCTCAATTGCTATTTTAAAAATGAAAGATACAAGCAGCTAGGCTTATTTAAGCAAAAACAAAAACAAACAAACAAACCAAACCCCAAGTGGCTAGCTTTCCAGCTGTCTAGTTTGGATTTATTTAAAAAGGAAAGTCAACGGAACAGCATCATTGAAGGCCACTTCGTCCCTGCTTCCTGCAGGCTCCATTTTGATTAGCATCGAACAGGTTATTGAAAGTTTCGTCAGCTGTGGGAAAATGCTTTGAATGGGTGGCAGCTGCCTGAGGTGGCATCACCTGGTTCCAGTTTTGTCCCTGGTTAGTATGGTTTACCCATTATTGCCTGGTTGGTGGGGGTGGGTGGTGGTGTCATGCACTGGGGCTGGCTAGGCATCAAGAGAGAGGAAAGGTAGTTTAAACATACAGACAATGGTTGGGAGACTTGTCCCTCTGCACTTTTCAAGAACTCGATAAATAGTGACTCCAAGATGCCCCAATGTAAATGCTGGGCATGTAGGTGAGTCTGAGGTGACATTATGGGATGGGGCTGGGGAAAGGCAGCATTTCTTTTTGCATCTTTCTTTGGACCTCGCCAAAAGAGAAACAAAAACAAAACCAAACAGATAACTTTCCTATACACATATAAATAGTCCCTTAACTAGAAGGGAAAAAAACAAACACACCGTTTCAAATGCATTTCTAAGAGACTTTAAAAAATCCAATGGGAAATCTTGACTCCAAGTTATCTATTGCCCACTTCTCTCAGAGGAGAAACTGCCAGGATGTTTGGCTGGACCTGACCCTCACTCTAACCCTAACCCTGACTTGGTGCACTGTTCCTGGGTCTGTGTGTGTAGTACACACAGAGTTCTCACAGGTGGTACTGAATGTGGTTCTCATGTAAGTTAGGACTTCCAGGAGTGTCCTTAAGTCCAAATGCACATGGAAAATAGACTCCCGGGTGTTGAGGGAACTTAGGAGCCTGAAGCTGCATGTATGAGCACATCGGACTGGGCCTGTTTTATGGGGCAAAGGGCTCGATCACAGTTTCGGCCAACTTAATTTGGGTCCTCGTCCTTAGCTATGCCAAGTCATCTTGGAAGGGGACAATCCAGAAGCCAGGAAAAGGACCATGAAGTCAAGGCAGGCCCAGGCTCTGGTAACCTATACATTAGGAGTTGAGGTTTTCAACAGTGGCAGGGTTTTCCTACTTTTTTAAGGATGATGCTGAGGATCTGCACTTCTAGGGAAAGCTCTCAAAATTAGGATTCTTAGGCAAATTTAAAAGGCCAGGTAGATTGTTTCTGAATCTATCACAAAACCAAATGAGAGTGCTGAGAGCCAGAAGCTGTTCTTCATGTCAGAATTATTCTTTGGCCTTTGCTGCAGTAAGAACGAAGAACAGGACAGTACAAGGTGGGATTTGATGTTCCCCTGGACACTGTCCGAGTGCCCTCTGATGATGGCCTTCTGGCAGCATCCTCCAACCCAAGTCTCCAAATGTAGCTATAAGGTGGCAGCCCAGAAGAGACTTGGTCTGGTGTCTTCTCACCTGAATGAGCAACGTGGCCCCAGATCCTTGACAAAGACACTTACATAGGGCTTCATCCTGCTGCCTGCCCAGTCACAAACCTACTGGATGGACCAACAGTAGCACAGTCATCTGAAGCAGGAGGCTATAATCAGAGGCCCCGAAGGAACAGTGACCTCATAGAAGATGACAACGCATCATGTCAACTACGAGGGCAGAGGAGTGCCAGGTCTTTCCAAGGAACATCCCTGAAATCTGGAGGAAGAGATGGCGATGGAGAGCAATCAGCACCCCAAACTTCAACTTGAGATATCCTCAAAAGGAGCTCAAAGAGCGTCCCATGAGCACAGGCTGTTAGAATTCAACAAGGCGGAGCAGATCTACCCACACGGACTTTGGAATCACTTAGTTTTCTACTTCTTCAGTGCCCTCACTGGGCACGGAGTCTCTGGGCTCAGCAGGGCCCTCTGGAGGGCCAGGCTGCTCTGGGCTGTGGCTGCTGCCTTCCACACTCAGGAGGCTGCTGGCCGCCTGGGAGCCCGCACTGACGCTGTAGGCACTGCCTGACCGGGAGCGATAAGGAGGCAGGTCAGCTTGGTTCAGAGACTCGGTGTCAGACGAATAGGGTGGAGGAGGAAGGTCATACCACGCAGGTCTGCAAGAGAGAAGGCAGGAGGGCGGCAGAGGGGAGACAACTCATTAGAGTCAAGATGAGGCAGGTGATTCAGACCCAGCTCTAACAACAGCCCATTTCTGAGCAGATGGCTAGGAGAAGAATAAGGTTTTACTGCCAAGTACAAAGGAGACCTAAGACCAGCAGAACCAGTGGTTTGAAACGTGACAGAACAGCAAGGTCAGTGTACTCTGGCTGTTCCTGTCCAATGGGCAGTGCCCGTACCGTATCTCTCCTGTAGGTGGGCAGGGATGAGGATGCTAAACAACACCCTCAGATCACCCTGGTGTTCTGGGCTAAATGATTTATGGCCAAGAGTTTGATAAGGGAGGGATCTGGTTTCTTACTAAGTCTAACTTCCTGTGGCCTTGGGTGAAAAGTCACTCTCTAAGTGCCCTATCTCTTCCTCTGTACCTTGCTTGCAACAAAATCATGTTCTTCCCCGACTGCTGTAGGTCAGGCACTTCTCGCTGTACCTCTCCTCTGTCACCTTGACTGCTCACAGTGACCCCTGAGATAGGCATTACTTTTTTTTTTTTTTTTAAAGATTTATTTATTTATTATGTATACAGAAGAGGGCACCAGATCTCATTACAGATGGTTGTCAGCCACCATGTGGGTGCTGGGAATTGAACTCAGGACCTCTGGAAGAGCAGTCAGTGCTCTTAACCTCTGAGCCATCCCTCCAGCCCCAGGCATTACTTTTATATCTACTGTCCCGGTGAGGAATTGGGGGCCCAAGATCACAGATTAGTAAGGCAGCAATGCAGCAGGGTCTAGAACCCCACTGTTCTGTCTCCAGATTTAAATCTCCGGGTTTAGCCTTACTCTACTCTGGTCGGCCTGAATGCAAAGGTTTTTTCTGAGTAGCAAGCTCATTAGCTGAGTGAGGTCCTACAGAACTCCTCCGCGGCACTGCCTCCCTCCCAGTCCTTGAAGTATTGTCTGCTTTTGACGAGGAGGGAAAACAAAGATGAAATCACACGGGAGCTAGCTGCCACTAGGAAGGGTCCAAGGAGGAGCCCAGCCACCCTGGAGGCACATCTGTAAAATGCTGAATGTGACACACAGTGAGTCCTGGGCACTGAGCAGAGGACCTGAAGGCAGGGCATGGAATGTCATAATCTAAGCAGGCTCTGATAGCTGGCTGCAGTACAGGACTTCCAAGAAGGTTATCTGGGGTGTGTGTGTGTGTGTGTGTGTGTGTGTGTGATGAACACAGTAGTAAAGCATGTGTTTAGTATGTGTGAGATGTGATTCCAATCTCCAATCTCTCTCTCTCTCTCTCTCTCTCTCTCTCTCTCTCTCTCTCTCTCTCTCTCTCTCTCACACACACACACACACACACACACACACACACAGCCTTGGTTATATGGGATATTATGGAGGCCATAAAAGAAAAGGATAGGGAGGCCAAACAGGCATGATTTAGGCCCTCCACTCTAACTACAGGAGGCCAGTCTGGGCCTTCTATATTGGGGGTTCATGAACAATGCCATCTGTGATGAGCAATCCATTGCTCAATAAAGTTTGCGGTGCGCTACACCATTCCTTTTACCTCATAAATGAAGCCAAGCAAGACAAGGGAGTTATTTATTCTCTTGTTCAGTTAACAAATTAACCAAATCTCCCATGATACTTTTCTGTAGTAGCAGATATGGCCCAGAGATGGTCAATGGCCTAAAAGTGTGACACTGTGGCTTAACCAAGGAGGAGCAGGGAATCCTTCCTGTAGGTCCTCAGATAAGTGACTTAAAACTGCAGGGCCTCAGTTACTTTCCTCAGAGAAGTGTCCAGAGATGACATGGAACATTCTCGGAGTAGGTAAACGTCAATCACTGTTACTGCCTATAGTTACCAAGCCCAAATTCTCGGCTAGACTTAGGTAGCCCTGTGTGTGCACACGCGTCTTTCCCATGTTAGATGCCTTTCTCTGCAATCTCTCACCTTTGGTCCAGCAGGGCCTCGGAGTAGGAGGGTGGAGAGCCTACTTCGGAGGCGTTTTGTTCGGCCTGGCTAGCCACATACTGAACACCATTATTGACGTTGTAGGTGACGTTACAGTGGTGGGGGTGGTCCAGGACCACCAGGCGAGAGAGCAGCACAGGATGCTGCAGCCGGTGCACAGGCAGAGTCATGAGGTTGTTCCGTTTTCGCTGATGATGCAGGACCAGTGCCAACAGGGCCACCACCAGGACGAAGATGACGGAGCTGCCGATGATGGCGTATGTGATACTGGGGTAGTACACGAGCTGGTTGTCTGAGGTCACGAACACCTGCCCACTGCCTGGTTCTGGGAAAGCCAGGAGAAAAGAGAGGAAGAGAGAACGTTACAAGTGGGCTTTTCTAAGCCTTCGAGAATCCACCCAGAACTGTCCTGCCAATTAGCACAGCAGGGCTATTCACAGCCACCAGAAAGGGAGACCCCTAAATGTTTATCAGCTGTGGAATGGGTAGTCAGACTGTAGTACATCCCAATGTACTCTTACCCAGCCCCAAATGTAAATACTGATACATCCCATGAGTGTAGATTTCAGGAACATGCAGAGAAATAAGCCACACCCCAATATCCCAGACTGTAGACTGTATATGATGCATCTAAAAGGCCAGTTCACAGAGACAGCAAGCACAGCAGTGTCTAGATTAACCTCAAGTGGGCATGAGGGGTCCTGCTGGGTCATTGACAATGTGCTCAAACTAGACTATGGCGGTGATGATGCATGTTGGAAAGTTAACTAAAAATCATCAAATTGTACAGTTAACGTGAATGAATTTTATGTTCCATGAATAAGACCTCAATGAAGTTAGCTAAAAACTCAAAGATGGGAAATATAATTCCCAGGGGTCAAGAGCGTGAGTTCTTGGGGTTCCAGAAATCAGTTCTTCATTGAAAATGAATGATAACGCTAATGTGAGGAAGGTAGGTATGTACATCTAGGCTCCAAATGTCTGCAGAGCTCTGTTCTGTGCCAGGCCCTGGGTTGACCTTCACAGATACAGGGACAGACTCTGGTGCCTGCCTGTCAACCTACTTTCTGTGTCTGTGCCCTTTGGGAAGTGCTGGGAGCGAAACAGTCTAGACATTCTCCGGGCTTCTGAAGTCTGGCACAGACGGCAATATCAAGGGTCTAGAACGGCAGCTGGCACTTTGTGCTACGTTCACATGTGTGTTGATACACACAGTATATGGTATTGAAGGGTTTAGTTTTGCTTTAATTCTTTTTTTTTTTTTTTTTTTTTTTTTTTTAAATTCAGGGTTTCATATATTCCAGGCTGGCCTGTGACTCACTGTGGCCAAGGATGACTTTGGATTTCTGATTCTCCTGCCTCTGCTCCCTGACACTGGGATTACAGACATGGGTCACCATTCCCCACTTATGCAGCATGGGGATGGGATCCAGGACTTCATGCATGCTAGGCAAGCACTCTCTCAACTAAGCCAAGGCACTGTTTTTAAGATGAGCACAGTGTGTCCTGGTGAGGCTGGGTCCCCTGACTAAGATTATTGAGGTTGAGGGAGGAGCCCGTGTGACCTAAGCTAGTGCCTGACCCTGCTCTCTGAGCACCCAAGAAGACTCAGTAGACAATTTGCAGGCATTTCCTCAGGTCTCAGGGTGATGGTCTGGGTCACACCCCATTTCTGCTGACTAACAATACCTTCCTCCCACATATGCTAATGAGCCACACTTCAGTGCTTCAGGTGACCTGCTTCCCAGCCAGCAGGACACAACTGACAACCTCAGGAAGTCCAGACAGGCACAGGAAACCAGAACAGCCTCTAACAGAAACCTGGGGACATCTTGTTTGTGCCAAAGAACTACAGCAGCCCACTGCTGTGCCCGTTGGAAGAATATTCTAGTTTCAGTCCCAGAGGGTGAATTGGGGACCACAGCCCCATGCTTCTCCATCTGTGACTCAGGAGGAGGTTTCTGCAGGTCCTGGCAAGGCCAGAGGTTTCTGCGGGTCCCGGCAAGGCCGGCATTTGTTCCCCTGCAGTAGCAGCTAGAGTGGAACTCGGTTGTTCACCCCTCCTTCACCTTCTGTGGTTATTTCCTGAGCAGACCTGAGAGGTTACAGAGCTCTGGGGTGGATCCTGGATCCATCACTTCCAGGTGCCTGAGCCCAGGCAAGTGATTTAACTTTCGTAAATAATAGCAGGGCTGAGAAAGTTAACAGCATGCATCTCCCCCGGTCATCAGATGACACAATGCATATATATGCAGAGTGTTGAGCACAGCCTGACATGGGTTTGCACTCAGCAATGCTGATTCTTTTAAAAAGAAACATTACTTTAAAATCGCCATAATGAAATGTGCATACCACAAACAGCATTTTAAGTGTACAGCTGAGTAGCATTAAGTGAATTCAGGTTGTTGTGCTACCATCTGTGCTGTCCATCTCCAGGACCCATCAGCTCTAACTAGTTAATGCCACTTCTTAGCATGTGCATTCTTGATATCCTCACCAGCCCTCTCTGCACAAGTGGCGGAGAACCTCGATGGGGGTGGTCGTGTGTAGGAGCCCGTTCTCGGGTTCCTCGTGGCTTTACCCAGCAGGTCCACAAAGAGAGGATGATCAGGACCACGGGCCTGAGTGCAGGTGTCTGAGATGGTCTGCACTTGGCTGTGCTGGGGGAGGAGGTCTTTTGCTCCACCCCTTCGCCTCTCTATAAAAACCCTGGGGCAGAGACAGTCGGGGGCTGTTGGAATAGGTTTCAGGCCCTCTCAAGGCCATCCTTTATTTTCTATCTGTTTATCTCCACAATATAAATCCTTCTATCTAATATTTCCTGCTGCTCGCACTCAAGAAAACTCTGGGGAACTGTGGGGTTGGTGGGTAAACGCCCCACAGTGGTGGTGGTGGTGGTGGTAGCGGAGCTGGGTAGATTTTCATACAGAAAGTAAATGTGTTCAGTGATTCCGAAACTCTGATGTCTGTGTGACCACTGGCAGCATTACAGATCCAAGAGGGAGCTCTTTAAGGAGCAGACAGTGAGGTCTTTTGTATCCTAAGGATTTCACTGCTGTCTCAGAACGCCGCCTCCCTCCAGACCTGCCACTTTGGCAGTCAAGGAGCAGCAATCACATCCATTCAAGGAATTATGATGCCACATAACTCAGAGCTGCCTGGGCTCGTTTTTGCTCTGTGTGTAAAATGTCATCTTGCATTAATTCATTAACTAGGCCCACTTTTCTTAAGAGCCTAATGAGCTGCTGGCCAAATTACTAACATCAGAGTTGCCTGGGACCTGCGTTCCAAGTGTGTGATCCACGGATAATGAAGTTTCCATTTATTCTGGCTGTCCCTCAAGCGAATGCCCTCCTGGTCTACCGTCAAACATCTTAAATTCCTATCCTGCTTATCTGCTTTTGTGCCGTATTAATTCTAGGCCATCTGCTCTACTGCAGATCTCCAGACTCTCCAAGCAGTCCGGGGCTGGTTCTGGGGCAAGCTGTGCCTTTGCACCATTTCTGGGTGCTTTGCCCCTGAGACCGCCACCTGACCACTTAACAATGGTAGCTTTTCTAGCAGAAAGGCTGGTGTCGTGGGAGAAACACCTTTCACTAACTCAGCGGTGCATGCCATGCCGACTGGGGCAGCTGAGAGCTGTGATGTAGCATTCCTTCCCATCTATAAAATAATTCTTGCAAATGAAAATCAAATTTCCTCCAGGATACTGGCATTTTGTCCACCTGGCTTGGCCAAAGGCTGAGGGTTGGAGGGTTTCTATTCCGCTGGGTGGGTCTTAGGAAAACGTATATTGATGCATGGGGTTTATTCATGGGTGGCTAGTGGGAGAACAAGTGGATACAAATACGGCCAAGTGGGGGAGATTAACAACATAGAGCAGCTCTCTGTATGTACAGGTGGTGTTCCACATCTGTTCTGCACCCCCAGATTTCAGAATGGTGGATTTGATATAGTCATCCTTACTGAATATGTGCAGACATTTTGGGGCCATTATTCGCTAAACAACACAGGAGTAAGAACTAGTTACAGAGCACCCACCGACGTACCAACGGTATAAATAATCCAGAGGTGACTTAAAGTACACAGAAGAATGTATGTAAGTTCTATGCAAATATAGCATTTTATGCAAGAGCCTCTAACAGCTGTGGATTTGGTGTCATGGAACCAATCCATCACAGACACTGAGAGACGAATGTTATATTAAAAATATAATTACGTTTGACACAGTATCACAGTAAAAATGAGCAATATTTTTTCCTTTGCATGGCTGAGTTCCAAACCAGACTGTTATGCATGCTAGGCAAGTATTTTACCATTGTGCTATGGCCACCAGCCCAGAAATTACATTTTAGTACCAGTATTCATGAAAACATTGTTTGTAGTAGTAAATATAACAAAATGTAAATGTCTATCATCACAGCTTGATTCAATAAATTATGCTGTTTCTGTATAATATTACTCCTATTTTAAAATTTACACAACATATACTGCTGTGGAAGTATTTGGAAGATGTATTGACTAGTAAAAAAGTAAACAAAGTTTATAAGAGAACTGCTACAGTTCACATACTGCTTTAAAGTGTGTGTGTCACCCCAAGTTCTCATGAGTTGGAATTTCAACCCCATTTTGCAGTATTAGGAGGGTAGAAATTTACTCTAACTATGTGTCTAGAAGTGGAACCTTTAGGAGATAATGAGGATTATATAAAGCCATCAGGGTGGAAAACCCGTGATGGATATATGGGTGCTTTCTAAGAAGGGGGAGAAGAAGGCTGGGGCCCTACTCATTCATATAACGCTGCTGGACTCGAAAGCGCAAGGGCCTGAGTTCAATCCCAGAAACCCACATATAACTACAAGGTGGAAATCATGACACCATACTTGTGATCCCAGCCCTGGGGAAGCAGAGACAGGTGGTCCCAAGGGGCTCACTTCCTAGTCAGCCATGCCTACTTGGCAGTCCCAGGCCAGAGAGGCCCTGCCTCAAATCAAAAGGAAAACCAAAGAGGTAGACAGCACCTGAGCAATGACCACTCAGATTACCTCCTGGTTTCCACATGCATGCCCGTACCCACACA